>NC_045167.1:12633281-12665781 GCF_900700415.2 Clupea harengus | reverse complement strand
CACCGTCACAAGTACACTGCAACTCTGTTGCACTGCCATGCAGGCTGTTATAATACCTAATTAATATTCTCTCCCACATATTCGCTTCACGTGGTGTGAGTTGACAGCTCCAGTGATTAAGAACCTGTACAAACAGGTGTTGGACACAATGTCCCAAGCGGGGAAAAAAAGTGTTTGACCTAGAGTACTCGGCCCAAAACCAAAGCCCTCCCACACTGTCCCACACTGCCACCTCTGTCTGTACTTTTATCTTGAGGGTCAAGAACCCTTGACAATGGGCATGGCCTGCTGCAACAGACCAGACTTGGAAGGACAACTGGAAGGACATACAAGTGCCTAAAACCGGATGTCCTGAGGAGTCAAGGACCTGCCATTAATCATCACTACACCCTTAGGCACACTGCTTAACCCCTACCTCTGTACCAGTAAATCTTCAGCAAGACTGCAACCTAAATAACCTGGCCCACCATCCAATCCCAAATGCAGGCTATGCAGTCGCACCATTGCAGCTTCCATGCGACTAATATGCCCTCAGGCACAGTGCTGACATGATGCTGCCCACCACTAAGGCAAAATTGGATCTTGCATCACAAGGTGGGGGTGGGGGGTTGGGGAGTCTTTGGGACAAAGCCGGCCCTTCTCACAGGCCCCCCTGGAAGGGCGCGGTGATTTAGCAAGAGCCATGGACGGCAGCTTTGCCAGCTAATCACTCATAGACTGTTGGGCAGGAAATGAATAGGGCCGGAGACAGCAGCGGGCCGAGCTGGCAGCCGCTGCTGATTACAGGCAGCAGATCCTGTTTCTAGAGATCACTTCATATTAGGGAGCAGTCTCGGGGCCTGGCTAACTTCGGAAAATAGAGCATGATGAATGCTTTTTTTGCGAGGGGGAATAAAATGGGCTTGTGGCGCGAGTCTTCAGGAGGTCAAGCCTGAGGGAGGGGAAACTGAATGCTGAGGTAAGGTCTGTTGTTTTGCCTGGTAATCCCTGACCATTTCCCACTGCTTAAAGTGTTAAACCCACCTAAATAACTCATAGTCATAAAGGGCCCAAGTGTATTCTAGACCCAGCCTTAGAAAGTGCTAGTGGGAAATATGACAGGGAATGCTCATTTGCAAACAAAAACTGAGCTCCACAAACAGAAAGCACGCACTGTCAAACAGTAAAAACTGTATGGAAAACTTGAGAGCATTCTCCTTTTTTTCAGACAATTGTGTGACATCGACCCAGGCCTCTATGCACAATAGTCTATTATGGCCTTCAATTCCTATGGAAGTCCACTGACATCACGGACAAATGGACAGACGGAGAAACAGACAGAGTAATGCCAGAGAACTATAGATACATATAGATAAACAAATGATGCATTAACAAATGAAAGATAATTTTGCAGATGGAGAGTGGGCCTTTCCTATCTGACACTTCCAGAGCATGTGTTCTTGTGAAGTTACTACATAACACTGGGAATGACTGGAAGCTATGATGTTCACTTCAGGCCAGGCCTATCATAAATATACACCGACTGTCCAAACACACCTACCACAGGGATACACTGCTGACAGCAAACACCAGATGTTTACCAGTTATCATTGGCTTGCTAATGTTTCACACTGATGCTAAAACGAAGAGCTATTTCCTGCTAAAGACTGACAACCACCCCTAACCATTGAATCCGTTATAAACCTTGAAATATATGGCTCTGATCCTGATACCGGCTGAATTTTTACGAAGCACAGCACAACTCTGACGATGACTACTCTATGAAATAGAACATATTCCCCGACAAAGCTATTACAACTTGTAATCCAAGTGTAATTAATTTAAGGAAGTGGGGGGCCTTGAAGTGATGACTTGGTGTAAGCACTCCAGTTAACCTTAATTTCGCATGCTTCCTTTGATGAAAGCCTGATAAGGCCTGGCTCTGCCAGTCACTTGAGACAAGAGGCAAAGAGAAACATAAGAGGAAGGCATAACCCCCGATGGTATTGGGTCAGATCTGGCCCAGTTCTGGTTCTGCCACATCACACAATCCCTAAGCCACAGCACACCACAGATCTCAATGTTTCCTGCCAGGGTCGACCTGCGCCGGCACGCTAACCAGGGACAGTTGTGAGAAGGTCAGGGGTCGCCATATGTCTTTTTTCTCAGGGGTTTTCGATAGAGCTTTAGCATATAATGCTCCACTGAAAAACAACCGAGGTCAGTCTGACATTCATACCTGTTCAAACTCCCAGGCGATCCCAGTCCAAATCTCCAGCTCTCCGGAGAGTTGCAGCCAATTACAAGCGCTGCTCCTCAGTGTCACCTCATCAGCTCAGAGCCCCTCTGAAGCCAGTGTGGCTTTCCACTCCTGGTTACAGGCAGTGAAAAATGTGATATCTGGAGCACTGGGAAACAGTGAGCTTCTCCAAGACAGGAGGGGTGGGGGATGGGGGAGCAGGATGTTAAAAGACATAGGTTACACATGGCAAACTCCTCAAGTTGCAGCAATTGGCTCTTGTGAAATAGCACATATGCCATGCTGGACAGTGCTGTGCTTCAGAAGCAGAGGGCCTCTGAGTTGCAAACCTGCTGCTGGCCATCATGCCACTGGATGCTTGGGCTGAAGGCTGAGGATTTCTGGTTTGTGTGTGGGTCTGTGTGCCGTAGTGTCTGTGCGGTGGGGGAGGGATTGTGGGATTCCAACTGCCTGATCTACCCTTTCCCTGCAGCTCATGGTGATGACAAAGGTTTACTATTGGGCTCAGCACCAATCCACAACCTGCTTGTCTAGCTTTGTGCTAGAACTATTAGCAATTTGGGGCTAAACCAGGGCCATATCCACTAAAAAGGGAACCCCAAATTAACTGCTGCTGGAAGAGGCCAATGGATTTTCTTGTTTGGTATGTTTTTAAGTGAAGTATGTTATGGCTTTCACTCAACTAACGGTGAAGTTAACTTCTGTTAGACAGAGAATCTCTCCAAATCAGTTTTGCAACTGGATGAAGAAATCAAAGTCCTGTAACCTAAGTGAAATACTTCGATCTTTAGATACTGACAGTTTCGAAATATCAAAGAACTACTTCGGATGATGGTGTTATGGAGTTATTTGTTGCGCTGGCCTGACTGGTTTAAAAAAAAGTCGTATCCTTTCTCTAGTGGAATCGACCGACGTACAACCTTTGCTCTCGAACCCTGCGTTTAACCAAAAACTGCCTAGCTCCATCGAACCACTCTCTCGCAGTTTCCGGGTAGTAACAAGCCGTCCAATCATTATGCCTGCTCCAACTGCCAGTGTACAAAAACAAAACAACTTTATTCTTTAGAGCTCGCGAACCATGCGGGTACTGTAACGAGTGACAGTCCCAGTGTGCATGAAAGCTTCCATGAGAGGCTTCTGACAGTACACCAGTTTGTACACATTTTAAAAAGGCAATCAGATTAGTTTCAAATTAACAGAATTGCACGACTTCAAAGTTTACCACAGTGCAGGGTATGTGTCATGTCGCGAAAACAGTTACAAAACTGACTGAAAACTTCAAACTTCGCATCAGGTATGGCGAGTTTTGTTTCAGAGTTAAACAATAACTGCGTAAACCACCGAAGAAAACACCACATATCAGGGACAAAAGTCTAGAATCTTCTAATACAAACAATATCAGGTTGTTACCTAAAACCATGCTGATACGACTCATCATCGCCTGAAATAGTCTCACGATAAATGGAAGAAAATGACAAAAACATCCACACCCATAAACTTCTTCACAGCACAACTTTGGTGGAGCTAGCAAGCTAGCTACTACTTCCCAGTAAGTTTCCAGTCATTGACTTTCAAAGTAAACACACCTTTCACACAACGCAGACTTTAGTTCACATTTCATTTAGTGCATTTTTACAAGAGCAAGTGATTAAACAACTCATGAAGCAATCACACCAGCGAAACGAAAAGCACCTGAGATGTTTACTTTGATAGGCAGCCTAAAAGAAAATAAGTGGAGGACAATTAAGTAGCTTACATGAATCTAATAATATGATTACTGAGAAAGCAAGCTAGATGTGAAGGTAGACTAAAAGAAAACCTGTGTCAAATGACAAAAACAGGCTCCGTCAATGTTAAATTAGCAAGCTAATCAGCCAGCAAAACATGACACTACCGAACTCGGAATATTTTCGAGTTAATAATGTTCAGGTAATAATTAAAGTAAGACAGCAATGCTAACCAACCTGCTACCTACTCAGCTAATTTAAATTCGCTCATAATTTCTTTGGTAACAAGTTCTGCATCGCTTATTTTACTATTGCTTCAGTAAGATATGGTGTTACTGCTAACGTTCCCTGTGTTGGATTAGAAGGTGGGAACTATTGTTGATTGATAGTGCTACGTTAGACAGTATTATAAGCTAGGCATACCTAACTAAATGAAATTACCTTATTTGTAAGGTTCTGATAGACTTCCTAAACTGGCTTGTGCGACAGATCGAATAATAACTAGCCAACTGTCTGAAGACAAACACTGCTTGTCTAGCCCTTTATGGTGTACACAAAGAGCGCACATACCTAACCAGTGATCAGTCTTGACATTCAAAACATGAAATGACAAGGACAACTCAGGTACGATAACTTGCTTGTTAACCAAATAGTAGATCATCGAATGGACCCAGATCTACCTCCTAAACCCAATGCATCGACACAGCAGTTAGCCATCTAGCTAGCGAATAGCTGCTTCATAAAAACAGAAGCTATTTCAGTTTTGATGTCAAAACAGAGCATCAACCCATGACATTGTTATTTACCCACACTACACACATCAATTGCCCATCTTTGACCATTTCTTAATTCATGGAAAATCAACAGTGGATTTCAGCTGTCAATATTAATTATGGTAGCTAGCTAGGTTGCAAGGCTGTAGCATGTCTTTTCTTCTTTCTGTTGTTTATATTCTCAAAGGATACAGTTTCACCACGTCGGTATCCATTCGCCTTTTACCCGGACTTGGAGACGACATTTTTGTATTCCTCTGTAAAATACCAATGCACAGATCTTGTTGCCGACTTCTTGATCGTTTGATTTCTAGAGCAATTGTTTGTTAAACATTTGCATCAGCAAACGGCCGTCAGCGAATGATTTTGACGTCCCCCCACTTTCTGTCCGCAGCAGTCTCTACCAGCTTCAAAGCAGTGTTTCACTAGCGCTCCCTCTCCGTCTCTAGCTCACTGTCCTGTGGCTTCTATCCCTCCGCCGATGTCGTCATTTTCGAGAGACGAAAGGGGTCTCATTTGTCAAAAGACAAACGTCAAAATTAATGGCAAACACACAATTGTAGTCTTCCGTACAATTTGCACAGTGTATTTTCAATCATACCAGGAGCAGAAAAAAAAGGTAGCCTACATATTTCAAAGCAGAAATACTCAAATAAAACTCCGCCTGTGTCTTACACGCATAAATTATCATCTATTGAGAGTTGTGTTTTGGTGGATTTGTTTTTGGCCTAATTTTTTTCCTGATGTTAATAATGATTCTTGCCAACTAAGGTCCTGAGGGCTAGAATAATACATGTAACCATACTCAATTGGGTGTGAAAGACGAGGAAATAACCCCAAGATTACAGCCTTTAAAAAATATGCAAAATTTCAGAGTGTAGTTATAATCTTGTTCTAAATTTTGTGTACCCGTATGATCATGATAATTGGCAAGATTTCATTTTCCAGCTTTTGAGGCGTTAACTTTTTAAAAATTACATTCACATTACTCAGCAGTAATGAAAATGATCAGCAGAGGAACCACATTTTGGAGGGGATAAAAATGAAATGCATCACCCACCACACCTTCAGGTAGCAAAGGTCCAGAACATTTCTAAACCCATCAAACTCTAAGGTGAGTTTTTGCCACACAGGGGATTACTAATGGAAAAGTTTTCTTTTAGTGAGCGAGTGGAAAGGCAGCAGAGCATAAAGACAGAGTGATGAGACGACTCCCAAAGGGATCCTCCTGTCAGCTGAAGTGCCGGGGTGGACAGCCTTAGGGGTATGGTGACATGCAGGATACAGCAGAGGAGCTCTTTAGTCTGCCACAATAGAGGAGAAACCACAACATGTGGGACAGCCTCCCTTAGAGTTATGTCGAGAATCAGGTAAGGACTCACAATTGGAGAGAAAAGATTGTCAAAACATGTGCTTGCACACCTTCAGAATACAGAAAAAAACACACTGATCAAGCATAAATAACAAATTGTCATTTTTACAATTTTGTTATTGAAAATATAATCCGAGTCATTGCAATTCTCAGGGTTGATGAGAATTGAAATTAAGGGAAAATATGTATGCAGAGTAATATCCTTTTTTCCTATTGGTGCAGCACACCATCACGTTTGCTGTCACAAAAGGGACAAAACACAAGGTCCATTAATAATTTATACTAAGACGTCTAACTTGATTTTTGCAGCAAAACAAGACATGACCTAATTGAGTACTAGCAATGAAACAGAAATGTCTAGTGTCCAGAAAATCTTATGGTAAAATAGGAATAGATGCATAGATTTAGCTACCACCTCGTGACACAAAGGTGTCCGAGTTATGACGCTGTTGAAATAGTTAGCAATAACAGAAATCATAAATAATTGCATAGGTGTGTTTTCTTTTTTTACTTTATTAGAGAGAGAAGGAGAATAGTCTTAGAAAAGTGAAACCAAGACAGACACTGAGGACACCTGGGAGCAAAATATGTGCTTGCCATAGGAAAAGGAAGTAACCTGTTCTGTCACATGCTCACACCCTTCTCGTGTTGTTGATGTATGTGTATATATATATATATATATATGAAATATGGAAATTCTCTGCTGAATTTGAAATGCTTTGGCAATACTTTGAGCATTTGCAATGGCAGTAATACGACTGTGAAATAGAAAGTGAGAGACAGACCTCCTTACAAGGTCTCTCCTTTGCTCTCAATGGAGCACGGTACAAGGTTGTTATGAACCATCGGGCAGCAGGCCAATACAACTTCTCATTGTCCTCTTTGGTCGTCACACATGCACACTCAGCACACGCACACACCACCGCAACAAACCTTTCAATCACAAGGTCAAAGTTGTAGCTGATGGAAGAACTGCAGAGAGGAGGAGGACATGCATGAGAGCACCAGACGCTTGTTCATCACTGACACCCTCCAGATTTGTGAGGCTGGCAGGAGGAGGTGTCTGTGTGCTCTTGTAAGAGTGTGAAGCACTGCACTGCACACACACACACACAAAATCCATTCACTTTGGTCCTGGTCAGATTGCAAGTCTGCCCCATGTGCTTCGCTCATCAGAACAAGTAGAATAGGAGGGCAACACAAATCCAGTCCAATCGTAAAAACAGTACCCCCGCACTAGCCATCAAGACATCATAGACTGTCATTTATATGCACTATAAATAATGGCCAAATTGCATATGTTGTAAACCAGTTGAAACTGCGTCTTGACAAGACAATGATGACTAGACAAGGTTCGAGTGAACGGTTAATGGAGAGCCATGAAGTATCGTTGGCATTTCAAAACACAAAATCCTTTCATGAAAGTTAAGAGGCTTCATGGTTTCTTCAGGTTACTGAGACAATGGAACCCTTTTTCACTCAAGCAGGGCCCGGTTGAAAGAGCACATTGACTGAAAAAATAGCCATTTTGGAAACATCCACAAACAAGCTACTGATGCATAAAATCATTAGCGTATTTCACAAGACAACATGCCAAATAGACACATGGACACACACACACACCAGCAAAATGCAGATTTAGAAAAAAGGCAGACTGTCGCATTTATTAAATGCCCCTTGAAAGATCATTAAGACTAAAAGTGCATGCAAGAAAGAGGATCAGAATCAGCTAGAAAAAGAGCAGTCACAGAAAGATAACAAAATAGGCGAGTATTCTCCCTCATACAACATTCTGAGTTGCTATGGCACATCATTGTCTTCCCCCAACATATCTACTTAAAACACACCCCTGACCATTAGCGTTCTAGAAACAGAAAAGGCAGACATTTTCCCAATGTTTCCAAGAAGACAGTTTAGCCTAACCCAACAGTCAAATCCATGAGTCAAGAGCCAAATCCATGCCTCCTCCAGTTACTTTTCACACATCAACAAAAAAAAATAAAATGAGGACACACATTAACAAAATGAAAAAAGTTTCCTCACAGCTTAGGTTGAACACAATTCATTGTTAACATCCCCTCTTGGACTTGAAATACTTTCAGCACTTCCAGGAAACGGGACCTTTTTTGTTCAGTATTATTTCCAGTGTAGCCTATTGACTTTTCACCATCTTATTATTGTAGTTAAAGTTAATGAAGTCACAATCCCTCATTTGTTTGTGTGTTTGTTTATGTGTAGACACAGTACAAGAGAGGGAACACAAAGGTGAAGTCAGAGGGCTCTGGCTCAAATGTATGTATGTATGTATGTATGTATGTATGTACTGTCCATGTGTTAGATATGCTGTGGATCGGAGTGTATCGTCATCACACCTGCGTACACAAACACCCCCACACAGGCTGGATGGCTGCAGACATCTTCCATGGTGTGGTTGCCTTGCTCAGGTCAGATTTCTCAGCCCTCCGACGACGACAACAACAATCAGAGGAACTTCAAGAAGACATCCATGAATATTCGATCGTGGAAAAATACCCCACCCAATTTCCAACCCTCCGCTAAAACATTGCATCTCCCCACCTTGAATCACTGTAAACAAGACTTAGTACACTGGGTGGCCACATGGACGTAAAAACAATGTCAGTCTTCAGGGAACAGCACACCACATTAAACCAATCCAAATCTGTGATCCATCCACATGCAGCCAGGGCTCTATGTGGAATAGGACTGCCATTGCCGGAGTATCGTAAAGACCCGTTTCGACTTGTCTTGAGCACCCTAAGGAATAAGAGGAAGAGCAACCAAGTCAATAAGTAGTAGTCACTAAGTGACCGAGCGAATCATTTCGGGGACATTTTGGGTATTTGGGGATTGACGTGCCCGTGCTACTGAGCTGTTAAGAGCCATGATGCATATACAAGGTGTTGCCGTCCTGTTTAATACCAGCAGAACATAGTGTAATAACGTTACGAGTCCATTACAAGCAATCTTTGGGGCACAACAGCCATCGATCTCCATCACACTGTAAGGTCAGCGTGTTTTAGAACACAAGGTGAAAGAAGACGTTGAAACTAACGTCCTCTAACTAGTACTTAACTCGCACTTACAGTAGTTACATTACTGCACTTTTTATTTCTTATGTAAAGTTGTATTTATTGTTACACTAGGTCTCTAGTGCTCGTAGCTTGATTGTTCCCTCCTTTGTATGTTGCTTTTGATAAAAAGCGTCTGCTAAATGACCAAATGTAATGTAAATGTGACACTACTTTAGAATGGAGAACATCTGGCATCCCCCTTTAATTAAATGGTGTGTTTTTGTGACTGGCTAACCTGTGAGGGGCTGGCTCCCACCGGGGTCAGGCTGTGCTTCATGGACAGGAACAGGGTGAGTGCTGCCCTCCAGCCGGGCTGGGGTCGCTCCGCCTCGCACCCCTCTGGCAGGGAGCCGTTCTTGGGAGGCAGCACATCCTCCTCGTTGGTACTCACCCATGGGCACCAGTCCCTGTGCTGACCCACGGGATCAAACGCATTCCTGTTCATGGGGCCCTCCTGGAGGACAAAAATAACCATTTGACCATCTTGCAGGAATCAAAGCATCATACATAAATAATTTATAAAGTATGTTGCAGGTATAAAATGGATCCTCAGTACAGATCGATTCTTGCCTGTGCTGTGCTAGCAATCATTTTTTGTATAATGTAGACACAATAATGTCAATCTGAAATTCAATAAATGCATTTGCTTTATCAAAAGAAGTGCTGCTGTCTATGGTCTGCAAGATGACATGCTCATTACTGAGAAGGTGCATTACGTAACCTTGGTTACAGGATGTTCACCACTTCATCACTACTGTAACTTTAGAGATGCCATAAAGCAGTTGTAATTCTTATGTGCCCTACATGAGTATATTGTGATTTATTTCATTTGATGAACTGCATTCTCACTACAAAAGGAATCACTAGAGAGTTCACATGGAGGCACCGTCTCACACGCATTCGTCTTGTTTCTACCTGCGTGCAACTGCTGTGGTCCTACACTGTGGTCAGCAAAGTTACATTTATGGCTCCAGAAATATAAAAAGTAAATTAGATGTAAAAACCGTCAAAAGCAGTGAACTTAAGGTTGGATGGAAGCATACTTCTTCTGACTCTGATTGCTTATTGAATTGCAGTAACTAAATAAAATATTGCAGCAATGATGCATGGAAATGTCTAATTTGATCTAATTTGTATATGAAGAGAGTTTACCGGGCTGCTGGCAGAGGAGAGGCGTGGGCGCTTGTTCTTCTGCAGGGGGCTGGAGGGCACCTCACACTGGCCGCGGGTGCGGGGCGCGGCCCTCTTCCCCCGGCCCAAGGTGCTGGGCAGCTCCTCACTGGGACTCGGGGAGTCCCTGCTGCGGGTGCGCGCAGCCAGAGGAGACGGGTTGCCCTCCACCTATGGGGACATCCTCAGAGTTCAATTCATAATAACCTGTTCATGTCTTTAAGGCACCAACCAATTCATGTCTTTTATTTTTACTTCCTGTCTTCAGGGTTGGCTCCTCAGGACATGGACCAAGCCTGGTCTTTGGGTGAATTTGGTGGCTCACACCAACACCATGTTTTGATCTCTTCCCGTGAAACCAACCCCTCAACAGGCTCTACAGCATGCCAGCAATTACACCTGGACTCAAGTGTTTTAGTAAAGAAGTCAGACTCACCGATTCAGAGCGCAAGGAATCCTGGCTGCGGAGTTTCATTCGGGAGAGAGTGGGGGAAGGGGATGGAGAGGAAAGGTTGGGTGTAGGCGTGGAGGTGGAGGTGTGAGTGAGGCCTTCGCCTGCCCCCTCCTGGCCAGGCCTGGGGGTGGTGGGCGGAGAGCTGGCTATGCTGGGAGCGTCCCCCTCGCTCCCACCCGCATTCTCCATCTGGTGGAAGTTCCACATCCCCACCTTGCGCATGCAGTAGGTGCAGGTTAGGATGGGGAGGTTCATGGCCAGCTGTGCTGGACTAGAAATGGGGTCAGAGGTAGGAGAGAAAGACATGTTAAAGAAAAACATGTACTCAGCATTTTCAAAACCAAAAAAACCTAAAAGTTTGAAGCAGGGTGGGTTCATGTAGTGAAGAGCATGCACAAAATCACTTCAAAATTTACAAAAAGCCAAAGCACTTCATGAACCTTGGGAAAACCCTGAGCCCACATACCTGGCTGCCCATCCACAGAGGGCTACAATGCAGGCTGCCACCTGTGCTGCCAGCGCCTCTGGGGTCACCCGCAGAGGTGAGCTGATGGCCAGGGACCCGCCCAGCTTCTTCTGCTCATCCTCTATCAGCTGCAGCAGCGCACTGATGGCATCTTCTGTCAGAGACTAGAGATCCAGGAACAAGGGGGCAAAAGTCAGCAACGATAGCTTTTTACAAAGAGCCTTCCCGCTACAGGAACTCATGGGACTTTAAGGACTTTAAAGTGGGTTGAACGTTTACAGGAATGGCCCGCTGCTCTGCCTTTTTTGTCTATTGCTTTTCCGCTACCAGAACCTACAAGTTGACGTAGCGTAATCATTTTAATACGTTTACCAATAAGCACCAACAATCATTGTAAGCCCCACCCAGCAGTTTCAGAGTCACACAGAAGCACCCACTGTAGAGAGAAGAGAATCCAGTACAGTGGGAATCCAATCAGGAATGAGCACGATATTAAACCACTCATTAAGATAAACACCAGCACCAACGCTAACACTATTGAGCATTTAGTCATATCATAAGAGACACAGAGAGCACAAAGAGACGCCGTCACCTAAGGGGAGTGCGGGCTGAGAAGCACCAAGGACAGGATAAGGGAGCCCGGATGTTCCTAGTTAGGGAGGACTGGATAGAGATATGAGCTGAACAGAGGCACTAAAGAACTTGACCAGAGGGGCTGGATGTAGCTACATTTTGGGGGGGGGGGGGTCAAACCGAGGGCAAAGACCCAGACTTATTACAAGGTTTTAATTACAGAAATAACTAAAGAGCTTCTATGATTTCTACTGGCTGTGAAGAAACAAGATGAATGAAGGAGCAGCAGAGAAGTGCATATTCTGAGAAATTAGAATAGGATGGAACTATACGAATTGGGAGTGGTTTTATCCACCAAATCATTTACAGCTATGAAGTGAGTGCAGAGACAGAAGACACTGTTCTCGTGTGTTACCAAGTCCTCTAAGAGTCAAGTCAAGATAACAACTAAAATAAAGCCCTCTTGTTGTGTCCCACCAGGAGACCGATGGCAATGAACAATCACCCCATGAAAGGAACACATCTGCAGGAAGTTAAATATGACACCCCCCCCCCCCCAAAAAAAAAATATGAGGAATAACAAGGAGAAAGTAAAGGTGGAAAACTCCTGACAGGGATCGCAAAATTTCTAAATCCCTGGAACCCTGGTTCTCTGTAATTATTCTCTGTATTTAAAATAAAATGATTATTAATTATATCATTATTAATAATTAATTATTCATAATTTTCTAATTATTCTCTGTAATTATATCACTGTTAAAAAACTTAAAATGTACTTTCACTGATTTGTTAAGGTGTGGATATTGCACATCAACTTGATATAACATTTTATAAAAGAAATAAATACAAAAATACAAATCACCACATTTTTGAACTTGAAAAAGATACACAGGTTCATAATGTCCATATGTTATGTTATGCCATGTTTGCACAAAAACAAATGGATAAAGGTGTGATTAAACTTTAATTTAATGTTGTGGTGTAAATGCTAGGCTATGTTATGAGATAATCATACTTATGTGCACAAAACAGTATTGATCACAGCAGGGGCGCAGGAGAGATTTTTGAATTGTGGGTGGACCAAACTGTGAGCTAAAGGTCTCAACTTTTAAGCTTACACAACTATGCTTGATGAGGCATTTTGCACAATTTTGGCAAATGGTTTAACACTCTAAAAGTCATGATGGGATACTGACGTTTTATGAAGCCATGGATGAACAACAATAAACACAGGCCTACATAATCAATGCTGGTCAACACACATAATCAAACTAATGTTACTTTGTTGTTTTGTATGACTTCAAGGTCAGGTTGATTTGGCTGTTAATGTCACTCCTCATGTTGTCTTTTTTTACTTTCATTGCTGCCCTCTAGCTGATCCAGGGGCGTTGGATAACCTGTCCATAAAAAATCTTTGGAAAGCGTACTCCTAGATAGACTGTTTCCAGACACTTATTCCTGCAAATTGGAGAAGGAAGGAAGGGTTTGGATTTGGTTTGCAACGCAAACGTATCTTTTTTTCTCTCTAATTTTGCAAACCATGCCCTAGAACTCCAGACATATTAATTAATTTAACTGCAAGCATAACAACACTTTGTTAACAAAGTCCTTGAAGCGATAACATTCACAGCAAACACCTGGCCCAAGACACAGGATCTGAAAATCACCCATGAGCTCTCCAACCCATACCTCACGTGGGCACCTCATGAATACTAAGCAAGTACCACAAGTACCAGCCTACTTAGTAGTAACCAATAGCTGAACAAGCATCATTAAGTGATTGACTACTTATTAACAGCCATGTAATGTCATGTTAAGCTACAAGGCAAGGAAAAGGCGTGGTTAGACTCAGAGCTGGGGCATGTTCAATCTGAAAATGTGTTCATTGTTTTGCTATGGTTTTCAGGTTGAATGTATGAATGTTTCCTCTGAACGGTGTGTAACAGCATGCAACAGGCGTTGAGGTACGTTTTTTCTCATTTGGTGAGTGTGTCAAAAACAGTAGACACTCCATTTTTCTTCCCTAGCCTGGAGTAGGTACTTATTTCATCAAAGAACACAGCCCTAAAAGGCATCATATACGGGCAGTTCCTGCGGTCCAAAAAACCCCCACAAAAGGTGTAGACCGCCCTGAAATGGCCCGCTACTTCCCACAGTGAAGATTTCACACCAGATAAAATGTCGCATACACTTTAAAATCTACTAAAACTGCAAGCAAGACAAAGCATTTACTCCCTGTTTACTCCGTCATTGACACATCATAACACTGTGACACGCAGGGGTTAAACTGGACTGGGGCTGTCTCGGGCTCAGCTCCCGCAAAATCCACTCTTTAATTTCATCAGGAGATGCTCAACCTAACCACATCCATCTTCAACAATGTATAGATTTTTTACACTTCCCATGTTAATTCAAACAATGACTAAAACACATTTTCATTCCTTCCACTAGGTCTAATAACCCTAGATTATTTGCAGCAAGCTTCACAGGGTTTCCCTTCGTACTGCCAATGGATTTCCCAAAAAGCCACCTTACAGATCACCCCTCTCTTTGGTCAGTCAGATGGAAAATGCCAGAGATAGATGGAAGGTAAGGAGAGAAATAGGTACAAAAATGACACGGAGAGCTCATTTGGTTTCATAGCTGGATGCTAATTATTCTGCTTAAACAACATAGGCTACATGACGATTTTACTAAATGCAGTTCAACGCTAACACAAGATGGTAAGCAACAGGTTGCCTCAAATCTTTGCAAGCTAGTTAACCGTTACGCTATTAAGCTAGCGGGCAAGCGCAAGTTCATCATCGCTAGTGTGATTTGAGCAGAATATAGGAGCAACGCAAATTATATAAAGGGTAGGCAATGCAAGCTACTTTGATCATTTCCTAGCTACAACATCATTAATTATTGTCTGTGTATTTTAATATTGTGTAATGTAAATTAACACCCTTTTAATGTATTTATTAGACTGGTTCATTCATATTAATTAATTCTTATGACTATATTCTCCCGATTAGTGGTAGCCTCCATTATTATTTTACACTGATACACAGGAGACAGAAAGTATTTATCGTCATCAGCTGTAGTTTTGCGCACTGCCACATTCAGAGCAGAGGGTCGTCAGCACAGATCAGACCTTGTTTTTGTGTTTTATGTAGTCTGTCAAATTATATCAATCAAAGACCTACTTTTTAAACTCTATAAAATTGTTCTAATAATAATTTAAAAATAAGAATTTTGGTGATTTCTTTATTCAACTGTAGGCCTTTCCATGTAAAAAATATTTTGCCTGTCACTGTTGGTGACGCGCACACACATGTGCACCAATCTCAGCCCTGAAAGCAAAGAGTGGTGACAAATATTAAATCACACTGACAAAATATTTGTGGAACAGTGAGTTCTGTGGATGTGCAAGTCAAACAGGCCCTCACCATGACTTGGAGCTGCTGTGGCTTCATAGCAGGGAGCTGCTGCTCCAAGACGAGAGCACTCTCAAAGCGCTCCAAGAAGGCACTGAGCAGCACCGCTGACTCACTCACCGGAATCATCCAGAACCTGTCTGCAAACACAACACCATGATGGATGAGAATCATTCTTATTCCACAGGGACTTAATATAGCAAGAGAATAAAGCCTAGCAGATAACATAAAGACAGTCCTTACTTGGGCATGGAAAGTCAGGCCACGAACAAAACTTCTCATGCTGAGTCTGCAGCTGTCTAGTAATCTCAGATATGCGCTCTCCATCTGCCAAAAATACATAAATAATTAATGAATGAGCAAAGCTAAGCAGTATTATGCACCTGTAAACAATATCTATACTTTGTAGATGCGTGCATACATTTTTGGTAGTCCAAAGCTGGCTGGATGGAGGCACAGAGGAACGCCTGGCAGGTAGAGCACTTCAGCATGTCACAGTCCACATTAATCCAGCCATACTTGGCGCATCGTAAAGGGGAGAGGGCACGGGGTTTGCCAGCCCATTTCAGACAGTGCTCTTGTTAAGGAATTTATTTTTTTAACCCAACACTTTAATTCATGTCCTTACCAAATTCTTCTCTGTGCACTCTGTTGAAAGTTACTGAGGTTTTAGGGGGAGGGGTGAGAGAGTGACTGTGAGCACATGGGGAGGGGAAAGAAACATGGCTGAATGGCAGTTGTTACATATGGCTCAGACAAAAATATACAGGCTATGCATTGATAGTGCTGCCTATGCTCCATACTACAAAGCCAGGTTGATATTATGCAATGCAATTCAAAACAGTAAGAGTCAAACCATCAAGAGTAGACTTTGAACAAACGCTCACAAAAAGGATATTGAGTATGATCCTACTCTTGAGAAAAATGCATCTTTGTTGTTTGCTTCGCATGGTGATTTAACAACGCCATTTGATGGGATTACATTTGAATCCCCCTGTACACTAAAAAACAAAAATAATTTAAATGAACACCAGTAATATCAGTGAAACGTTTAATGACTGACCAGGTAACAAATATAAAATATTTATCCAGCACTGTCATACCAATTAATGCAAGTTCAAAAGTACAGCTTTACAGATGTTCAGCAAAGGTGCATAATATTAATGGATGCACACACATGCACATCCATGTAAACACGTTTGATTTGTTAATAACAATGCAACTAACCCCGTAACAGCTAGGTAATGTTAAGCGGAGTTGTTAATCAACCATTAAGTCTTGTATCTCTTTAGGCAGACAGAAAACTTAAAAATGCACCTATGCATTTTCATTACATAGTTGTAAGCAATGGATCTTAATACCAAAAGAAGTTCGATTTATTGGCAACATGTAGAAAATATGTAAAAGCACAGATTGTTCTGCAAAGCTCTGCAAGTTTCCTCCACTGCTAAGTTGGTTAGCCATAGCTAGCTAGCTAACCCAGCTAATTAAACTAGCTTGAGGCCGTCTTGCAACTGATTATGTAAGAACGTCGGACAAATTATTATCAACTCACCTGTTTGACCCGCTCTGGTCAGAAGCCACGCCCTCGTTAAGAAGCTCTCTAATTTTCTGAGGAGATGTGAAATTAGACTTCGTTTGTCTATCAGAAGTATCAGCGCGAACAGCACGGCCGCCGAACGTAGCCATGTTCGGTCCGAAACATAAACCCTTCCCTGCAAAATCGTCCACTATCAGCTATTTCTCGTTGGGTTCCGCCTTCCAAGTAATCAGAGACATTTGGTCACATTTTGTTCTCCGAGGAGGATATATACTTTCGCTTGAAGTTGAATGTACTACGGAGATAAATAAAGTGAATCCAAGTGTTAACCACCCATCTACTCGTGTCACGAACAGATGACCATGGTCGAGTAGACAATAACTAATATTTTTTCAATTATGTCACTATTAAATACATGAATAATTCCTCATAATGTTACCTGATACTATGTTTAATACAAGTTAATTTGCTGGCCATAAATAATTAAAGACTCGTGCCTTGTGCAAAGTTTGTCATTTAACTTTAAGTGTTAATTGTTTAAATACCGTCATTCAAATACTGCCGAACAGAAAAACTGATACTAATCTTGATAAAATGATCTGCGTATAGGCTAATGTATTTTCTGCATAACAGCAGCAAGTTAGGTTCCCTCAATTTGCGCAGGTGCATACAAGGCTGCAGAACGCATCAGACTTTCTGATTGGTCAACCTTTGAGCACATTTGTGAATGGTTTTCCTCTTGGAAGAATGGGAAGTGTGGCTGCCTGGACCTTGCAATCCGAATCGGATTTTTTTTTAAACACCCGTGTCGTTTAATGGTTGTATTGACTCTGTCAAAAAATGTCGGCCGAGGAAGGTGCCCACAGTCCGGACCAGCTGAATAAATTCGTGAAACTGTCAGGGAGGCCTTCTCTCAGAGTGGCAGGTCAGTCAAAAACACCACAATCAGGCTTCCTAGCAGGGTAACTAGCTGGCTAGCTTTCTTTTAGTTTGTTTAGCTGTTTGTTATTCCTCATAGATAGTACATAGTACATAGTGACCGACCTCGGAGTTTGTCATCACCCCTATGTGTCATCGATTCATGATTGCTATGCTTTTTCTTGGCAACCAATGCTAGTAACATAAGCATTGTTTCTTTAGATCAGTCTCTATGTTTACACCAGCTAGCTAGCTCGTCAAGTAGCTGCTAGCTTACTGGCTATGTAGCTGAGCTACAGTCAGGTATCATAGGTAGGTAAGCTAGCTATCTAGCTAGAAATTAGCAGACGAAAATGGCCCTGGCTATAATGTTAGCTGACATTGTCTTAGCTGACATTAGCTGACAATTATAACGTTACGTCTTCCTCCTAGATATTCATGAACAGATTAATTAGTAACTAACGTTGCTTCGTTTTTGTGAAAGCTGTTCAATGCCTCCAGGCGTTTAAAGTAATTGAGGATCTCCAGCTAGCTAGTCTACATCACTTCTAGCAAACATAGCCAGCTGTTTTACATGTTGCTATGTTTTATAGCACTGTAGATAATGTCATGCTCCAATGTTTGCATATATTATTTCTGTGTGGGGATGTTTGTGTCTGGGTCTAATTTGGCGCAACTGTTTCCTCTATTTGATTTAAGGATGTGTTGATATCACCCCAAAATTAGCTGCAGTCACTAGCTAACCGAACTGGGCTAAAGACAAGCAGACATGGCCTTGTTTGTTCACTAGTCTAGGCCTACCCATCTCACCCACTGTATACTGGTGTCGGTTCAGTTCTTTATCCAGTTACGCTGTACCACTTACTATTTAGAGCAGTGGTTCCCAAAGTTTTCATGGCAAGCCCCCCTTTCACAATTACAAAAAAAAAAAAAATAATTGCTGGTTAAATAGCAGGCCCTGACCATATTATGAAAGTGCAAAGTATGCTATAAATTAGGCCTATTGGCTACTATGCTGTAAGAGCAATGCCATATACAAATTTGACTTGTCAGTAATGTAGATGTCTCTCTCTCGCTCTCTGTTTTATTCAACTGGCAGCCCCCTTGCTCTAACTCCACTCCACCTCATTGTAGCAAATTCCTGTGAACTTTTTTATGGTGCTGTAAGTGGTGCCCCATAAGGCAAATGTAGACTCTATATCTATATGCCAATAGAATAACCAGACTGCACAGCTATTAAAATTGAAAAAAAAAAAAAGCTCAACCAACAGAAATGATGTCACTTTCCCATTTCATATGCTCATGTGGACTGTATATACAATGTAATTACCTAAATGCATAGGCTGTTTGACAGTCAGATGGAGGTGCAAAGTCTCTTCTTCATTACCTAAGAGGCTTACCATATCCGAAAGCTTCCATTGTATTTTTGCTGTGTGTATTGAGGGAAGTTAGTGGCCTCAGCTTGTGTTATGAGTTAGGTTGTGCCGTGGGGGGAAATCTTGCAGGAGTTTGAACCCTCAGCCTTATCTGCAGAAACTCACTGAACATGGTAGGCTGTACATTTGAGCCCTATCTCCGTTTTCTACCTGCTCTTGCCCATTGCTATCAGCAGTTTGCACATGGGCTTCCCTGGGCAAATGCGCAATGTTTGCTTAACACAAGAAGAGTTTATTTCCAAAAGCCAGTGAACTGGATAATGACTTGAGTTTTATGCTGTGTATCCATATGTAAACATATGCCTGAAGAATCCCAACCGATGCCGCTGGTTCCAGACACTGACAAATACTGTGGTTTTGTTTTGCTTCATTTGCATCTAACTCTACACAAATTCATTTTGTCTTCATGGGATTTGCTGTAGTTGTGATGACCTCAGAAACTGACTGTCCTTTTTTTTTTGTCTGGATGACTGAGACTTGGGTCCTATGATTCCTCCTGAGTATTTATGCCTGTTCTTTATTCTTAATCATGCATCACGTGTACAAAATAGGTTCAAAATGCCAGTAAACTTCAGTTGGTTAGACACAGGGATGCACAGACTATAACCATGCCTTGAGGCAGTAATGACAAAGAGCCCTCTGAAATGGTGTGATGGAATTGTGAGATGCCCGAGCGAGTGATTGAGTGACTGAGTGTGTATTGTGGTCTGCTCCTGTGTTTACTGTGTTCCCCATTGTCCTGCGTTTGTCCGTCTGACTGACCCCACTGCGGTGACTGTGGTAACAGGCTCTAAGAAGAGAGTACGCTGGCTTCAGGCTCGACGCATCCTCACCCAACCTTGCCCCAGCCTGCGGATCCCTAACAGGTTTTTGAGAGAAGGTGGGTAACATGCCAGCTTCGGGCCAACAACCTAAAAAAAAACAGCTTCCAGCCAGCCAATCTGTCCATTCAAAGGCGGAACCTCTACACCTTCTCTACACCCCACCCCTACCCCAACTTTTAATCTGTAGGAGCCGGGTTTAGATGCACAACCCCCCCCCCCCCCCCCCCCCCCAACATTCTTAACCCCCTTCTCTGATGTTTCCTTCTCACGCTGGTTCACCCTAGTACAAGACCTAGTCCCCCTTTTCTCTTTCTCTCCTTCCCCTTTCAGTCAGTTTCTGGGGCTTGCAGGTTCGCTATGAACGCGAACGCGTGTTAATTGCTACCAGCAGCCACTCTGTGTGAGCGTATATGTCGAGTGAGTGCATCCTCTTCATGCACTATGTGCGGGTGTGTATGTGTGCGTGTATGGTGTTTTATGTCAATTCTCTCACCCTTCCATTTGTTTCCCTTGCTTGTCAGTCCACCACAGTGATGGAACAGAACCTTGTAGCACACTGGGATTCTTGGACAAGGCTCCTTATTGTGATGACAGAATATCACTCCAAATGAAACAAGGCCAATAAACAGTGTTCTTATTTGAATAATTCCATTTGTCAAAAAAATTGCACATTTATTAAAATGCCCAGGGACAGCAAGGTTTTTTTATTTGTGGTCTCTAGACATGTTTGCACGGGGACTGACCACACATTAAATATGACTCCAGTATCGATAGAATGTGCCTGATGGACTTGGTGGAGCTTGCATAATTTAGTCTGAGTTTGAGGGCACATTCCATCTCGTCATTGATAACGAGCTGATCACCAAGGGAGTGTTGCACAATCAAATGAGCAAATGCCTGGGTTTTGTTTTACAAATGAAGATGGAATTGTCTTTAAGTTTGTGTTGTGTTGGTTTTGATAACAGTTCTGTTACTCTACACCTCCTACAAACCATCTGTTTTATTTATTTATTTGTTTATTTTTACAATAAAGGCACAATCAATTTATTTTAATGTCTAATAATCAACTGATTGTTTCTGAGACATTATGCACAGCTATGGGTGAAACTTGGTCCACTCTGTTTGAATATTTCTGTTCAGATTGTGACTATTACAAAACCACTCAACCACTTGTTTTCCAGATCCTCTGGCTACCGGGGTTTCCAAATACAAATGAACATTTGTGATCAGGGAAAAACAATTCTTCTTTCTAGAGCTGGAGTGAGAACTAGGTCCACTTTGCAGCACAGAATGGCTTGCAGGTGGACCACTGTTGTCTTGGGAGTGTGTGTGTGTGTGTGTGTGTGTGTACATCCGTCAGATGCGTTGTGGCGTTAACACGGTCAGATGCCGCTATCTCCACAGGCCATCGCGCACCTCCCGCCCGAAGCGGCCACCGCTGCGTGGCAGACCAGAGCAACTTGTACGTCTTTGGCGGATATAACCCGGATTACGATGAGTCGGGCGGCTCGGAGAATGACGACTACCCGCTCTTCCGTGAGCTTTGGAGATACCACTTTGCCACGGGCACCTGGCAGCAGATCCCCACCGAGGGGTACATGCCCACTGAACTGGCCTCCATGTCAGGTGAGCGAGTGTGACGAGGAGAGGAGAAGAGAGGATAGGAGGAAGAAGAGCGAGAGGAAGAGCTGTGTAGGAGGATGAGTGATGTTGGTACAAGCCAGGTGCAGATGAGAGAGAAACGTTTTCCTCTCTGGATTTATTTTAATTTGCAGTGTACAGTATCAGTGTGACCAAACTAAACTTGTTTGATGTGCGTTTGAAATTGACATGTTACACAACTTTCAAATTTAATATTCGACCTTGTCCTTGACACTTGTGACATAGTCAACTGACTGATTTAGTCCTGGCTTTCTACAAATCCCACACAATCTGCATCCTTGGTGGTTGTTTTTTTTTGGCGGTGTGAGACAAATGATTTGTTGCAGGCTTTCACAGTAAGAATACCCATCCGCTCTTGTCTCTCTAGCTGTCCTGCACGGAAACAACCTGCTGGTGTTCGGCGGCACCGGGATCCCGTTCGGTGAAAACAATGGGAACGACGTTCACGTCTGCAATGTCAAGTACAAGCGGTGGTCGCTGCTAAACTGTAGAGGAAAGAAACCTAACCGAATCTATGGACAGGTAAAAACACAGTCGTCAGTAGCGCTCACAGAAAAGTACTTTATTTCCACATTTGACATTGTGTAAGTCATTGACCCCAGAAGAAGGATTGAGAACCCCGGGGTCTTATGTTATTTATCTATCATCTGCGTTTGTTACATTTGTAGGCGATGGTCATCATAAACGGTTTCCTGTATGTGTTTGGGGGAACGACGGGCTACATCTACAGCACAGACCTCCACCGGCTGGACCTGACGACCCGAGAGTGGATACACCTCAAGCCCAACAACCCCCCTGACAATCTCCCTGAGGAGAGGTAAGATGAGTGAGGAGTGCTCCTCTTCCTCCTCCTCACTATAACGATAATGATAACGGGATAAATATGGTTCATTTTCTTTCAAGCACTTTTGCTTTCTCTCTCAGATACAGGCATGAAATAGCACATGACGGACAGAGGATATACATACTGGGAGGAGGAACCTCCTGGATATCCTATTCTTTAGAGAAAGTATGGCTAACCCAGTGGTGTTCCGCACTCAAACTGACGATTTTCAGCTTTTTAGCACAATGTAAAGTAGTGCTATAAATTGATATAACATTGATATGATGCAACTCCGCTGGTGGTTCAAATTATTTTCTTTACATCTATCACTGACATAAGTGTGCCCAAATATGTGTGTGTGGAGGGGTTCCCCACAATTACGCCATTCTTATTGAAATTATGTTACACTGACAAGACACTGAACATCACCTCCTCGCTTTTCTGGAAGTTAAACATAGCTGGAGTGATTGTGCCCTTGTTTGTCTTAGCACCTGTGTATTTGCATTCGAGTAAGCCTGTCGATATACAAATGACTCGCATCCATGGAAACACAAACTGTATTTGTAGGGCGTGTTAGAAATATGTAGGGCGTGTTATCATTTGATAATTTTTGTAATGTGTGTACTTGGTATCCATGCAGTGTATTTGTTTTCTTGTGTGCTTGTTGTCTTTTGTCTTTAATGTCACCTCGATCTCTCCTAGATACATGCGTACAACCTGGAGACTAACTCCTGGGAAGAAATAGTTACGAAACCTCACGAAAGAATAGGTACGTCACTGCGTGTTACTGGACTTGAACACCATGGAACATGGCCCTTTCCTAGTAACCGCCTACTGCAACATGCACTTGCTCATTGTGTCTTTTCTGACAGGGTACCCTGCTCCAAGGAGGTGCCACAGCTGTGTGCAGATAAAGAGTGGTGAGTCTTGAGTGCTTAGAGGGCTTGTTAAAGCCTTTAAATACTAGATCATGAATTCAGGAAATCCCATAACTGACATTTAAATTGAATGGTATTAATGAATTGAGGTGTTAATCCCCCCCCATCTCTCTCTGGTTTTTCTCTCTCTCTCTCTCTCTCTCTCACTCACTCACTCACTCACTCACTCACTCACTCACTCACTCACTCACTCACTCACTCACTCACTCACACAGACGTGTTCATATGTGGAGGTTACAATGGCGAGACAATCCAGGATGACCTGTGGAAGATGAGCTTGCAGACATTCCAGTGGACCAGGCTCCCTGCCATGATGCCAGAGCCGGCCTACTTCCACTGTGCTGCAGTCACGCCGGTGAGCTCCGTGTTTCATTTCATGCATAGGAACATCAGGCTTTAGATGTCCAGAGGTTTATACAAGCAACTGGGAGACGCATTTGAAAGGAGACACCGTTCTATTTAGGATTTTGCATCTCAGTAATTTTTACATTTACATTTAGTCATTTAGCAGACGCTTTTGTCCAAAGCGACGTACAAGGGAGAGAACAGTCAAGCTACGAGCAATAGAACCTGTTGTAACAATAAATACTACTTTACATAAGAAATATAAAAAACGAAATAGAAAAGAAAAAAGAAGTGCAGGAATGTAATTGCTGTAATTGCAAGTTAAGCACTAGTCGAAGTGCCAGTTAGGACGGGAGGTGCTCTCTGAAGAGTTGGGTCTTCAAAAGCTTCTTAAAGATAGAGAGGGACGCCCCTGCTCTGGTAGTGCTAGGCAGTTCATTCCACCAACGTGGAACTACAAATGAGAATAGTCTGGACTGCTGTACTTGCACAGACGGCAGTGCCAAACGACGCTCACTAGAAGAGCGCAGCATCCTGGGTGTAACATTTGCCCTTACAAGAGCATTTAGGTAGGTGGGAGCAGAGCCAGTAATCACTCTGTAGGCAAGCATAAGTGACTTGAACGTAATGCGAGCAGCTACAGGCAGCCAGTGGAGCTCAGTGAGTAGCGGGGTGACGTGTGCCCTTTTCTGTTGGTTGAACACCAGACGCGCTGCCGCATTCTGCATCAAGCCGGCAGGCCCGTTAGGAGGGCGTTGCAGTAATCAAGGCGGGAACTCACCAAGGTTTGCACCAGCAGCTGGGTGGCATACTGTGTTAGGTACGGCCTGATTTTGCGGATGTTGAATAGCGCAAAGCGGCAGGACCTGGAGACAGAGGCGATGTGGTCTGTGAAAGTCAGTTGTTCATCAATAAAGACCCCGAGGTTTCTTGCTGTTTTGGATGGAACCAGAGATAAGGAGTCAATATTGATACTGATGTTGTGGTGGAAGAGCTGTTTGGCTGGAAAGACCATCAGTTCCGTTTTGGCCAGGTTCAGCTGAAGGTGGTGATTTTTCATCCATGTGGATATGTCAGCAAGACAGTCCGAGATCCGCGCCGAGACAGAGGTGTCCTCAGGAGGGAGACAGAAACAGCTGAGTATCATCGGCATAACAGTGATAGGAAAAACCATGCGAGCGGATGATAGGGCCCTGCGAGGTGGTGTAAATGGCGAAGAGAAGTGGTCCCATCACCGAGCCTTGGGAAACCTCTGTAGTGAGGCGGTGAGGTACAGACAGCTGACCTTGCCATGACACATTGAACGAGCGCCCAGTGAGGTATGATTCAAACCAGGAGTGTGCCTTGCCAGAAATGCCCATACTTGACAGTATGGACAGAAGGATGCGGTGGTTGACTGTATCAAAAGCAGCTGATAAGTCAAGCAGGACGAGAGCTGAGGATTGAGCTGCTGCTCTAGCTGTTTTTACGGCCTCTGTCACAGACAACAGGGCTGTTTCGGTGGAGTGACCGCGTTTGGATCGAGGAGATTGTTCCTTGAAAGGAACTCTGTGACTTGTTTGGAAGCTGCCCTCTCAATGGTTTTAGATAGGAGCGTGAGAAGTGAGACCGGTTGATAGTTTTCTACCTGGGTGGGATCGAGAGACGGCTTCTTGAGCAGCGGTGTTACCCGAGCCACTTTGAATGAAGCATTAAATCAAGCATTTAATCACCTGTGTTATTGCCTGTAAGACGGCAGGCGATATGGCTTGAAGGATGTTGGATGGGATGGGGTCCAGCGGGCATGTAGTTGGACGGCTACCTGTTAAGATTTTGGAGACCTCACTCTCAGTGAGAGGGATGAAAGAAGGAAACGATGAGCTATTGACGGTTGCGCCCGTAGGGGGGGAGAGAGTTGGTTGATTTTTTTCCCCATGGCTGCCACTTTCTCTGTGAAAAAGGAAGCAAAGTTATCAGCAGTGAGGTTAGTAGCTGGGGGAGGAGGAGGAGGGTAGAGCAGAGTTTTGAAGGTGGAGAATAGTTTCCGAGCGTCAGTTGCACCGTTCATCTTGTCATTGAAAAATGTCTTCTTAGCAGCAGTGATGCTGGATGAGAAATAGGCCAGCAGTGTCTAGTAGTTTGCAAGATCGTCCGGTGCTGCAGATTTGTGCCACTTTCTCTCAGCTGCTCTGAGATTGGAGCGCTGCGTTCGGAGGGTATCACTCAGCCATGACTGAGACTGGGTAGATCGAGCAGGTCTGGTGGAAAGTGGACACAAACTGTCCAGGCATGAGCTCAGAGTGGAGCAGAGAGATTCTGTAGCATCATTGACACCTAGTGAGGAGAGAGTGGATAAAGGTGGAAGAGCAGAAGAAACCAGAGAGGAAAAGTGGGTGGGAGAGAGGTTGCGGAGGTTGCGCCGGAACGAGACCATCGTAAGGGGGACAGAGGGTTGCTCAATGAGCCGAACATCGAAGCGAATGAAGAAGTGGTCTGAGAGATGCAGAGGGGTTACCGTTAGGTTGTCCATGGTGCAGTTCCGAGCAAGGATGAGGTCAAGCTCTTTCCCTGCTTTGTGAGTTGGAGGAGTGGGGACCTGTTGTAGGTCGAACGAGTGAACCAGGGTCCGAAAGTCAGCTGAGTTGAGATTGTCTAGGTGGATGTTCATGTCGCCAAGGATGAGTATTGGACACTCATGCTCAGGGATAGATGACAGCAGGGTGTCCAGCTCATGGACGAAATCACCCAGCTGTGAGCTTACTGGATCCCCCACAGTTATCCAGGGTGACAGGTTCAGGAGGTAGAAGAGTCATTTAGTAATCGGAAGGTTGCTAGTTCGACCCCAACTTCTCTTAACCAAGTGTCGAAGTGTCCTTGCGCAAGACACCAAACCCCTAACCACTCCCATTGCGCAGGCTAGATAGTAGCCTCTGCCATCAGTGTATGAATGGGTAGATGTCTCAGTCCAGAGCCTGTCAGAAATGTAGTAGTGGTTCTCCGTCATGTTCCTTGCCATCCCTTAATGCATGTGTTCCTTCTTTCCAAGTCTGAATGGCCGAACACTTGATAAGCTGAACCGAGAGAGTATGGAGAGGTAGAAATGACACTGAACAGTGTGGCTCCATTAGCAGGATTAAGAATGGATTAATTGAGATTGGATGAGGATTCAGTTTGGTTGGTTGGTTGGTTGGTTGATTGGTTGGTTGGTTGGTTGATTGGTTGTAATGAACGTTGTTCTCCAGTTGTCTCACTTCTCATCTCTCCATTCCTCAGGCGGGTTGTATGTACATTCATGGCGGCGTGGTGAACATCTACGAGAACAGGCGAACCGGCTCGCTCTTCAAGATCTGGCTGGTGGTGCCCAGCTTGCTGGAGCTGTGCTGGGAGCGGCTGCTCAAGGCCTTCCCCCACCTGCCCCACCTGTCCACCATGCAGCTGCTCAACCTGGGCCTCACGCAAGAACTTATCGAGCGGCTTAAATGATCCGCTACACAACGGACTCGAGGACCGTTGGAGTGCAAAGGGGACAGAACTGAGAAAAGAGAACTGGTACAGAAGGAGGACGACGAACTGAACAATGAGCACAGGGGTTTGTTTGTTTGTTTGTTTTTTATAAGACATCACTCTCTCCCCGATCCTCCCCCAGCCCGGAACCTCTGGTGAGGAGGCGCTCTGAAGACCTAGCCCGCCTTAAAACCAAATGAACTATGGGATGCCTTTTTTTTTTTTTTCGTCGCTCATTCTTTTTTTCGGCCGTTTGCACCCGTTTTTTTTGTTACGGAAATCAAACAAGCTGAATAGGAATGTTTCAGGTGCTCTAGAATTCTCCTTTCCATGTATTTTTTTACTCTTTCACTTCTGACCAGTGTGCTCTACTCCCGATACAGGCCTGGACGGAAATACTTTAGTTCACCCTATTAACTTGTTTTAAACTTCAGTTTTTCTTTCTATCTCATTTTTTGGCTTGTTTTTTTGTAGATATATAGCGATGCTCTTGCCAGCTGAGGCAGCCTGCACCATCAGACCTCTTTCGTTTTTCATTTGGGCATCACTGCTCATCTGGCCAGGCTTGGCTAGAGTGAGATTGTTGTTTCTTTTAACACTAATGCTGTTTGAAAGAATGTTTGAAAGGGTTTCATGATTTCTGTTCAGCCTGCTGATAAAAATAACCATGGACTAGCCAAAATGGAAGGCCTTAATTCTGATGCCTGTTGAAGTTTATGAAGCTCAGAGATGGAAGGACTAGCATACCTGTCCCTCATGTTTAAAATCTGCTGTTACAGACACCAACCTGACTAAAGTTTGCATCCGAATCTCCGATTCCCCCCCCCCCCCCCCCCCCCCCCGAATTTAGCCCTACACAGTCCTTGAATGACTGTGTTGCTTTTAACACCAGACACTGTTTATTATCCCATATGTTTTTTTTCCCCTTGCAGATAGCCCTGTACAGTTGTCATGTAAACCAAATGTTACATCACTGTGAATATGGTGCTTCTCCCTGTTTCGTCTTAAATTATTTTATTCAAATAATTCGTGTTCGTGTGGCAAACTGACAACCACCCCCCCCCCCCCCAAGTGCCATTTTTAACCTCCATTTAGACCCACAAAAAATATATGACCGACTTACATTAAACTTACGCTGTGCCTTCCTCCTCCCCGCACCCCCACCTTCCCCCAAGTAAGAGTTTTAATTTTTTTGCTAATAAATAAAGAGGTTTAATTTATATATTTGGAAAGTGTTGACACTGAGCCTGGTTAGTAGCACTTTATTGCTTGTGATCGTCATTCAGATTCACACCTCGTGGGTACACACTGTGTAAATAGGAAAATAGGTGACTAACAACAAGACCGAGAGAGGTGTGTCTTACATGCCACTCTAGCAGAGCATGCTGCCATGGCTTTCTGTTCAATTATTGTTCTCTTCAGTGTGTTCATTTCTGTAAATTTCTGCCTGTATGGAACATTTGCACTTTTTTTTTAACCTATCAGGTTTGGCAGGTTGAATGCTGTGTTTTGCCATTGGTGACCATTAAAAAGCAGCAATAATGTAGCTGGAAGTCAAATGTCATTGTGCTGCTGTTGCAGTGAGATAGTTCGCCTTCACCCTCTGTGAAAAAATGTTGAAAACACTATGGAGAAAGACCTAAAGGCTATAGTGAAGCAGTTGTACTGTAGACACAATGCCAAATATCACAGCACCTTGAGTTCAGTGCTTATTTGATTGGCCTTGTAGCATAGGGGTTGTTTTAAAGTTTTATTTTCCGACACTGTGGAACTGACAACTGTCATTTGGACCACCAGCACCAGTGTGTGAAATGTGGAAGTGGAAAGGCTGGGGGGCATGGCGTGTTACACCCAGGAAACATCCTTTACTGCTGCTCTCGCCATCCACTCTAATGTGATGTGTTTGAATCCTATCAGCCCTGGACAAGAGGTGGGACTGGCCCTTGTCCCTGGAAGACATCTCGAAACTTCTAGAAGGCTGTTGTTGATTGTGGAGGGATCACGGCAACAGGAACGTGCTCTATTGAAACCAGCCCTGGTTGTCAGTGATATGGCATTTGCCCCTCAGGAAGAGGTCTCCTTTAAACTGCAGTAGGGTGCATACATGACTAAATCTGCCCACCCAACCTTCTCATTCCTTTCTGCCCACCCACCCAGATCTGTAGTCATTTCTTTTTTCTTTTGTTTTCCTGGCTGTATGATGAGAGCATTGTGTGCATGACGTTGGGACTTTGCTTTCTCTCTGGTAGAGTGGGAAATAGGACACCCCTCTCTTTGGACTTGGATCCCCGTTGTGCAGCGAAAATGGTTTGAAGGCAGTCACTGATTCTCTGTAAATGTGTACCTGTTTTGTTTTCAGTGTCGGAAGAATCAATAAAGTCCTTCAATACATCCAGGTGACAGATGGCCTTCCTAAATGCATCAATCCAGTGTCTTTTCATATTACTTCAGGGATGTTCTAATAACATAAATAATGCTGTTGAGTTCTCAACTTTCTAATAATATTTTAAAACTTTAAAAAATAAGATTTGTACTTAACTTTAAGCCTTGTGCTTCAGGTATAATGTCTTTTGTGATCACTGATATAGACTTGCAGATGCACCCAACACTCAGCTTTGCAGTAACACCACAGGTCTCTGACCAGTGAGGCTTAAGAACCTAAGGGTGATGCTGTCCGAGGGATGGTTTAGAATTATGTCACGAAATGAGTGATGAAACATTAGGGGAGGGGGCAGGGCAAAATATCAGTGTTGTTAAAAGTAATACATAAATATGTATATACATCATGAGAACAAATTTACTGTGGACACAGTAATGGAGAAATGGAGAATGACATTAATGCCAGACTGACATTTTATGTAGGGTTTGCCAAAACAGGCATTTTAATCATTTTCAGAAAACATACACAGAAATCACAATACAAACAATCTAAGACATCTGAAAGGGTTTTCAATAAAACTATGACAGAAAAGGTGTGCTGCAAGCACTATTCTCCACTTTTTTTCCAAAATACAATAAATATATTTCTATAAGTTCCAGAGACCTCCAAGCATCTAGTGCACTATGCCAGTTTATATTGGCTGTGCATCAGAATGTCTTCCTCGCCACAGCATTTTAGTCTGTTGGCCATGTTTATAAGCTAACATAAAATAAGACACACCTTGGGTGGCATGATTTAGTGCTTAACCAAACAAAATCAGAAAATACATTTTTTTTTTGCATTATTTCTTCCCCAACACAGTCACTACTTTGTTACACAACACAGTTTAAAAATACAAACAAAACAAACAAACAAAGAGAGCCTGGATGAACAGGGGGGGGGGGTATTCCAAGTACATTGTTTACTAACTAACCTGGGTAAGTTAACTCAGTAAGTGGTAAACCTTCTAACAGAGGAGCCCTATGGTTTCATTCCCCTAAAATAAAAAAAGAGCCATAGGGCTCTTCTATTAGGAGGTCTACCATTTACTCAGAGTTAACTTACCTAGGTTTGTCAGGGTGACAGGACCGATCCCATCAACGAGTATGATTGCATTCAGCAGCCAACCGGAGAGGGGGCGAAGAAGTATGAAGCCAGTAAGATGAGATAGACCATCACCAGGGCTGAGCCTGTGCACACACACAAACACAAAGTAGTAGATGCCTGAATTCAGTCATGGATCTTAAAGCGTGCGCACACACACACACACGCACGCACGCACGCACGCACGCACGCACGCACGCACATAAAATCTGAAGCCTTCTGGTCTAAATTTTAAACAGCCTGTGTTCTTGGGCCTCAGTCCAGGGCTGGGCCCCCAGAATTCTTCAGTTTCCCACCTCTCCCCACCCCCCACGACACACAGCACTCACCCTGGAAGTAGTCAGACTTTCCGTCCATGAAGATGTAGTTCACCAATATAACACTAAATATGCTGGCCCACAGGTGCAAGTCGCTGAATATAAGAACAAAGCCAACGTCCTGGGGACATGTCGAGACAAAAATGTTTTAGGAGATAAACCTCTACCAAACATCTTCTATTCATTACAGGAACATTCAACAAACACTCACAAAAAGAAAAAAAGATTTAGAAAAGCTAGTGGGTGTCAAATAAAGCACTTACATAAAAAGCGTTGAATAGGATTAGCAAAGGTATCTGGATCATACAGACTTGCACCGCAATACAGCTTCCTACCTCCAAACTAGATTACAAGACAAAGGAAGCATATTATTTAGATGACTAACAACAGTAACATTGAAATAAAAAAATGCCTCAATCATTACAGCCCAAAATGGCATGCTTGCTTTACCTGAGGCTGATGTTATTTTGAAGGGCAAATTGGATTCCATTGACAATCTCTGGGAGTTCTGGAACCATTGCCAGCACAGTAACTCCAATGAAATACTATGGGGGACAAAAAAAAGAGAGTGACCTACTGAATTTCTCACACCTTGCCCAATTAGACACACTCTCAGAGAGTCATTGTGTACCAAAGAAGATCCTTCAATCTGTTGAACACTAGATGAACGCTCAGTGTAAAGTTGTTGCTCCCGGCCACCATTTTGGTCTCTCTTCTCACAAAGAGGTACAAAGAGAAAATCCGCAGTTGTTCCCTTATCAGTTGTCAGTTATCCACAGTGCGTGTTCGTTAAAAAAATAGGTTGGAGGCGTCCTGTGCTGTGCTGTGCAGTGCAGTGCGGTTCACCTGTGAGACGCTGGAGTTGGAGATGATGGGCCTAATGTTCTCTGTGGTCAGGTCAGCACAGGCAGCCATCAGTATGGTGGCTATGATCAGCACCACCAGCGATCGCAACCTGGACCAGTGGACCACTGCAACAAGCAGATAATAATAATAATAATAATAATAATAATAATAATAATAATAATACACATTTTGTATTTGCATAGCACCTTTAATACAAAACAATGCAGCTCAAAGTGCTTTCAGATGCATAACATTTATCTACACAGACACCATCTTACGAGAACAAATACCCAACACAGAGAAAATGCATACAGGATGCAAATAGACAATCAAGGTAATGAATAAACACAAGGGACAATTGCGCACGCGCACACACACACACACACACACACACAAACAAACACACAAATACACAAATCTCATGTGCGATCAGACCCAACCATGGCAAAGCCCTGTGTTCACTGGAGTGACTGACCATGACCTTGACCATGACCAAGCCCTTGTCCTTGTCCATTTCCATCACTGATGTGAATATCATAGATATGGGAGTGGGTCTTCAG
>NC_045167.1:12551663-12629163 GCF_900700415.2 Clupea harengus | reverse complement strand
TATGCTACCTCATAGTTAGCCAACGTTAGCTAGCTAAACGTTTTGGAACTCATTTGCCAAGCCAAACGGGAGGTTTCAATCGAAAATGACTAGCTAGTTATCCAAGCTGACACAACCTATACACTCGACTGCCCCTTTGAAGTTAACTTAACGTTGGCTTATATATTCGAATAACTAGTTAACATTAGCTAATTATCATTGACAGTTACTAGCTAATTTACCTTGGCATAAATGGCAGGGTTGTCTTGTGCGCTTTCAGGTGCCTCTTGTTGTGTTCTTCCCATCTATTTTGAAGCCACACGGTTTCTCTCCGGTTATTGCGGTGCATTGTGTTTTATTTTCTGTCAAGTTATAATTTAAGACTGTCCAGATATCTATTCTTATTTGTCTTCCAGTACCGAGTGCTTGAACTTCAGCCATCATATCGTTAAGCCATAGGGCGTCACTTGCATGTCTGGCCATCTCAGGGAGTGGAGGAGGGATAGATACAGGACCGGGCAACATTCAACCAATGATGTGCATACAAGTTTAGAAAAAAAAACAATTGTGACTTAGTCAACCACCAACATTTTCGTCTCGTCTCGTCAACGAAAGTTAAAATAGATTTAGTCATAGTTTTTATTTATAAAGATCCGTTTTCGTCACGTCTTAAGCCCGAATTATAGATCTGCGTCCGTGTCCGTCCGGACACATAGCCACGCCTTGGCAACACCCTTCCCCGTGGTGGAACGCCCATCCGAGCCCATCCGAGCCCTTCGGAGAGCTGGACGGACACCGACGTGCACCTCTCGATTTTTGTAACTTTTTCGGATACGAACGGATAGCGACGGATACCCCCTTGGCTGTGATTGGTCCGCTAACGAAATCATTTCCTAACGACATCATTTCCGGAATCTCCCATTTCCTGTTTCATTCCCTATCTGTTCCTATTCTGTTATAGAGTGTGGATCAGCCGAATATTTCTGTCCGAGCCCGGCCTGCGTCCGACAGAGTAGTGCCCGAGCCAGACAGCCATTCAAATATATTGTCGGAATCCAACCAGACATAGTCAATGTCTCAACTGTTCATACTAATGACACATTTACGTATGTTTTTTATGAATAGCCTGTAGACCGTCTCACAAGCTTCTTCTAGTTGATTATGAACAAACATAACAGAAGAGGTCTGAAGATATTTCTGAAACACTTATAAGGACGCTCAAATGACCGCGAATTCATAGGAGAGAATACTATCCCATTCTCACAGGAGACATCACAGCAATCGGAGCATATTTGTCAAACACGATAAAAGATAGCCCTGCTCTGAAATATTCCCATTCCATACTGAATATTCTGTTTAGATCAAATGTTTGTTTTTCGACACCGTGATATTTCAGATGATGGAACAGTTGAAATGAATGCTCATATACAAAAGCTAACCTTAACGTGAAGTGGAGTTAACTTGCAGCCAACACCATTGCATTACAAACCCTAACACACACACATAATGAGAAAGTAGGCTTATTACACCTGGCGATTATCTCGCCTTTTATCTACCATCTTTGAATAATGTAACTTATAAACACGTCGTTTTAAAGCGCTGTGGCCGTCCTGAAAAGATGTGTCAATAAATTAATTTAATCCATAGAATCCACGTTGACTTCACTACTTATTAAGATATTGTAACAAATCACGGAAGTGTGGAATATTTGTTATGGCTTTTAATTAAACACTAAACACAATACAATGTCAAAATGGCACGGGCTTTATGACCTGCTACAAGTTATCACGAACAGACTGTGCTACCGTCACACACCTGTATAAACTCCGTCCCAACACAGAACAACGACATGCAATTAGAACAGTAAGGAACATTGTTAAATAACATCGTTGGGCGCTGCATCATAGACATGTATATATGTCTATGCGCTGCATCACATCGAGAAAAGTATGTGCCCGCCGCACGGCATTATGGGGCGACTATGCCAAGTTAAATATGGAATGTTCAATGCCTTATCGCGCTGACTTGTCCCAGCCCTACCCCAGCCCGACAGCAAGTAAAATATTTAGTCCGAACCCCAATGAGTCAATGTCACACATTTACATACGTTTCTTAAGAATAGCCTGCCTTTATTAAACTCGAGCATCAACAGATGAATGATAAATGCACTGGCTCACACAAACAAGCCCCGTCAAACGCACAAGCGCGCACAAAAGGGATAATAGCATATTGAAATGAATTATTCACATTGCAAGAACGGAATGAAATGGCCTACACATTACACACGCTATGCATTTGATATGCCTAAATAAAACTCACGTTATATGCTACACCAGAAGAGGCGCGAATAAAACAATTCTTACCATTGAAGATTATCTTTTGAAAAATGTAAGTACACGGACACATTCCTTATAAAAGTATCTACATAGTCCAACCATCGATGTTTAATCCATGTTGTGGAGAAAGAGGATGGCATCAATCATATTTCATTAAAGCTTCACACTTCTTACATTGGACATATCAAACAGCCTCATTAGAATCCGCATAGAATATGATGCCATCCGACAGAAATATCTCCACAGGCCTACAGTACATTTCCCCTCGAGTGTCGTTTTAAACTCTCCAGATGACAGTTTCTTTTTTTAAAAACTGCACAAGTGCACAAAGTTCGTTATAAAACGATCTACATAGTCCAACAATCGAGGTTTAATCCATTTACATTTAGTCATTTAGCCGACGCTTTTGTACAGGGGAGAAGCATGTGAAGCAAACACGTTTACTTGACTACTTATTAAGATATTTAAATATGGAATGTTCAATGCCTTGACTACTAAGCAGGAATATCTCCATACAGTAGATTCCCCCTCGTTTTGTATTGTTTTAAACTCTCCAGATGACAGTTTCTTTTTTAACTTATTCCCTGATACCAGTTTGCCTCCTGTAATCGCGTTGTCACAGCTAGGACATAAAAAAAATCCCCGCACACAAGAAGGCTATTATCCTAAATGTGATTTATTTTAGTCTCAAAAACGAACTTCTCCATCACGTGAGGCAGACACGTTGACTTGACTACTTATTAAGATATTTAAATATGGAATGTTCAATGCCTTATCACGCTTATGTTTGAAAGCCATTGTTTTCAGCTTGCAGGTGCTTTTGCCTCTGGCCCAGTTTGTCGGTTTTGACGTTCATCTCTCTCCCCCAACCATCCAGGTTTAATAAATCCGCGTTGACTACTAAGCAGAAATATCTCCATACAGTAGATTCCCCCTCGTTTTGTATTCTTTTAAACTCTCCAGATGACAGTTTATTTTTTACTTCTTCCCTGATACCAGTTTGCCTCCTGTAATCACGTTGTCACAGATATTTATTTGCCCAGTCAGCTTGTTGGTCTTGACGTTCAGATGTTGCGCCTAAACTATCATATCGTCTTGTCACATGATCAAATAGAGACTTGACATTGGACAACAGCATACATATTACCCAGCAATCATCATTACAAATCTGAATATGACAAAAAATACCAAAGAAAATGAGATAGTATTCATTTCATTGAATCGTTTTTAATAGTTTCTATAGTGTATGTAAGATAAGCATATCATTTTGTTATAGATTGCTACTATTTTTCACACAAATAATACCTACCATGATGGAGATAAGTTTGCCTTTTCAAGTGAATATATAGCGTTAGACAGACTATTCATTGTAATGCAGTGTGTCTCAAAGACCCATGTGACTATACCTGTTGGTCTTGATGACGCGACAGCTGGGAGGAGGGAGCTAAACAATCGACGAATTCTATCACTCAAAGAGGTCGCGTAGTAGCTCGTCTGTGACCAAAAACCACTGCTCCACCCACTGTTCTGGCGGTGAATTGTTTTCGACACCCACAGCCGTCGAAGAAGTATAAATCAAAAACAGTACGTCCGAATCCGTCCGAATCTGTTTCCCCGCCCATCCGTAAAACGGACGGACACCGACGCAGATCTATAATTCGGGCTTAAGCCTTGCTTGCCTGTTTCTGATTTAAAATGACAATAAAACCACATGGTGTAGTGTATTCCAAACACGTGCGCTTTCGAATATCTTGGCAATACTATCTCTCCTATTGGCCACAGATCCTCACCTTTGTTTAATTTACTACATACTGTATTTATTTAATCTATGAGCCAAGTGGCAGAAGGAATGTTTACACTGCAAACAATCCAGGGAAGGGTCATTTAACCAGCTATCAACTTCCACAACCCACAAATCCATTCCTGTCATAGCCTTTCGATCAGACAAAGAGACCACATGAAAACACCCACATTATTTTGGTTATGTTTGTCTTTTAATGTTTACAGGATATACATAGTGTTTCATTGAAACAAGAGTGTAGCACTTGTAGGGATGCCCTCTCCTTTACATGGTCATGATATCTTTCAAAACTCTCGCAGGCCCTTCCAAAGGAGTACAGCATTTTTAACAGTGAATAAAGTGTGCTGGGTCAACCCATAGTGTGCTCCAAAGAGCACACCAACTGACTGATGTAAACCACGTTCATTGACTTTAAAGTAGGATTCAGTTAAGAATTACAGTAGCACAGTTAGAGCTAGTGGTGGCAGCAGAGGGGACAGGAGAGTGGAGGACAGCCACGGCATTGTTCTGTACCAGTAAGAGGGCATGTTAATTTATGACAAGACTACTGTGACATGTTCTGACAGCTCTCAAAAGTCTTCAACTGCCACTTAAATGAAAAAAAAAAGCTCAAACAAAATAAAACATATATACACATATTTACATTATATAAATATAGTAAAATAGATTAAATTACATTGATGTTCTCTCATAAATAATGCTGGACAGTAACATTTTGGATGACATTTGTCGTTTGAGGTTAGCAACTGGAAGCACAGTGAAATGCCTCTCCCGATGTGCCTGCAAAAATGACATTTCTGGGCACAAGCGGCAGACAACAAGGTGACAAGCAGACATGACGTGTTCTCATTAAGCTCCTTTCGGGTTTTTTCTCTCTCTCCATTTGAGTGTTCCACATTGAGAAGCTGCCAACAATAAACACTGCAATGGTGACAAACTTGCGGTGAACCTTCAATTGCACGGATACAGCCCCTCATGGAAGCCAGTATAACGTACCCTCCTTTTGGTTATGTGCGGTTTTACAGTTAAAAAAAAAGCACAGTTTTTTTTTCTTCTTTGCAAGTTATACAGGTACATTACAACCACAGCATGTGGCTTAAACAATAAAAAAAATTATATTTCTTTAAAGATTCACTGTTCCTTAAAGAAACTAAATGTAGTGCTCCACACTTGGTGGGAGATCTAACAGCAAACGTGTCCAGTCTTAAACTAGTTTTTTTCTGCCCGATTCATGGATAAGGTTACATAGTGATAGTTATTTAATAAAAGAAAAATCACTGGCTATTTCACACCCAGCTTCCAGTGAGCAACTATGAATAAGCAGTTTCTTGTTCATTTCATTATTGGAGTAATTTACAAGTAAAGTTGGTCAACAAGGCCAAAGACTTTGTAACAAATACTGTTCATCTTGTCTAGCAATTTGTGCACCGACAGACTTTCACATGTGTGCTGAATACTAAGTGTTTTTTAAATACACAAACACCAGTAAGAAATATTTTTGGCAACCGTAAAAAAAGATGACAAATTCTCTTGTTTTGCCTTGAATAGAGTGTGCGGTCTGCATTCAATGCTGTTGCCTCTTTTGAGTGCCAGGCTCACCCTGGCTTTGGTTACGTTATCCAACTCAAAGCCAATCCAGAACATCGAAGACAAAAAAGGCCCACATTCAGATAATCACCTGAATGTGAGCTGCAATGTCTAAAAAAGTTGACTACAATCTTTGAGTGAGGCACCATCAGATAGATAAAACCGTACCAGTACTACTTAAAAAAAAAAAAAGACAACAACAAAATAAAGCAAAAACATCAAACACAAAAACAATAAAACAAAAATGAAAATAATAACAAAAAAGCACATAAACATAAGAAAAAAAAAGTCATAATGCCAACTTTGTGGCCTAACAGCATACTGTACAAAGTTCAGGACATTCTTTCAGAATGGTATAGTTTTTCTGCTCTGTGCTGTCATATGAGAGCAACACTATTCTTCATCATCTTCCTCTTCAGCGTCTTCCTTACCATAGCAGTTTTTAGCAGTCGGATCTTTTGTTTTTTATCCACATGAAGGGGCTGAGCGGTTGGTGCCGACCTTGTGCTCCAAGCAGGTGTATGTGAAGTGCTTCTACCCTTCCAAAAACACCGCCTCCTAGTGGCCATCATCAACTGCCTCAGTGGAAGTGGCTCGGGAGATCCAGTCCAGGATGATGAGAGTCATGCAACCAATCATGACGATGAAGCCACTGACCAGGAAGATGGACGCCTGATGGGAGAAAGCGTAAGCGTTCAGTCATCTTTGAACACTACCAAGACCTCTCCTCCATGTGTCTCAGATGAATGACTAAAAAAATCTTAAATGGACCAGCAATCTTTTCTTACCCCAATCTTCTGCATAGACCTCATGGACTCCTTCTTGACCAGTTTAAGGTAGAAAGCCGAGGGCAGGATGAAGATGAGCATGGCAGCAGCGGAGGCCCCTGAAAGAACAATGTACTCCCATCAGACTCGGGTGGGCTTTGAGGTACTACATTGCTACCCCTAAGAATACCTGTTTTGTCCTTCACTTAAAAACCCTCTTGCCAAACTTACCAATGAAGCCAAAGATGTCACGGATGGTGGGCACGAAGATGACCAAGATGTTGACGCATACCAGCAGCATCACAGTGATGATGGTGTGCCGTATCCAGCTGAACTCCTTGGAGGCGCACAGCAGAGCGTTGACAGAGGTACGGATCTGTGGAGAGAAGGCAGCAGTTATTAATGGAGTCAGGCCTGACACAGACAAACTGCATACAGACAAGCTAAGGGGACTGTATGTCAAAGATAACGGAATCCATGTGAGAAAGGTCCATATGTGTCACCATAAATAGCATATATAGGCAAACAGAGCCCTGTGTGATAAGAATGATTATGTGTTCGAAGTTATCTAAAGGTTGAGCAGCGGCCATGAGTAGTCACACTTACAGGGAAAAGCACAACGGGGACGGTCAGCGTCACAGCAGTCAGAACGGCCAGGCGGACAATGAGCAGGACCACGTCAGACTTGTACACCTTGGAGTAGGTGTGCAGCAGCTCAGGCTCCACATGCACTGTAAAATTAAACACTCAAACCATCAGAACACCATCCTCATGTTCTCACATAAATACATGATACTCTAAGGCTTTAGTCACACTTTTACACAATGACATTTTACTACAGCCAGACAAAATGCACATTTTCAGTCTTGCAGCCATAACTGGGGCCTAGGTACAATGTATTCAAATGCATACAACACATGTAGACATACGGTCTCCACCAGACCACAACAGGAAGGTCCTTCACTTGCATAATCCCTCTTTCCAGTGAAAACAAGAACTTCCAATAACACATCATGTTATGTCCTTGGCATGCACACACAGCGGAGCACCACCCCTGTTCTTCCCAAGTGCTTATGTAAGAGGGGCTTGGAGCTGGGCCCAGGGTGAGGCGGGAGTCTGGAAGACCCACGTTCCTCCAAAGCTCTCCTACTACGTCACTGTTTCCACCAGACCTTTTCGTGCTTTCATTTGTTTTGGGTTGTTCCTAACATCAACTCCCCCGCTCGCTCCCTCCCACCTCCCCATCCCATGACACAAATAATGTGTTCAAGGACCTTTAAAAAGGACATGCTCAGGAAAAAAAACTCACCATTAAAGGTCAGGTATCCAAAGAGAGCAGCCAGCAGGTACATGATGAACATTCCCAGGAAGGAGACATTGGCCACACCCTGCATCTTTCTGCGAGAGCGACTGCAGATGGGAGATGAAGGAGATAAAGTTAGAACATGATAAAAAAAGGAACAACGTACGCTAAAACAAGCTTTAAAAGTGAAATGATTAAAGAAGAGATGACTGAATGAAATTGTGAATTCCTCTTGTACTTACTCCTTCAGCTCCTCATACATAGGCAGGATGGCTGGGTGGCACACAAAGGCGAATGTCAGGATTGGCACAGCATACACGGTCTAAGGGGGGAAAGACTCGAAGGTTAGTGCATCCACAGAATGTGTTTAGCCTTAACTGTTACTAAACACAAATACTATGGAGTAAAGATAGCAAGAACGTGTGCTTACCTGAGAGTTGAAGACAAAGTATTTTGGAGTGCACGTATCAGCACTGTAGTCAGTGACGTTAGCGTTAGCATTAATCTGGGCCACGGTAGCATTTATGGTTGCGTTGAGGATGTCGTTGGTGAGGGGGCAGGGGATCTGGAACTTCTTGTAGATCACCTAAATAGACAACCACACCAAACCAGTCAGGACAATTGCGCATTGACGTCAAAACACAGACAACATCCTGCAACAATCTTTATAACAACACAGACTGTCGCGTGAGCACCAGTAGCAGTCACATTCCCTCCCTCAAAGGCTTATTTGTTCCTGATTTCAAGAGCACGATCACTCAACCTCTCTTGACTCTGTGTCATGACCATTCAACTGGAACTACTTCCCTGCCTGAGACAGAGTTACATTTACACTGGCATGTATCTTAAGTTACATGATGGAAAGAAATGTGATTCTTCCCATCTCTCTCGGGAAACAGTGAAATATCTGGAGTAGGAGCAGTGGTCAGTCAGTCAGTCAATCAATCAATATAAAGGCTTAAATTCACCACTCAGAAGAGTGACGTTTGCCGTTTAGTTTATGTCTACATGTGAAAACAGCCTCAAGCACTGCTTCCTTTACGTCTGTGAGAACGCGAATGCTGTAAATTTCCACTGAAACCTTGCGGCCATGTGAGGAAATAACACTTTTGAAGTAACTTACCACAATCAAAAAGAAGACCATGCAGAGGAGGGAGAAGCCACTTGTGTAACCGAGGTAACCTGAGAGAAAAAAAACAAAACTCAGGTGTTACCCAAAAGTCCCTGCCCCCGTCTATCATCAACTACTGTCATTCGCTGCACTCTGCACACATTTCAGACAAAAGAAAAAGAAGGGAAGAAATCTTACCCAAGTTCCTCAGCAGTGACAGGGGAAGAATTATCGCCACAGACACAATCATTACCAGGTAGTCTCCATTGGTATACCATTCCCTATGAGGAAAAAACAAGATGGTTAATATAGTTATTTGACATGGAAGATACATTTGTTTGCCCTTACTAAAATTTAAACATACACTTTACCATGTTCACTTGAATAATTACATTATTACTACATAACACTTAGCAACAAAGAATGACTACTTCAAAGCTCAACCAAAGGCGTCTTAAAGAAATGTGCTACAACAACAAACAGGGTGCTAACGTTTGCACAAACACTGTGTGAGCAGGCTGACGAGCTCTTATCATCTCACGAGATCTCAGCACAGTGAGTCTCCTCTTTGTGAGCGTGTTCTCTGGAAAATGTTTGAATGTTTCATGAGCTCTGATGCATTAGGTCATCTGAAGTTCTGTCTCTGTGCAGCACAGGGGCTCTTTGGGGGGGGGAAAGGGCCTCTTTGATTGGCTGTGCCAAAAAGACTGGGTCTTTTTTCCCTCCCTCCCTTCTTCCCCCCTCTCCATCTACAATACACAGGGCCCAATTCACCTGTCTTACACTGCACGTTCTGATCATTCTGAACTCGGTGCTCTCTTCCACATCAATAGCTTTGTGCTGCAGCACCCTCTTTCTTTCCTTTCATTAAAAATGACTCAAGGGAACACTGGGCGGTGCTTTTTTTTCTCTCAGTTGTGGCAGGACACAAACCAGTAGGCCCCCTTAGACTTTTCCAAATTTAACTGGCTCTTGTACAGACATTTTTACACACCCAACCGCGTAGTTCTGAGAATTTCTTTGAGGTGTAAGATTTAGACTGCAGGGTTGACTGCAGTGTAGCAAAATTACACTTACCCATTGGAATCTCCGGTAAATGACTGAATCACAATTGGCAGCTCGTACTTCACAATGAAAAGGTAGCTCGACATGGCTGTGAAGTTAAAAAAGAAAGATTAGAAAATCTTGCAGTCTTTTACTATCCGCATTCTATGCAGGGCTCTTTCTTTTTGTTGGTCCAAGATTCTTGAATCGCTTTAATCGAATGCTGAGTCTGAATTAATGCTGGCATTTGTGAAGCGTCTAGGGACACGGCCGAGCAACTTTGACATTTAGATAAAGATGCATTGCTGCATCCCATCAGCATTTTACTGCCCCAGTCTTGGCAGACCGTCCTTACCTCCAATGTTCTGCATGGTGATTGAAATAGATGCAGCCAGCTTCCCTGGCATCCCAAATGCTTTATAGCCCAACTGCTCATACACCATAGAGCCTGGGGAAAGACAAAAAAAAAACAAGATTTAAAAAGCGTTCCTTAACAGAGAATTAAATTCCACTCATGCACTCAAGAAGAAAAATAACAAAAAATCAGATCTTCTCTTACCTCCTTCATTGGCAGTTTTAAGCAGCAGATGTACCGAGTAGAGGGAGAAAATACACACAGCCACCAGAAGAATCCTGTGGAAAGGACATATAAAAGATGTATGACTCTTCTCGTCAAACACAACAACATCCTCCTGCAGCTAAAAGCCAGCACTGAGGGCACCACTGCAGCAGTGTTCTGCCAAGACAGCCATGTGTCAAGGAAGTGCTTGATAAGATCAATGAATAAACACAGCACTTCAACTAGCTGTCAGATGGGGAGGAAGGAACCGGCCGAATGGAATGACTCAGCTGGGAAGGTGGTCCTGCGATGAGAGGGACAAGTGTCCGTGCCAAATTTTACTTTCCCTCCTCATCGTTCCCCCGGTCATTATCTGCGTCCCTCTGAGTCATGGTCACGTTTTGCAGACATACCGTGGCAACCTCTCACATCGTGTGCACATCACGCAGTGCCTTAGAGGCGATTACCTGCTTACAACTAAGCTTCATGCGCTAATCTTCCTGTCATATTTCTGCAATTGCTGACCAAACTCTCTCACAGCCACCTGCACTGAGAAGAGTGAGACACGCAAGCAAGGGACATGCCTGAAAGCTCACACTGATTTGCATGAGTCTTTGCATGAGCACTAACACACATTCAACTTCCTGCTTAACCGCATTTGTTACATTGTTTAGAACACATTTTTCTTTCCTGTTCCCCTGAACTAAGTCCTTTCCTAGTTATACTCTTAACCATTGTCTTTTGTGAGGTAAAATTACACAAAAGTTATGTGTAGGATTACATTTTTTTTAACACACAATTCCTGTATTGGATTAAACACAAAATACAGGAAATAAAACCCTCATAATTTCCCCACTCATTCAACCGAGATGGCCAGCTCAGTAATCTCCCTTTTCCTTCTTTCCTGTCGGTGATTGAGGCAGCCAGTCCTCAGCCAGGCTTTCATTGAGCAGTGACTGCGGCGGTTCGTTGCCCCAGCCCTGATTTTTATATAACCAATGGGCAGCCCTGCCCTGGTTGCAGGGGGGGATTAGCCGTGGCTAAGCGGCTTGGCCCCCGGGATGAGTGACTGTATGTGAGGCCAGCGAGGGAGTGTGCCGCCACGCGGGCGGAACGGGCCCCCTGTCTGTTTGTAAACACACCACGCCGTGAGGGCCTGATCAGCCGCACTACTTGAGCAACATGGTGCCTTACTACTGGGCTGCTAAATGGGAACTGACCTACTTCATTAGCCTCGTCAACGAGGTATGTGGCACTAGCTCTAGCGTAGATCGAAAGCCCGGTCATGTGGGGCTGATCGTAAGTTTGCACATCCTTTCAAGTGTTTTGGTCACAGGCACGCGCACACTCAACCACATGCACACACATTAAATTATTTCTTACACACATCTCTAACTATATATGGCAAACAGCTGTTACATTACTTTTATACACTGCAGAACAGTGTAGGACTATCTGTGGTTGTACAATTGAACACCAACACCTTATGTTTACATTATCCTGCCTCATATAACTACCACATTTATTCAGTGTCTATAAAGCTGTTTGTCTTAAAAACAAACAAGATAAGACCGATACACAATACCATTTATATATACTACCGAGTCAGTGATTAATCATGGAACTTACACAAACAGTCCAATGCCGGTGTTGGCCATGGCATAGGACAGACCTAAGATGCCACTCCCCATGATGGCGTTGCCCAAGTTAAATACGGACATCCCAAAGGAGGCTGAGCCAGGATCCTGTTTGAGAGGGAAGTCAAAGTTTTAAAAGCATACACCCAAAGCATTTTTTTTTCATGTTGATGTGAGAATATGTGTCCAGATGGAGAGACTAGACACTTACATAGTCTGTCGCATATTTTTTCTTGTCCAAGTGGTACTCAGGCAGGAAGTTCTGGCTCTCTGCATCCATGGCATCACCAAATTGGTTACTGAAATAAAATATAAATAAGAGTGAATATTAGCATATGGGTGCCATTTTTTAAACCACAGAAAATTAGGTTTTTGAGAATAACGACCATATGATTATCTTTAGACAGATTTAAAAGAGCAAGTGATGCAACAATTAAAATAACACAACACGCTAGGCCTACTTCACCTGCCAATGGGGACTTTCTTGGTGGGACAATCCTGGTAACTGCTGAATTCATTGCTATTTGAACTAGCGCAGCTGTCTTCGTCCGGTGTGATGTTCAACCGGCTCATCTCTGTTTTTGTGATTTCTTTCATCCTGCAGAGCAAAGAACGGCAAACACATTTATTTAACATTTATTCTGAATGCGTCACATATAGTCCTTTCCCTATACTCAAACAGGGCAAGTCATTTTTTTCCCTCTGGCAGATGAATAATCAATACATGGCGAGAGCCGCAGCCCAGCAACACATAAATCGGGTCATGTGACCATCAGGAGGTGGGGTTTGACTCATCACAAGGAGTGGAAAAATACCACACCGGCATCTGTGTCTGTCTCCCAACCTTCAGCCAGAAATCGCATTCCTAACAATGGCGCAAAGGCAAATCTGGTCTGGAAATCTAAGGCATTTGTAATATTCCACCACGTGTATCCATTTAGGCAAGTATATTTATTGGCGAGAAAATGAATTCATTCTTTTGTAATTTTGTAGGTTATAGAATATAGGCTGTGCCCCCAAGAGCCATGTAACATTGGCCACTGACAACTAGTTACTATGTAATGAGTGAACATAGTTTTACTGTAACACTTTATTTTTGTAAATATATTATCATGGAAACAAAAGACACGTGTGTAGCTATGGGCACGGTACAATTTTGCGCAGAGCTTGCGCCATGCGTAATTGCATCATTAACCAACAGTCGCCGAAACTATTGTTCACTATGTTCAAATGTGTAAATGATGACACGAGCGAAACACGACATTTTTTAAATAAAACAATTTAATTAAATCCGCATCCCACATGGGTTCCACCCCACCGTGTCATTGTCAAGATGTAAATCATTTAGGCATCAGACTGCAGTAGCATGAATTGTAGACTATATGCTATCCTATTTATTTATTTATTTATTTATTTATATAGACACCAGTCTGACACGAGGTGCGGTTCTATAATTTGAAGGACATGGACACTTAAATAACACGATCCAAAGATACTGGTCATTTAGCCCTGGTGATAATCTTAAAGCAAACGGATGTAATTCTTTTCCTGATTTCGGCGACACCATAAAATGCCCAGAATAGGAAATAAATCAATACGCTATCCAGCCTATATGACAAAATCCATATAGTAAGATTACAGTCTTTGTCTAATCTGTAAAAAATATAGGCTAAAAACATACAATTCTTAAGAAACCTCGTTGTCTTGTAAACCGGCATCATTTGCCAATTCACAATGACACTCTTACCTTGAGGGATGTCCAAATGTATCACTCGTGGTTTCAAAATCCTCTGTGCGCTATAAACCGAGAGCAAAATGATAGACCACCTAGATTTTCGTTTATTTTTTTTTTATTCTATTAATTCCAGAAATCTGTAAATTTTCTAAAGAGGTTATTCTTTACCGATTGGAATGCCGATTCGCTATAAATAAGAATAAATTGATATGCTCAGTATTTGTAGCAACAGAAATGGCTAATATATGAAAATATTTTAAGACAGGCACGTGCCTTAAAAATTAAAAGGAATAGATTTTTAAAACTAGGCCAATGCTTTATTCCAGATTTTGTCTTCTCGGCATCCGCGTTTCTCTAGAATGCCGGGGATGGTCGGCACCTTATATGTACTAGCATTGCATCAGCCTGAGGAGGGAGAAGGGCGTGTCCTGCCAGTCTTACACCAAGAATGGAGTCACATGGTTTTGTGTATAAACATACGTAAGCCTACTCCGGTCTGCTCTGACGTGACCAGACAGGGAATGGTCATTGTTTAACACCAATGTACAACTCCTCTTTAATGTCCAACCACACAAATGATTATATGTTGCAATGAATCCTCTCTTTTGGTTTGGTATAAGGGGAAGATACATTTCGAAAGAAAATGTACAAATGTATTATCATAATGCCCTTGACATTAGATGCTTGTCCTCATTCTGTCCCACCTCACTGCTAGATGGTGTGAAGAAACATGAAGGGAGGAGATCAAGACTGGGTGTCATAACTGATCAGTGTGTGGCTCTGGTTTCAAAGGGGACCACACCGCAGCAAAGCAGATTAGTGGGAGATGCACTGGAGTCGTGTGACTCTCAAACCTCCACAGAATCATGCTCAGAGTCATCTGAATCCTCTCCTAATGAACTCACTCTTCTAAATGATGTGTCAGTTCACCTTCAGATCATAGTTAGTTAGTCCAAGATCTGGAAGAGGTCACATCCTGATTCATTTTTAGCTACAGCTTTACTCAGTAACCGCCTACAATCCTATTGTCATGGCAGAAACTGGTTTTCTTGGTTCGCTACATTTACACTTCCTTGTTTAAATTCAAGTGAAACTTCAGACTTGAAGAGCATGTTTTTGACAGACTTGCTCTCCTACTTCTCTTTAAAATGTGGTATGTGCAAGGGAAAAGGGTATGTTATGCGTAAATCATGATTATTTTCAGTCGCACACATGAACGTTCACAACATGTATGGTATGCAAGCACTTGCAGATATGAACCCCCATACTGCATACATACAATCCACCCACACGCATAAATGCACGCTCTGAAACTCACACATGCATGCGCACACACACACAAACACACACACACACACATTCCCTCTCACATGCTCAGATGTGTATGTACAAATCCATTGTTGTGGGACTTTGGGGCTGCCTTGCTGTGTTAAGCAGGATGAGGGAAACTGGAGCAGTGGCACCGGGACCAAGTTTGGCCACTCCGCTCTGCCTCTGGCCCATGTCTTACTTAAAGGCATCATTCGCATGAAAACCTCCAGACAGAGGTCCAGCTTCGCACACAACGGCCTGTAAATCCCCCCTCTCTGCGTCATAGTGGAAGTGACTTGCCACTGGGTGTGAGAGTATGTGAAGTGCATTGTTTTGGTGTTGAAGCTATGTTGACCACCACACACCATGCTTTGAATTCTTGACCATTTCGTTCTGGTGTTTGGGATGGGTGGGGGGGGGGTCACTAACCAACCCCATCTAACCAGAGCAAAGGGAGGCCCGGGGGGGGGGGGGGGTCAGCTTCAGTTAGAGGGCTGTCTACATGCTTGGGTATAGCACCTAAATCCCGCTAATCGTCCCCCCCCCCATGACGTGCACATGAAATTACCTTCAGAAACATGAATAATTGAAAGGGATTTGGGGCCAGAGACAGGTGGCACAGCTGTAGGCTAAACACAGTAGGCCTTCAGGACCAGCAGACATGTTTTCAGGCGACAGTGCTGTGGTTAAAACACAGATGAAGGTTGTTCCCCAAACACATTATGTTCAGAGTGTTGATCTTTGTTACGTGCCTCATCTTTATAGAGGACAGGGAACAAAACATATGAAAGCCAGATGACACTTGACATTATATGTCGCATGGGGCGCTGTTGGCTCTGGGGGGCAGGTCCTCCCCAGAGTGCACAGTGCTCAGGTGGGCTATCTCCTGGGCCTTTCTGTGGAGTTTGCATGTTCTCCCCATGTTCACAAGGGGTTTCCTCCACTAAGGACCCCAACAGAAAAAACATGCAAAATAACAGAACACATGTCCATCCCTGACCAAAGATGGACAGTTCACTTCACTTGGTCCCCGGGCGCTACAAGCTGCCCACTGCTCCTGGGGGGTCCTTGAGGAAGGACGGTCCAGGATGGGAAAAAGCAGAAAATAAATTCACCGCGACCTCAGGCCTACCTGCGTGTGTGTGTGTGTGTGTGTGTGTGTGTGTGTCCTGTGTCGCCTCCATATATGCACGTGTGTGTTCCAGTGTGTCGTGTGTGCCATTAAAAACCTGACAAAGGTCTTAATTAATTATAAGCCTGATGGCTTTTTTGAAATTCTCTGTCTTTTGAGTTGGCTGGAAGTTGCTGTAAAGTGAATCGAAGTTAAGATTTTCTACCCAGCTCAAATATATTTTATGTGGGCTGCATTATACAGTTTTGTAGGTGGCACACATCTTGTTTAAAGTGTTTCCTCTATATGGCTCTGACCTCAATACAGTTAGTACTCAGCTCATGTCTATGGTGTTGATTTAGACGAAGATAGTGTGGCATGGGTGACATTTCCTGTTTCCTTTTTACAAGGGGATGTGCAAAAAAAAACGGTCCTTGAAGAAGGATCCAGAAGCTTTGCTTTGCTGTGTCGTCTTGTCATGAAATCTGCATGAAGAAATGGGAAATTCTCTGAATAGATGGAAAAATAAAACACAGATGTTTAATATATAGTCCACCATTCTTGTATTTAGTGTTCTGATGCAGATTAACCCTCCTATTATGTTTGGGGTCAATTTGACCCTTTTCAATGTTTAACGTCTCTAAATAAATGATTGGCATCGTTTTTTTTGCTTCATATTTAATGACTTTTCCTAATCTAATGGGGACAACTGGGTAAACACAAAATTAACATGATGATATGTTTTCAATGTCCTGTACACATACTTTACGCATAGGTGTTGTTTGGGGTCAATTTGACCCCAGGCTGTTTTAGTTGTATAAAATATATAAGAAATATAAACTTTTTTCATCACATTGTTACTATTCTTGATAACAGAAATAGTTTTCTATTCCATATGTTATAGATAACAACAATATGTACTTAGAAATAATATGAAGCCATAAAACACCAGAAGGATATCTCTTTCCAATTTTAAGTCAATCAGTGAGATTCGATGGTGATCTGCATATTTCTCCATAGTAGCGTAACATGTATTCTGGATGTAAAAGGGGGGTGGGTGGGGGTATTGTTTTATTTTTAAGGGCTATTTAGGTAGTCAACAAACAAACCTAAAGTACCTGACACATAAACTTGGGTAAAAAAAAATATTATAATAATTTTTTGGAGATTTAAATTGCCGGGGTCAAATTGACCCCAAGCATAATAGATGTGAGTCAAATTTGAACATAATAGGAGGGTTAAACCACAATACCTTCAGTGACAGTAAAGCACCATAACAAAATGCCGTGTAACATTTAAAGCATAATCACACTCTAAATACCCCCAAGAAAATGGCTTCCAAACAGTGTTAAGATGAAACTAAGGAAACTAAACAAAACTGAGCAGTTGGATGTTGGCTGTTGTGTTTTATAGCTAGCAACACCTGTGACAGAAGCAAGACTGATATCGCCCCTCCTTGAGACCACCTATCTTGAAAGTATTATATAACGTCTGAGGGTTCTTCAGTGTTTTGGCTACCATCCTCGGGGACAAATGTACTGTCATTATCATAACTGTTCCTCTGGGTTAGGGGCATGGGCTCTTTTGGAGTATGCCCTGCCCCTCCCGACCCCTCTCTCATGCCCCTGGCGCACTTCCCCTCTGGCAGACGCCCGCTCATTATATAACCCATTTATCCCTCCACGTCATTCACTATTTAACAAATAGAGCCGTGGAGAGCCTCTAAAACTCTGCTATGTCCTGTGACTGTGTAACCCCCACCCCCCTGTATTAACTCCCACCATGCATTAGCAAAGTCTGCACTAAATTAAATCCCCTTTAACCCCCGACCCCTTTTCTTATTCTTACACAACTTCATTACAACTCCTATGGTAATAATAACAGTGATGATTCCTTTTTCATAGACCCTGAGACCCTGACTGCGAGAAGATTGTTTTGGGAAACAGTAGATGAAGGCTTACTTTAGATGACTGGATAAAAAAAAAAAACCTTGGTGCATGGTCCAAGGTTTCTTATCCAAGTTGCACCAAGGTTTGTTACCCAGGCATGGATGGAGGTTTTATAACACTACAATTGTGATGTTTTAAATGTATCTCTTCATTTTAAAACACTAAGAACTTCTGCAATGGATGATTGGTTGTTTGCCCATCTTTGCAACTGTTTTCTGTGAAAGAATCATAATGGAAGGGCACTAATGAAGCTATCACATGAACAGCAAAACTTTATGTTTCATAACCCCAAGAATGTTTCAGCCATAAAGTAGATTAAGTACTACATCCAGTGTTACAAATGGCTTTTGGTGGTCATAAGAAGGGCATGAGAATTTTACAGACATACTTGACTCTGAGATGGAGAGGCATGAAACATTGGTTGAACTGTTATGTGGACATTTATAAACTTCAAACCATCTCTCGACAGACTATAGTCCTAGGGGATTTTATAGAGTGCTTAAGATAATTACAGACTACACTGGCATCTTAAAAAACTCCTACATTGCCTTGACCCTATTCTCGCGAAACATTGAAAGGACCTGTGTCACTAGTAGACACGATCATTCCCAGGCTGGTATTTGTGGTGTGCTTTGTCTCTCTTATTTATGAAGGGAGATTTGTGAAGTCCTTTGAATGAGTTTGAAAGTGGACCAGGAAGGGTAGACAAGGGAAAGTTAGCTGGGCTATGGTATGTCAGGAATGCGAGAGGAAACAAAGGACTGGGTTCAGTCATGTTTGGTTCGGTTCACACTAGGAAGTGGGCATGGACACAATAACACCGTGTAGTCATCATGCCAGCCAGAGAAAAGCACGTAAACCTGACTTAAATGTCCTCAGGCTGTATATGAATTATTCATGGATAGGAGGTTCAATGAGTGAATATCAATTAGCCTGAAAGGGTCAGCTGAGGAATATATTGGCAAAGTTACACACCATCACGAGGAAGACATGGTTCAGTTGTAATACAATAGCTTGGTGCTATAAAAGGGAGTTGTCATGGGATACGTCTCTGATTACAAAACAAGGAAAGAACTCCATCTACCAGCTTTGGCTTGTTTGCTGACGGAAAAGGTACACATACCCTACAAGATGAGACACAATAGACTGACTCTTAATGGAGTGTAGTCACCATCATAAAAGAAAGTGTGGTAGTGTTAGATTGCTTAATACCTGTATAAAGACCACAAGATCACGGAACTTGTCTTGTAGTCATCGGTTTTCAGGAGAACCTCTACTTTCTTGCCCATACAGCTGTGATTAAGTGCAGGGGTTAAATTGGGTTGGGTTTGTCAGGAGCTCAGCCCCAGCACATACGCTCTTCAATTTCATCAGGAGACGCTCAAGCTCACCAAATCCATTGTTCAACAATGTTTTACACTTCTCTGTCTTAAAGGTACGGTGTGTAGGTTTTAGTGGTATCTATTAGTAGAAATGGAATATAGTATTCATAAGTATGTTTTCATTAGTGTATAAATTACCTGTAACTATGAATCATTGTGTTTTCATTAGCTTAGAATGAGCCCTTCATATTTACATAGGGAGCGGGTCCTCTTGTATGGAGTCCGCCATGTTGCACCGCCATGTTTCCACAGTAGCACAGAATGGACAAACCAAAATAATGGCTCGGGATAGGGCTTTTCGCATTGTTATGGCATTTGACGACCATCGTAGGTACTCACACACGCTTGTGAGGGGAAGGGTATTCAGCTGGTTGCGTTTCAGCAACCTCACCACTAGATGCCATTAAAATCTACACACTGTACCTTTAATAATTCAAAGAGTGACTAAAGATATGCGTGTTGTTTTGGTTTGAAAATTGCTGGGGACATTGAACATGATCCTATTTGTCACTGGTCTATTGCGTTGTCTGCCTCTGCTGTTATGATGATTGTAACCTGAATACAAATGCAACAAATTCTATGTTTACCTAGATTGTGTAGGGCTTTAAACTAAAATGTTAAATCATGGTAAAAAAAACTGGTGCTATGTGTTTTTGTCAATTCATGGCCAGCAGATGCAGAGCTCTGCAGTGAAAACATCATTCCCTGAAAGTCTGACAGACGTACTAGCAACAGATGCCTAACCCAGAGGATGCAGAGTAATTATTAGCATCGCCACCTCCGGTGCCCGAGGGTGAGGGTTCAAGTCTCGGTCAAGATTATGTTCAACTTAAAAATCGCATTGCGAGCAACACATTAAAAAACACCTGTTTTTGCCAAGTACATAGTATCTACGGATCACATCCAAACATCAAGTCCTGCGCATTTCTGAGTGGACTGTAATTTCACTATGTTAGCCACAGACATCTAAGAGCTTGTCAATTAAGTATCCAACTGCTGCATGTATTCAACAAACCAGTGACCAACCTAACACAGCAAAACTTAATGAAAGTGTGTTTATATAATTAGACAGTGCATCATTCAGACACTGAGCTATGCATGTGAGATCTGTTCGAGGTGTATTTTGAAGTGTGTCTGCTGTTGTCCCTGGTTTTGATATGTGATATGAGTATGCACCACTGTTCAGTCTTCTGGAGGTGTCGTGGGCCTAACTCAATGAAACACTGACAAAAAAGGTACCCACTTGAACGACCCCAGTGAAAGGCTCACAAAGGCACCTTTGTTGTAGAGTCCCACACGATTGACTCTGTGTCGGCATAGGCCTTGCAAGGTTCAAGATGGCATGTTGAGCCATTTACAAACCATTAAACACACATTTTTATAAAAATGGTCATTTTGTCAATTTGAACACTTAGTTTACAGTTCAGAAAACGCATTTAAGTGTAAAACACTTTAACCTGGGCCCTATCTTTCCATCTGATTGGGTCCAAAAGCAGTCTAAATCGGTCCAGTTTGGAATTACAACACTAACCGGCAACCACAAAATGGCTATACAAAGTAATCCCATGGAGCGTCAAAGTAAACTTCTTTTTTCAGTCACTGACAGGCTCATAATATAAGTGTCTGACATGGAAATGATCCCTACAGAGATAGACCTGTTTTTGTTTACCTCAATAACTGTAAACAAAACAAAAAACTGAAACTTAAGATACTCTCCATTCTCACAAGCACACTGGTAATCTGAGGTAAAATGGATGGCCTGCTTCTCACAACGCACAATAACGCAACAACAGGCACAATAGCATAATAGACGTTTTACACTGCTGGTCCTATGGTTAATTTGTTTTGAGAATCTCCCACAGCAACAACCGATAACAACCGTGTATCGACCAATAACTAATCCAATGCACATATCAGCCAGCACTTAAAATTCCCAAGACACAACTGTCTTGGCTTTAACCAATTAACTTATTGACAGGCTTTAGCCTTAGCTGAAACATCAAACTTCACATTGGGATTTCTTATTAGTATTACACCTGACAACACAACTCTTCTCTATTACCGTTACTGGGGATCTGTTGATATTTGGATAAACTGCTACCTAGCTGCTAACGCTAGGTAATGTTACAACCCTACTGTTTCCCCATATAATTATATGGTTTTCTCATATGGTTTTCGGACACGTTACCTTTATAATATTTTTTTTAATTGTAGGCACACAAAAGTATTACTGTAAACAGATATAATGTAATATACATCTGAATATTATAAAGTGTAAGATTAAATCATGATAACACAATAATAACTGTTGAAAACGGTCAATTTATTTTCTAGTACTGGTTACTACCTGGCCACTACGCTCAGGCGCCACAGTGTTTGTAAACATTGTATTGGACATTGCACTCCTCAAATAAATACTTAGAAATAAATAGATAAATAAATAGAATTGTTGTGGGTGTGCATACCATCTCCACAAATTAACAGTATAATTATTTGAAGTGAGTATTTGCTAAAGTATCACAAATTTTCTCATATCCTCCAATGCACGGAATAACCGAATAGGGATACGACTAGTATTCGAATAGCTATGCTGCAAACAGTTATCCAGATATTCGATTATCCTTGCACACCCCTAGTAGCCAAGTGAAATGCTATTATACCATGAAGTGTGCATGTGTTGTGTTACGGGTGGTATAGTAATGGTGTTGTATTTTGTTGTGGTTGCAAATTGGTACATTTCCTAGATGGCCTTAAAATATTGCATTATCATTTTAAGGGGGGCATTTGATTAGGTGTAGCCCCAGGGCCCTTTGTGTTCTTAATCCGGCCCTGGCTGAAGTTCAACATTCAAGATAGCTAGAAGGGTTTGATCCGAATATTAGGGCAATGCAAATTACATCAGGTTCAGCTAATGCAAGCGGGTCTGATAATTTCCTAGCCATAACATCATTAACTAGAAGGGCACTCAGAGAGTGCAGACCTCTGCCAAGGCCAAATGCCCTATCTCATAATGTTAACGAAATGAAAAATAATTTTCCTATATTTGATTTTGCACTTACAGAAAGATGTTATTGTCATCAGCTGAATTTTTGCACAATACCACATTCAGAGCACAGGGTTGTCAGCACAGATCAGACCTTGTTTTATTGACCTTATCTGTCCAATGCTATCAATTATAGGCCTACTTTATTTACTTTATTTACGCTATATAAATGTGATGTATTATTATTATTACTTTTTAAGATTATACTTTAAAGTTAAAAGTTAGAGTTAAGAGTTTTTTTATTCAAATGTAGGCCTTTGTATGAAAAAATACACTGTTGCGTACACACATGTCCACCCATGTCCACCCTGAAACCACAGAGCCCCACCCCCACCCCCACACACATTACAAATCCCAATTGAACCCCTGATTAAGTGTAATGTAAAAGCCCAGCTAGCATGAGCCAGTGAAATGGCTTACTCGAAGGGGTTGGCCAGTAAGATTGTCGTTTCCTTTTTGTGAATTGACAGCAGGGAGTGTGGATTAGGAGAGGCGTGATACACGCGAAGTCTGATGCTCGCTCCGCTTTCACAAAGCACAAGAGATGAGCAGTCATCAGACTGAAAGGCAAACACGGCACTCGCACAGAGGAAGTGGCACTGGGTGAGGTGCCGAGGCCACCACTGATCCTTATCTATCACCGGCCCGGCACAAGGACTTTCATGAAGCCCATACGAGGTATGCACAGACTGGAAGCCCATGGGTACAACAGTGTGCACTGAATAACACTGATCTCTGAAGTGATGTGCATTGGCGCTGATCAGGCCATTTTAAATGTTAAAGTTAAAAGGTAAAGTTAATGCTTCCTCAAGCCAGAGGAAATGACATGAATGCAAGTCATAGTTTCCAGTTGGGAATCATGGTTGTTATCACAGTGGTTGTCATTCTGTTTGTTGACTAGAGAATTAGAGGATCAAGACAACACATCTCTCAGTTTCATAGTCATGCAATGCTAAATCTGTGTCTGTAGTGTATCCAGAGAGATGGTTGAGGGCGCGGAAAAGCTCAGACCTCCAAAACACCTTCAGGTTTGGTTTTTTGGGGGGGGGGGGGGGTCCTTGACATGAATTCTGAGAAGTCTGGCATGAATTTTCTACATGAATAATTGGATTGAGCCGGCCCCAACACAGATCTGCTGGAGCATCTTTTTGATATGAAGCATTACCTTGGTAATCCTCTTAGTGGTGGGAAAGTGGTTTTAGTGCTGCATTCCAGTGGCCAGGAACACAAACGGGGGAGATCAGGTCGTTAAAGGGGGAGCCCCAGGGGCAAGGCCACTCCCCCCCTCCCTCCAAACATCTCGGAAAAACTTTCCATTTAATATTCCACCAACGCCGCCCCCCCCCCCCCACGCCAGCTTTACCCACTGAGAGATGGCCTGCATCTCCATGAACCCACTGACTCCGCCGGCGGGTTCATCGCGGCCAGAGACATGGCTCCAGCGCGGGAACGTGGAGCAGGGTGGATTAGGTAGGGATCAGATATGCGGGAGACGCGCCAGACAGACACGCGGTAGTCGGGGCCTCCCTCCCTCCCGGACGCGGCGTCCTCAGTACGTTTGGGTGATGCACAGATGTCGAGTGGGCAGAACAAACAGTCCCTCTGGGCCTCAGCTGGAGACAGGATGAAGATGCACCGAAGTCCAGGCATTTACCTGCCTAGACGTATGCTTTTTCCAGGAATGTCTCTACTTTTGAAAGCCTCTCCCATTGGTCAAACACGGTGCACGGAATACCCTTTATTACAGTGCCTTGAGATCAAATTGTCATCGAATTGTCGTAAATGTAGCTATGCTGTAACTTATTTTAGAAGCATTTTTTGAAATCCTCACATCACGACAGCAATCTATAAATGAAATGGAAATAAAAAGAAAAAATCCAGGCCTGTAAGAAGCCTCTCCAATCATTTAACCCAGCCTGCATGACATGATTGGATGACCTACTTGCCTGTCCACAAGGCTAGGCAGACATATTTCTAAAGCTAGCGAGCTAGTCGCACAGGAATGGCAGAGAAAGTGCAGCCAAAATGTCCAGATCAACCTATACAAAGCAAAGTATAGGCATACCAGGAAGAAAAGAAAGACAGAAGTAGAAAAAGCCACAACCAAAACGAGGTTGAATAAAGCAAAAGGTAAAACCAGAGTGCACATCAGTAAGGCTTTTCAACGATTATAAGAGTAATAATAATATCGTTTATAATACAGCAGTCACTGTAGACAAGCATTCTGAAGAGTAGATTTGGAAGTTCGTTGTTTGTATTTCAGTGTAGGGATACTATTTTCTGTAGCCCACTGGATGACGAAGGTGTGCCCAGAGCCTCGATAAATATAGGAAAACGTTTCCGGTGGAGTATCCCCACTGCCCTGCAGAGGTAGAGAACCGTCGCTGTGAGTAAAAATGCCGGAGGAAAACCGAAAAGGGCTGTGTACTGAACCGTCTCCATGTTTATCAAACACAAACTTAGAAGCACTAACTGTGTTACGCCCCACCTTTAGTGGCCCTATGGGGCAAACAAACACTCCACCACTGACCAAAAACATCTACTAAAAACACCTTTTAAAAGTACGAAATCCTTGGGATTTATTAATGTAAAACAAATACAACTACATGACAACCATATCAAAACATAGCTGTCCAGCAAAATCCCAGGTTGAGAGGCAGCAAGACCAGCAGTCCCCAAGCTAGAAGCCTCTCTCCTGCAGCGGGAAACTGGAGTCTTTAACCCCTGCTTGATCACCTGGCCAGGTGCATCTCATCTGGCAATCAGGGGTAGCACAACTTGGGCGGAGATACAGAAAGGGAAGGAAGGGGTAAACAAAGAACACAGAACACATGTGGCCGTAACACCCCCACCCTTAAAACAATGAATAAACAGTGAGTTACATACAATAAGACTAACAAGTTCCCTGTGACTGTACCAATGTTTAAGCATTTTACTCTAAAACAAAAATAGGGACTGCTTCTTACAAAAAAGGTGTATACTTAAGTCAGAGGGGAATCAAATAGCTTGCCGTTATGACAAGCAAAGTGTAACAAGGTCTAAGTTTATATAAAAAGAAAAGGGCCAAATAAGTTGCTGCTACTGGATACAAGGATAGCAGCCAAGAAATCAGGTAGCCATACAAGTGGGTCCCACTCCCACAAGACACAAAATGGCAACCACCATGAGGTGAACAAACAAAACCCGAACAAAGTTACTGCATTTTCCCACAACCATACACAGCACCACAGGTGCAACAGCCACAAACCAACAAGGGTCACAAGGAAACCAACTACAAAGTTGCTGCTATCCCAACAACAACACACAGACCCAAGTGAAGTGAACTGCCACTAGCACAGCACAAAATGGACACCACGTGGTCTTCGACCACATACACAAGTTACTGTGATGGATACAAGAAGCCAGCAACACACAAAGTTACCTTATTATGTAGTGGGTGTGGCCTTCCAATCCAAGACCCACTGATCTCTGGAGTGACCACATCCCACAAACAAAAAAAAGCACAACACAACTGATTAGCTGCAATTAAAACATGCAAGAGCAGCAACACACAAGTGGCCCAACCAAACGTGGACTGCAATAACTGGAGTGACCACATCCCACAAACACAAAAAAGGCACAACACAACTGATTAGCTGCAATTAAAACATGCAAGAGCAGCAACACACAAGTGGCCCAACCAAACATGGACTGCAAAAACCACAACACAAAAAGGTGTCACACTGTAGTAATCACTACACTAGGGTGACCAGATTTAAATTTGTGAAAAAGAGGACACTTCGTCGTGGGACCCTGCCCCCTCCCCCGTGACGGAGTTTTTGGACATCTTTTTCACATGCAGATGACCCGCCCCCTCCCCCGCAACGAAGTTTTTACATCTTATTCGCATGCAGATGTCAACTAATGGAGGTGGCAAGGTGCTCAGTGTTGCCAGACTGAAAATGGCGTGTCATATCAAAGGTTCAAAATGATTGTATTTGAAGGATAATTATCATATCTGGCAACACTGGGAAGGCGGTCGACCAATGACAGTTCTCTCTACAGTCAGAGCTCGCGCAAGAAGGTGGAACGTAAGGGAGATACCCTTTCCAAAACTTGTAAGGACGTAATAACTAGTTTGTGAAAGACCCAGTGAAACACAAATATCTGATGAGTCAAAATCCCGGACAATTTTGAAATCCCTGCCGGACGCATTTTTAAGGTCTCGAAAAGAGGACATGTCCGGGTAAAAGAGGACGTCTGGTCACCCTACACTACACACAAATGTTGCCAACTTACACCTAAGCTGCAACGAAACTGTGACCCAACAAATGTGGAGTGCAGTATCCACAACTCAAAGGTCACCCACCACAAGTTACTGCTCAATACTATTTCAAAAATCACAGCGGCACAAGACAAAATGACCATATAACAAATAGAAAGCCACTCAAAGATAGACCCGTTGCTGTGAAAAGTGCAAATGACTGGACTTAACCTGTAGAGAGGCACCCCAACCTGTCTACCAAGATGGCTAACTAGCCTAGCTAGTCTTCAGTGGCGCCCCGGGAGGCTTCTTTAAACGTCAAACTCTGGAAGCAGGCAGCAGGCCTAAGACAAAGCCTACTGCCACAGTCAGACAACGTACCCACGTCCAGGTATACCACCAAAAATAAAAAAGGCAAAATAACAAAGTCGCAAGACTCTATTGTCTGCCCGACGGCTACCTAATTAGGATGCTCTCAAAAATTCCAGGTCACTGAGGTAACTACCAGTCAAAAGCACTAAACAAACAACAACAAATGATCTAACAAAAAGATGACCACTACTCAACACAAAGACCATTAGCTACACACAAAACCTTACAAACATCTACCTCAAGGATATTCAATCCAGGATGAGCCCCCAATTGTTACTCCCCACCTTTAGTGGCCCTATGGGGCAAACAAACACTCCACCACTGACCCAAAACAACTACTAAAAACACCTTTTAAACCAAATCCATGGGATTTATTAATGTAAAACAAATACAACAACTACATGACAACCATATCAAAACATAGCTGTCCAGCAAAATCCCAGGTTGAGAGGCAGCAAGACCAGCAGTCCCCAAGCTAGAAGCCTCTCTCCTGCAGCGGGAAACTGGAGTCTTTAACTCCTGCTTGATCACCTGGCCAGGTGCCTCTCATCTGGCAATCAGGGGTAGCACAACCTGGGCGGCGATACAGAAAGGGAAGGAAGGGGTAAACAAAGAGCACAGAACACATGTGGCCGTAACAAACCGATATGTGGATTATGGGAGTTGCACAGGCACAGCCACCCAACATGCCTCCTCCTCTCGTTCAGGCTGACAGTCAACCAACTACTCAGCCACAGAAGTCCATGGGGAGAAAAGTAGATAAGGGCTAATGGGGTCCAGAAGCCAAGCTTGACAGTTAGTAAAAGCACCTACCACAGCTATTACCTAGCTCTTCAACCCAACACGGCCCCAACAGGTTAGGAGCTAACAATGGCATCAACTGAAGGAGTATCAAATATAGGAATGGTGGTGTTAGGCTAAAAGTGGAGAGGATATTAATACGAATGAGTTCATAGAAATGGGGCAGTCCTTTTAATAATTACATTAAAAGTTAATTAATTTACAGTCAACAGTAATAAAATACACACAGAGATGGATGATTTGAGAATGAATTACAGCTAGGAAATGATCCAACTCTCTTGTATTACCTAGCCATCATGTAATTTCAGTTGGTCTGTAATTCTGCTCAAACCGCGCTTGACAATCTAGCTTGAATTTGAGCTTGCCAGCTAGCTTAATGTAACAGTTAGTTAACTTGCAAAGATTTGAGGCAACCTGTTGCTAACTATGTCAAATCAAGACATAGGACAAAAATGTTGCAAAATTGGAAAAAATTAAATGCTATGATAAATTACACTTCATGTATACTGTATGTTTAACATATACTAATCTACAGAGATGTGTTTTAACACAACCTCCCAAAGTTTTTATTTTTGATCAAAAAACACAAATTAATTTTCACCTACGTTTCAAACACATACTCTTGTTAGGAGACAACTTACATTTGACTTCTGACCTACAATTCCTCGATAAATATGAAATATCATACTAACAAATAAACTAAATGTTCGTCTGACGGAGGTGACAACTATAATGGAGTTGACACGTCTGAGGCTGGTGACAAAAGGCTGGATTTGTAGTCATTTTAATTTTTGAATAGTTTAATCATTATTTCCCCCTATGAAACCCTATGAAACTTCGGATGTTTACAAGTTGTTACATTATATATACTTTACAGCTTCAATTAATCCATAATTATTAGACCTAATGGTATGAGTGAAAAACAGTGTTTTAGTCATTGTTTGTATGATTGAAAAATTGGTAAAAATGTACACATTGTTGAAGATGGATGTAGTAAGGCTACACTACAGGTGTAACTTAGTAGACTACACAGGTATGTGTACATATGCCTTGTTTGTAATCTATCTGTCTATGTGTTCGCCAGCGTCTGCATTGTAGGTGCGAGCAAGTGTAATTTGATGGAATTTATCTGATGTTCCTATTGTCCTGTTTTGGCTTTGAACAGGACGTTTTAGAAATGTGGTGATGGAACTCATTTGTGTAGTTTTGTAGTTATGAGAATGAGTCTCGTCTTATGCTACGTTTCCATTAGGACGTTATTCGTGCCGCTCTCATTGGGAATGAATGGAGACGAAGTCCCGTCCGACGCGCAACGAACCGTGTCCGCCTCCCTTCCAAAGTTGACGAACCTTTAACTCTATGCAAATGCAGACCAGGCGGTAACCAATCAGTTTGACGTGTGTGAGAATTGGCAGCTGAAGTTGTGCAGATGGGCGGGAGTAATCAAAAAAATCAAAGCAAGATGGCGGAGTCTCGGGATTCTGTTACTGGGAAATATTTTATGTGAATACAGGTGTTCACACGACTTTTATATGTCTACATCGACTCGGTTTGTTGTTTATATACTACACGAACACTGTCAGGGCAAACAGAATATTGTAGGTCTTATCTGAAGCTCTCGAACATTATTGTTAGCTTGCTGCTAACACTTTAATTGAAGATCAATGTAGAAGCTAGCTGGTTTGTAACCTGTAGCCTCATCGGTGCGTTTTGCCTCTGGTATGTGTGATATCGTGATTTAACTGGCTGATATAAATGAATCAGAGAACACAAATGTATAAAGGAATACATTTAATGGATAAGTAAATGAATGAGAGCACGAGTGACAGCCGCAACATCTATCATATTTTCATGACTTCACAAGCTAATCTGCTATATTAGCGCTGCACTGCAACCGAACTTGCTACTTAACAGAGAAACTTGATTTTTCTGACAATGCCCCCTAGACGAAATACCGGCTGCCGATAATTCGCCTGAATGGAAACGTAGAGTTAGTCACGGGAAAAAGGTCGTTAACGATTATTTTTCGTCATAGTTTTCGTCAACGAAATTAACACTGGTGTATACGGTGATCTATAGTGTGAGGGACAGACAGAGGAAAATGTGACAGCGAAGGGAATAAGTAGAAGTGGAGTAGAGAAGAGAAGAAGGCGAGAGAAAGTATGTGCTTATGGCGGGGGAGAGGCAAGTTGCAACTGATATGCCTGAAAGAACACTGTGACACACTCCATTGATAAGGCATGCAGGTGTCTGAGCACAGAGAGAGAGATGAGAGGGGAAGGAGAGAGGGAGGAAAGATTAGGCTGGGAAAAAGATTGCGGGGGGGACACCACTCACCTGACTTTGATAACATTTTGGTTGTTTTCTGTCAATACTTAGGCCCACAAATTGTCCATATTAAACCTGGCATGAATGAGGATTTGTGTTTATGAAGAAACACAAGTCAGCTTTTCCATGTTTCATTAAGTAGCTGGACAATAACATGCCTGTGCCTGTTTCCAAAACAGTATGACAACAGTAATCAGTGAGCTAGCTGTGTGTGTGTGTGTGTGTGTGTGTGTGTGTGTGTGTGTGTGCGTGCGTGCGTGCGTGCGTGCGTGCGTGCGTGCGTGCGTGCGTGCGTGCGTGCGTGTGTGTAAGTCAGTCTTTTAGAACAACTCCAGCCCTCTTACCATGTGGATGTGAACAAAGCACCACGAGCATGGCCATGCTGCAGCATCTGTCCTCATACACACACAACACAACTAAGACACACACACACACACACACACACACACACACACACACACACACACACACAGACAAGGTGACAGAGACCTCTGAACTTGACGACAATGTGCAACAAACCACAGCTTAGCGCTGTAGCTGCCCTGAAGGCTGGCAGAGATGCTGAACTCTGATCAGGTCAGCGGCCTCTGCAAGTAGGCCACCTCGCTACCTGCTGTTAAAGGTCATGGCTAGGGTAGAACCAGGGGACCTCATTTCAGCAGCAGCAATACGAGCCGTGTTTCATCAGCACACTGTTTTTCTCCTCTTAAATAAAACGTCCTGTGGTATCATTATCCTACTTTTTTTTATATATCTCTGTTGTCTCAAATGAAAATGGAACATAAACTGAAATGTACGCTACCACAAAAGAAACACAAAGGAAAACAAAAGGGCAAACTACTATTTTTGGTCTCAAAAGATGCAGGACATGGTTGGACCTTTTAAGCCTGAGAGATTTCTTCTGCGTGTCCAGACTCTCAAGAAATCACATGTGTGACACGGACGTCATCAGAGGATATTGATACATGTTATGGATACTGCAGAGCAGACATTGTATGCAAGGTCACACCAGGAATAACAACGTAGCACAACACTCCACATGCCAGTGAAGTTACATTTCTCACAAGAACCCACTGATTCAAACTCAGGCACATGTTTTTTGTTGTTGTTTGTTTTGTTTTGGTTTGTTTTGGGTTTTATTTATTCACACTGTGGTGAGTGTCTGCTCTTGCAGCCATCAGATCCACATCAAGACAGACAGAAACACATCTGTAAACCCTAGGATACGGAATGAATTATACACTCTGTTACACACACATCTAGCAGCACATACTTGCATTTTGTTTGATACTTGAGTACATTTCTGTGAAATTTGTCCCATTTACCACCTCCTAATTTACGATAAACCTTGTGCAGTCCACTTTCAAAGATCATCTATAGAATTGTCTTATCATTACACATCACAGTGAGAGCATGTATGAGCTAAACAGCAAGCTGACAACAGAGTAATTTACCAGCACTGCGTAGGATCAGAGAGGCAAAAATCTGTGAGGAAAAATCTGCCTAAAAAATCTGAAAAATCAGTCCGGATGGGGAAAGTATTGGCTCAGAGATGCGTTGGGTAAGTAATGTACATTCGTGACAATTCAAGGTAATTGTTTTTCACCGCAAGAAGGCAAGTGTAGTTATCTTGCCAATGTGTTAATGCGTTTGCTTAGTGGGGCGACTGTCACTCTACAAGTTGAGTGTCATGAGAGTGACATAGGCTGAGATATGATGTGGACAAATGACTTGTGACCTGCTTAATGTCTTTTTAGCTTCAGCTGAACGGGTGCAAATTCATTTTCTGGCCTATGATGCACAAGTTCCCCCGGATTGTTAAGCCCACTGCTTAAGCCCGAATTATAGATCTGCGTCGGTGTCCGTCCGTTTTACGGATGGGCGGGGAAACAGATTCGGACGGATTCGGACGTACTGTTTTTGATTTATACTTCTTCGACGGCTGTGGGTGTCGAAAACAATTCACCGCCAGAACAGTGGGTGGAGCAGTGGTTTTTGGTCACAGACGAGCTACTACGCGACCTCTTTGAGTGATAGAATTCGTCGATTGTTTAGCTCCCTCCTCCCAGCTGTCGCGTCATCAAGACCAACAGGTATAGTCACATGGGTCTTTGAGACACACTGCATTACAATGAATAGTCTGTCTAACGCTATATATTCACTTGAAAAGGCAAACTTATCTCCATCATGGTAGGTATTATTTGTGTGAAAAATAGTAGCAATCTATAACAAAATGATATGCTTATCTTACATACACTATAGAAACTATTAAAAACGATTCAATGAAATGAATACTATCTCATTTTCTTTGGTATTTTTGTCATATTCAGATTTGTAATGATGATTGCTGGGTAATATGTATGCTGTTGTCCAATGTCAAGTCTCTATTTGATCATGTGACAAGACGATATGATAGTTTAGGCGCAACATCTGAACGTCAAGACCAACAAGCTGACTGGGCAAATAAATATCTGTGACAACGTGATTACAGGAGGCAAACTGGTATCAGGGAAGAAGTAAAAAATAAACTGTCATCTGGAGAGTTTAAAAGAATACAAAACGAGGGGGAATCTACTGTATGGAGATATTTCTGCTTAGTAGTCAACGCGGATTTATTAAACCTGGATGGTTGGGGGAGAGAGATGAACGTCAAAACCGACAAACTGGGCCAGAGGCAAAAGCACCTGCAAGCTGAAAACAATGGCTTTCAAACATAAGCGTGATAAGGCATTGAACATTCCATATTTAAATATCTTAATAAGTAGTCAAGTCAACGTGTCTGCCTCACGTGATGGAGAAGTTCGTTTTTGAGACTAAAATAAATCACATTTAGGATAATAGCCTTCTTGTGTGCGGGGATTTTTTTATGTCCTAGCTGTGACAACGCGATTACAGGAGGCAAACTGGTATCAGGGAATAAGTTAAAAAAGAAACTGTCATCTGGAGAGTTTAAAACAATACAAAACGAGGGGGAATCTACTGTATGGAGATATTCCTGCTTAGTAGTCAAGGCATTGAACATTCCATATTTAAATATCTTAATAAGTAGTCAAGTAAACGTGTTTGCTTCACATGCTTCTCCCCTGTACAAAAGCGTCGGCTAAATGACTAAATGTAAATGGATTAAACCTCGATTGTTGGACTATGTAGATCGTTTTATAACGAACTTTGTGCACTTGTGCAGTTTTTAAAAAAAGAAACTGTCATCTGGAGAGTTTAAAACGACACTCGAGGGGAAATGTACTGTAGGCCTGTGGAGATATTTCTGTCGGATGGCATCATATTCTATGCGGATTCTAATGAGGCTGTTTGATATGTCCAATGTAAGAAGTGTGAAGCTTTAATGAAATATGATTGATGCCATCCTCTTTCTCCACAACATGGATTAAACATCGATGGTTGGACTATGTAGATACTTTTATAAGGAATGTGTCCGTGTACTTACATTTTTCAAAAGATAATCTTCAATGGTAAGAATTGTTTTATTCGCGCCTCTTCTGGTGTAGCATATAACGTGAGTTTTATTTAGGCATATCAAATGCATAGCGTGTGTAATGTGTAGGCCATTTTCATTCCGTTCTTGCAATGTGAATAATTCATTTCAATATGCTATTATCCCTTTTGTGCGCGCTTGTGCGTTTGACGGGGCTTGTTTGTGTGAGCCAGTGCATTTATCATTCATCTGTTGATGCTCGAGTTTAATAAAGGCAGGCTATTCTTAAGAAACGTATGTAAATGTGTGACATTGACTCATTGGGGTTCGGGACTAAATATTTTACTTGCTGTCGGGCTGGGGTAGGGCTGGGACAAGTCAGCGCGATAAGGCATTGAACATTCCATATTTAACTTGGCATAGTCGCCCCATAATGCCGTGCGGCGGGCACATACTTTTCTCGATGTGATGCAGCGCATAGACATATATACATGTCTATGATGCAGCGCCCAACGATGTTATTTAACAATGTTCCTTACTGTTCTAATTGCATGTCGTTGTTCTGTGTTGGGACGGAGTTTATACAGGTGTGTGACGGTAGCACAGTCTGTTCGTGATAACTTGTAGCAGGGCATAAAGCCCGTGCCATTTTGACATTGTATTGTGTTTAGTGTTTAATTAAAAGCCATAACAAATATTCCACACTTCCGTGATTTGTTACAATATCTTAATAAGTAGTGAAGTCAACGTGGATTCTATGGATTAAATTCATTTATTGACACATCTTTTCAGGACGGCCACAGCGCTTTAAAACAACGTGTTTATAAGTTACATTATTCAAAGATGGTAGATAAAAGGCGAGATAATCGCCAGGTGTAATAAGCCTACTTTCTCATTATGTGTGTGTGTTAGGGTTTGTAATGCAATGGTGTTGGCTGCAAGTTAACTCCACTTCACGTTAAGGTTAGCTTTTGTATATGAGCATTCATTTCAACTGTTCCATCATCTGAAATATCACGAGTGTCGAAAAACAAACCTTTGATCTAAACAGAATATTCAGTATGGAATGGGAATATTTCAGAGCAGGGCTATCTTTTATCGCGTTTGACAAATATGCTCCGATTGCTGTGATGTCTCCTGTGAGAATGGGATAGTATTCTCTCCTATGAATTCGCGGTCATTTGAGCGTCCTTATAAGTGTTTCAGAAATATCTTCAGACCTCTTCTGTTATGTTTGTTCATAATCAACTAGAAGAAGCTTGTGAGACGGTCTACAGGCTATTCATAAAAAACATACGTAAATGTGTCATTAGTATGAACAGTTGAGACATTGACTATGTCTGGTTGGATTCCGACAATATATTTGAATGGCTGTCTGGCTCGGGCACTACTCTGTCGGACGCAGGCCGGGCTCGGACAGAAATATTCGGCTGATCCAACACTCTATAACAGAATAGGAACAGATAGGGAATGAAACAGGAAATGTGAGATTCCGGAAATGATGTCGTTAGGAAATGATTTCGTTAGCGGACCAATCACAGCCAAGGGGGTATCCGTCGCTATCCGTTCGTATCCGAAAAAGTTACAAAAATCGAGAGGTGCACGTCGGTGTCCGTCCAGCTCTCCGAAGGGCTCGGATGGGCTCGGATGGGCGTTCCACCACGGGGAAGGGTGTTGCCAAGGCGTGGCTATGTGTCCGGACGGACACCGACGCAGATCTATAATTCGGGCATTAGTCTCACAAGTACTGAAATCAAGAACATTGTGTTCCTTATAGTCCTATCTGTCATTGAACAAATATATATATATATATATGTGTGTGTGTGTATGTGGTTTTAACCACCGTGGCCTTCATTTACTACAGTGGTCCTAGAGCATAACTCAGTAGACCACTCTCAGATGTGTATACAATATTATGCCCTGCCCTGTATATCTTATATCAACCTATGGGGAAGTGAAGCTCATTTTGTAGCATCTCATTCTGCGTGTGTTGCCTAGATCTTCACACAGTTAAATAGGATGCCATTGCCCTCTACAGGCTAACACTGGAAATACCTATACAGCTCACATCAAATACATACAGGTACAGCTCAATAAATTAGAATATCCCCAAAAAAGTTGATTTATTTCAGTAATTCGATTCAAAAAGTGAAACTCATATATTACACAGATTCATTACACACGGACTAAAATATTTCAAGTGTATTTCTTTTAATTTTGATGATTATATAGTGATTTAGGTCAGGCGAGTTTGCTGGCCAATCAAGCACAGGGATACCATGGTCCTTAAACCAGGTACTGGTACCTTTACAAGTCCTGCTGGAAAATGAAATCCGCATCTCCATAAAGCTGGTCAGCAGAGGGAAGCATGAAGTGCTCTAAAACGTCCTGGTAGATGGCTGCGCTGACCTTGGACCTGACAAAAAACACAGTGGACCAACACCAGCAGAGGACATGGCACTCCAAACCATCACTGACTGTGGAAACTTGGATTCTGTGCCTCTCCTCTCTTCCTCCAGACCTTAGCCCAGGTAAGACGCCTCTAAAGTTGTCTCTGGTTCAAGAGTGGCTTGACATAAGGAATGCGACAGTTGAAGCCCATGTCCTGGATACGTCTGTGTGTGGTGGCTCTTGGAGCACTGACTCCAGCCGCAGTCCACTCCTTGTGAATCTCCCCCAAATTCTTGAATTTTTCTACCACATTTTTTTGACACAGGGTGTCAATGATCGTCTTCTGGACAACTGTCAAGTCAGCAGTCTTCCCCATGATTGTGTAGCCTACTGAACCAGACTGAGAGACCATTTAAAGACTCAGGAAACCTTTGCAGGTGTTTTGAGTTAATTAACTGATTAGAGTGTGACACCATGAGTCTTCAATATTGAACTTTTTCACAAAATTGTAATTTTCTGAGATACAGAATTTTGGGTTTTCATTAGCTGTCAGTTATAATCATCAAAATTAAAAGAAATAAACACTTGAAATATATCAGTCTGTGTGTAATGAATCTATATAATATATGAGTTTCACTTTTTGAATCGAATTACTGAAATAAATCAACTTTTTGATGATATTCTAATATATTGAGCTGCACCTGTACATTGTGTGTGTGTGTGAGTGCATCAGCTCTTTTATGTCGAAAGTAATCTAACATGGTAGCCAGAGGGTTGAATTGGAGAGCGGGAGGAGAGCGTGCACATAAACATAAACATACACTTGAAACATAACTATAATACAGATTTAAATTATAGTATAAATACCAAATAAGTGAAAATATAGTTTTAAATAAAGATAACAAGATTTAGATGAACATAACAAGAAATAAAAAAGAATAAATAACATTAATAATAAAACAATATTATAAATAATAATGTATTATAACTAGAGTGGAATTGAAATCATGATCATTCTATAGTATGATCATTCTGCAAGTACATTTTCTTCATGATGACACATAGGGCTAGGATGGATGCAAACGGCCAAACCCGTTCCTTAGTCCAAATGCACATTGGCCCTGTAGTGGCCTACGTCTGATTTGGACAGGGTCTGGCCCAGCTCTGTGTAAATATGGCCATGGAAACCAAAAATGCCAAAAACTTAACACAGAAATACTTGAGATTATTTTATAGTATAACTGGGCTGTAAAAGGCCAAAGCATTTACATTGTAAACATGAGGGGGAATTCCACTAGCCTGGTACAACCAGACCCAAATTCACTCTGTGAATAAGGTCTGGCCTCGCTCCATTGGGGATTGTTTCCAGGTGGTGCTTTCTAATGGGCACAGACATTTGCTAATTTTAAAACCACTGGACCGGCCTTTAACTAATCAGCATCAACCACAATGGGAACGCTATACTTCCTACTTCGCCACCAACGGTTCAAGCTGATATATTAGGCTTTCCCCAAACCCTGTTGGCAGTAAGAAAATAAAGTGAAACATGAAGTTCAATCACTCTGTCACTTCACACAAGTTAGCTAATCTAACTTGTTTGCTGCTGTCTATGAATAAGTTAGCAAAGACGTAAAAAGCAGATACAAACCTTTTTGCTTAGACATCAGACTGTTTTCCAGTACATGTTAAAGGCTGTTTTTTGGATTCTTTTTTTAAAAAGCTGACATACATATCTCGTTCAACGTGTCATGGCAAGGTCAGCTGTCTGTACCTCACCAACTCACCACAGGGGTGCCCCAAGGCTCGGTGTTGGGACCACTTCTCTTTGCCATGTACACCACCTCGTTGGGTATGCTATGCTATGCAGATGATACCCAACTGTATCTGTCTTTCCCTCCTGACGACACCACTGTCTCGACGCGGATCTCAGATTGTCTCTCTGATATATCCACATGAATGAAAGATCACCATCTTACCATCTTCAACTTAATCTGGCTAAAAAGGAACTGTTGGTCTTTCCAGCCAAACAGGCCATACACCGCAACATCGATGTCAACATTGACTCCTTATCGCTTGCTCCTTCCAAAGCAGCAAGAAATCTAGGCGTCATTATCAATGACCAACTAACATTCACCGACCACATTGCCTCTGTCTCCCGGTCGTGCGGCTTCGCTCTATTCAACATCCACAAAATCAGGCCCTACCTAACCTAGTATGCCACCCAGCTGCTGGTACAAAACTTGGTGATTTCCCGCCTTGACTACTGCCTTGACACCCTCCTAACTGGCCTGCCGGCATGCGTGGTAAAACCACTACAGATGATCTTCTCTGGCGAATGGGTTAAGTATTTCTCATTGCTTTCACACAAATGTCTTTGAGTTTTAACACACTTTTTAAAACAGTTAACACACTTCTCAGAGAAAGACACGAAACCTAATTAAATAACCATGTCAACACATTGCAGACACCTAGTAGCAGCCTACTGAAACTGCTCTCTATATTCTAAATATTGTCAGCACCTGTGTGAACTCTGTATGCACAACTAATCAATCTCTAAAAGAGGTCAATAGATTGAAGTTGATACCAAGCATGGATCGAGGAGGCCGCCACCAACAACATCAGCAAGGACTAGGACGATTTATTTGTACTGTACTGTGTTTCACTGTATTTGCACTCTTGACAACAACCATTTCTATACTTTTGTAGAGTGTGTTGCCACAATACAATGTAGTACTGTAGTTTCACTAAAGTAATTTACAAAATATACGGTAGAATTCTGATTACTGTATATTTACAGTATTTACAGCCTATTGCACTATTTTTACAGAATCAACACACTGGCCCACACTGGTGGCAGGGTGAGAATGTTCACTGCAGAACAGATTTGACCTTTTTACTGTATATTGAAACCTGCCATTTTGACTTCTTACAGTATATACATGTAATGTGGAAAAATGAATGTAATGTGAGAATATTTGCCATTTTGTACACAGTAGAACAAATGTAAATCAATGGTGTTGACAGGTCCTTGTTTATAATATATTTTATAGTATTTAGCAATACAAAAACAGAACTACAATATTTTACTGTATATACATTTTCAGATTTTAAATACTTTCTGACAGTATATTCCCTAAGTAAGATTGCTCAGTACAAAACCCAAATTGTAGTATGTTGTCAGTGGTAAAATAGTCAATGCTGTGAGGGTGTTGCACAAAAGTTGAAGTGATGGTTTCAGCGGTTGATATTGATAGCTGTAGTTTTAATTTTGTTATCCATTGTTAAATAAATGAGAAAACATACATTTTCAATTGAGCACAAATTGTAGGTTTTGATGGAAATGTTTGGTTTTGATGGGTGTGTGACACGTTTTGAGAAGGTGGTGTCATTCTGCAAACATCATATAGTGTTTTGGTCATTTCATCTTCCGTTACGGGCTGTGTGTGAGCTGTTTTGAAAAAGTAAACAGTGAATGGAAAAATGTCCCAAAGCAATCGAGAAAAACTGTAAACTAGAAATATGCATCAACGTGTACTATTTTAAATACTGGAAACTCACATTTTCTGCTGACTCCATGGTGAAGCTGCAGTTGCTCCTGCACTTCTGACATCTAGTGGCGTTTCTTAACAGGTCTAGTCAAGCCTTCAGCCATGACTTATTTCCGGTTGGACAAATACATCGAAAGCCTGGAAGATCTAAGAGAGAGCGAGCAGAGAGCTGCGTCTTGGACCAGTACCCCTACTAAACTGTTGTCAGATGGCACCTCACCTCATCAGCATGGGCATCTTTGTGTTAAACAATATCTGCAATAATCAAGGCCAGAATTTATTCAAAAAATCTTCACTGAATACTGATGAACAGGTTCATCTTGGTCTTCGAAGCTGAGGCCTGGTTTATATCCCTTTGTTATTTTGTGTCACAGAAGTCCACTTTACTCTAAGGGTAGGCTATATATATTCCGGGACTATCCTAATGCATTGGTTCTTGTTTGAAATGACATCCCTGTCTTTGTCCTTTACATGATTATTTGTCATTTTACATTAGGGTGTGCGATGAACACATGCTATTGTCTAGCTTCCATCATGATTTAAACCACACATAAGTTAGCAAGATAAGTTTGTGAGATACTGCCATGTTCGCACTGCACACTTAATATGTCTGTGTAGCAATTTTAGGCTACTTGTCAACAAGGTTTCAATATTCAGCATCTCTGGACAACTTATCTCGATCTCATGACCTCAAGGATTTAAATTATGTTAACTTGACAGGTTTGCAGGACCTGCCCTTTCTCTAGCTCTTCATCTTGATCCTGTCTCTTGTATCACTGGGACCTGCACTGTCTTGTCCTCCTCCTGTCTCTACTCCTCTCTGCCCTTTGCCTCTCAAATCAGTGGCACCTGACCAAGTAAAACAAGTTGATTACCTAAGGATTTGACAGCCACAAGCTGTTGCATTGAATAAATAAGATGTTTTACACTAGAGCTATGATGTGAAGTTATATGAAAAATCCACAGGGGTGTGAGTTAAGAGTTGTTGGTAGCCATGGATAACACTCTAGAGTCCCGCATGCTGCTTGAGGCGGATGATAGTATGATAGTCATTTTTCTTCTGCTTTACCATATTGGTAGCAACGTCTATATTTTTAGCAGCCAAGACAACAGCTAGTTACAAAAGACCGACTGATAACTGCATTTTACATCACCACACAGTTTGCCTATGTTTTGTGCTGGCGTTTGTTTCACTCACTCACAGATTTTGTGAAAACCCATTAATTCTTCCATAGGGATATTTTTTCTTTGAAGCCAGGAAGTGTTATAATGCCAACCCTAAAAATTCAAAACTTCCTGTTGACTTACACACTCTAAGCTAACCAAGTTAGAGCAACGTAATTCATGTACATGGGCGCAAAGTGGGAGTGTAGCCATTGTCTGCCCCCCAATAGACACGACAGTGATCCACTGGCCTTTTGCTATCAGTTATTATGTTATTTCAATGAAAACTACTCTGACGTCAATTTCCCTTTTCCATCGGGGGCATCTCAAAAGTTGTATCACACTCTACCCCTTCATTTACAGTACACTAACAGTTAATTCTGTGACAGAGTGGGACTGGGGAGGTTTCGGTTTATCCGAAGTTGCAAACAGCGAACACGGAAGTGGTCGAACGTTTGCGGCTCTCGCTCCGCCTCAATCCTCTCTGGTTGCATTCTTACAGCGACACCGTGCGGTACAACCAATGTTGGCTACATAGCTACAGCAGGCTCCGGGGCCGACATGTGGCCGGGATACTTTCTGATTCGTGCCGAATTTACAGTTAAGCGCACCCGGGTAAATCTAGTTTCCATTTTCACAAAAGAGAGGAGTATGTGTCTTGAAATCAACTGAACGATCAGATAAAAAAACAACGGGCTAGCTTGTGAGCTAGGAAATCCCTTAACGGTAAGTCTATTCAAAAATCAATTCAGTTAGCTGGCTAGCTAATGTTATATAGCTGTATTTAGTCATTAAGAACTTTTAAACTTAGCAAGATGGCTAGCTTCACTTTCAAGCATTTGCACGGGCCTGCTAATGGTCTGCTAAGTAGCTCGCTAGCATTAGCGAGTAACCCAAGCTGTCGCTAACCATTTAGCTACAGACACTTGTTTTCATTCTTTAGCTTTTGTTATCACATCAGACTAAATGGACGCTGCGCGATCACTGCCCGTGGTCTTTTTGGATCGTTGCATGAGAGTTTCATTAACTTTAGACTTAAAATTAAGTTTAATAACAAGTAACGTTACATTTAGGTTAGCCAACGAAGCAGGCTACTCGATGCTACTTCGGCCTATCTAACTGGGTTGAAAGGTCACGTTAGTTTACATGTGGCAGGATGCAGCTAGCTTGAATAAAATGTGCCTCCGCTCTCACTGATAAATATAACCTGCGGTGTCTGATCCATGTAAATGTGTGGACAACCGTACTTAGAGTCCATTAAGTAAGGCACAGATGTTTAGTTGTCAAATTTGCCATGATATGTTGCAGTTGGGGTGAGCCTAGCTAACTTGCTGACAGGACTAGCAATTGCTAGCACAACAAATGTTTCGGCAACTGTTGGGTTCATAACCGGCTAGCATTGCCGCAGCACTGACTGAAATAATGTCGGTTACATTTGGTTGGCTGTTCGGTAACACTGGATGTATTTAACTGTTTGTGTAAAATAAAGGTTATGCTGTTAACATTATTTGCGCCTTGTCGGTCTATCCTAAGATCCCTAGCGATAGCCAGCTAACGATAGTTTTACAGTGTCACTTGGACTGCACAAATAGCACGGTAACATTAGGTGTCTCTTTGTGTATGTAATTGAATAGCTGTTGCTTAGTGAATTCAAGGAAATGTGTTTTAGCTAGCTAACATTACAAATGTAAGTCGTTATGATGGCAACCTTGCTAACAACAGCTAACCAGCTGGTTAGCGAGCCGTAGAACAGACAGCTAAAACAGGCATTTGCAAGGGGCTTGATAGCAGTTGGCAAACATCGCTGCAGTTGATCAAGCAAGTAACTTGTTGATTTTGATTTGATCTACCATTGCCATTTTTGTCTATATTAACTGGCTGGGTTCTGGAGACTCTTACTGGGATACGTTTGATTAGCATTTCAGTGAGCGAGCTTGTTCCAACTGGCGTTTGTGTAGTGATGTTATCTAGCTGATTAATCAGTGTTAATATCATTGGCTTACTACTACAGTGGTCTTGATTGCCCTTTGGTTGGGTTCGGCAGAAGTGCGTCTTCTCCAGTTTGTCAGATGCTAAGAAAGTTGGCCTTAAAGTGGTGATGTCTTTGCACCTCAGAAACATTACTATGAAGTGCACTGAAGGTTCAATCCAAAATGTTAGAGGAAGCACTGATACCATAATCTACTCCCCGAGGCTTCGAATACACCTCACTTGGATATGCCCTACAGGCCATGTATTTTTCTTCAGAGAAGCTCTTTTTGTGTAGGGTATTAAAATGGATAATCTCCCAGTTTAAATCTTTGGGGGTAAAAAGGTAGCCCTTCACTAACAGCAACGTTATACTTCACACATTAATTATAGCATGTTAATAACCACATTTTTTGCTCGCTTTTGCAGTCTGCCACTAGACACCAAAAGGACGGCTCATATCCAAGATGACTGGTGAGTATGATCAATTATAAGACCCAATTTCTGGTCAAAGTCACGGTTGCCATGCCGCCATGTCAACATTGGGCTTTGAAAACAAGGGAGATTTCCTGGCCCTTCACACCCTCACTACACCACTGTCATCTCACCCCTTACATTTAGGGCCCGTCCACGCAGAGCCTGGATTGCCTCAATCCGGAAAGAAATGTTGCAGACCTTTGTTCAAAACCAGTTTTTAAAAGTGTCAGCAATAGCCTATTTGAGCAAATCTATCGTGAAAAGATTTTTATTATAGACGGAAGTTTCAAAACGGTAACTTAACACAAACGACGGTTATGGCTAAGTGCGGGATTCTAACTAGTCCTGTTTGAGTGCTGTGGTAACAGTGATTTCAGGTGGTATATAGTAGAGACGCCGTTCATCAATCGGAAGATTGCTAGTTGGATCTCGACTTCTGTCTTCTGTCACTTTATGCACATGCACCATGACGTCTTCACAGCGGGTTCAATCACCCCGCTACGCTCCAGTGTCTTTACACGGCTCCGTGAGTAGACGCGATAAAAAAATGTTTCCGGATTCAGGCAATCCAGGCTCCGTGTGTACGTAGCCTCATACAAGGGTGCACACCTACATGCAACCTATAAACAAGCCTACAAATAAACCCATTGTCAGAAAGATATGTTGTTAGCAAAAATTTGATATTAACATCCTGTGTGTGGGGTGTAGGCTTAGGCTACATGACTGCAGTTTCTTTAGTCCTTTGCTCACATAAAAAACAGATCTGTATTATTCTGTTTGAACCTTTTTGATATTTGGACTGATCTGCCTCTTTGTCTGTTCTGTTTGTTTTCTGTGGGGATGGACATTGTTAAATTAGACCTTATTGTCAATGTGTTGATAGTTTACTGTAAGGTAGGTTTGGAGAATGACTATTTTTTTCATTATTATTATTATTATTATTATTATTATTGTTGTTATGCACAAATTCTCAATAGTTTTCATATGAACAAACACTGCTGCATGAATAATAAGTAATAAGAACATAACTATCTCCAGAATGTCGAAGTTCTTAGAGTATGAACCATGGGAATAAAGGAATCTACGGGTACATTTTTATTAGCTAGCTATGAAAAATAATCTTGCTTGAGACAAATAATACGGCAGGCTACTGTTACCTAAGAAAATAGGGAATACTTACATTTGAAGTAAAATAGGGAATACTTACATTTGCAAATTCAGCGTTGAAATGTTTCATACTGTATAGGCCTACTTGTTGTTGTTGTGCCGGCTGTTTGTTTACCATTCAGGTAGCTACTTAAATGAACCAAAACATCATGGCCATTGTACTCATTTAACATGTTTCATACTGTAGCCGCCTCCAGATTTTGTAGCCTACCAGGGTACTAAATTTGAAGGTTCATGCAGAGACTGTCATGATGATCATTGCTTTTGTCTTACTGAATGAAGTTTACATGCAATCTAGCTGCTGCTTACACGCCTCCTAAATTTGAACTGCTGACAATGTGTGTCAGGACGGAGGGGCTGCATCTGCGGCCTATGTCACACATTACATTGTTGACTTCTTTTCACCACTAGATATAGCTAATGTTCTAGATACTGCCACCTGTTTTACTGGAGGGAGAGCTTATCAAGAACACATCAGTACAGAGACTGATCGGGTCGGTTATGTAGGCCTAACATTATTTTACTGGAGGGATAGCATAGCAAGAACCCATCACTACAGAGACTGATCGGGTCGGTTATGTAGGCCTTACATTAGGAAAGGTATACAAATATAGAAGATTCACAGGAACATATCAAAATGGGAGGACAGCGTCAGAGAAGTCTCCAATATGGGAAAACCCCAGAAAAAACAGGAGGGTTGACTGGTCTGGTTGCATAAAAAGCTGCACTTGTGAGTTCAATAGCTGAACTATGTGAACCCTACATCCCTGCGTACTATCCTACAATGAGCTGTCCTTATTTACAACCTCATCACTGTACCTCGATAAGTCAGTGCTCTGCATGGAAATTTAGGTTTTATCGTTGGTCTACATGATGCACATAACATTACTTGGGTTGTTTACTGTATAGATACTAGTTGGGCATGTAGGGATGATTTAACTTGAAATTCACATTAATGTGCAAAGTAGTAATTATGTAATAAGATGTCCCTTTTTAATCGTGGCAGTAAATAGTTTTTCAACATATTCTGCTATGTTGTTATTGAATGAATGTTGTGAATGTTGAAACTATGGTGTTGAAATCAAGGAGGTAGTGTTAGCGGAAGGCAGTTAGCCATGTTAACCTATCCTCTATCTTAGAAGAATTTGTATGTTTGTTTTATTTTTACATTTCAACTTTAATAACTCAACAGTTTCGTAATTGGCATTATGTCATTCTCTCCTTGTTTACTTACATGTTTAAGTACTATGGTGTGTAGCCATGACTTTGCACCAGGTTTGTGATTGTTTCTCTGGATATCCCTGTTAAACATTAATGGAGGTCTGTAAAATCTGTGCCATCATTTACCCTAGGTGGGCAGAGTCCAGGGGATTGGGTAGATCCAGACCCAGAGCACCCCCAGCGTTGCCCCATCTGTTTGCATCCTCTTGGGCAGTCTGATCTAGGTGTCCCTGAAGGCTGCAGCCATGTGTTCTGCCTCAGCTGTATTATGCGCTGGGCTGAGGTAAGACTCCTCTCTTGGCCATGTGTTCATCTAAAGCAGTGATTCCCAAAATGTCCCCCAGCATAGTAGGCTGTATCTAACCTATTTACTGATGAGTTACTGATTTACTGATACGTTGTAGAATACGGTCAGGGCCTACGGTTTGGCCTATATGTTAGAGGGTATAGCTAGCCTAATTAATACAATGGACATAAGCGTAACACGAACCGATCCAAAGAATGGCTATGTAATGTTCGAATCACAAAACCGTATTTGATCCCTTTTTAACAAGATTCCTGATGGAAAAAAAATACTGAAACTGAAAAAAGAATTAAGTTTAATTGATGGATGAAATTAAATTGAAAAACGTTTGCTGCTCAAATGTAGAAACAATGTGTAAGAAAAGGAATGCAACAGCTGTGTTTTTTTATATATAATTAAAAACAGGTGGTAGGCTATATACGCATCAGTCTTTGCACATGGTGTAACAGTAGAGGCAAACCAATTCATACTAAGAATAATAGTTATAATAAAACAAGCATGTAATAATGTAGCTAGTAGTGATATGTGGATCTGTATTTGTTTTAATACCTGTACCAACCCGACATGTTAGGAGAGCCAATCCCCACCGCCCAACCTGCATAAATATGCGTTAAACAACCACCAGAACCTGACTGGACCCACAAACTGTTAACTTTAATTATAACGATAATTATGGGTGTTGGTGGTACAATAGTTATGGTCGCCGCCCTGTAAACGGTCGATCCGGGTTCGATTCTCAGTCACTGCTGGATGTCTTTTTAAATCGCTTTGGAGAAAATCGTCTGCTAAATACTGGACCTGTGCCTTTATGACTAATGTGATTGCATTTATATCATAGAGTAAGACATGTTTCCTTATTGGGTGCACGTTCCAAAGACACTCATGTAAACTAAACACAGTAGCGCAGCAATGATCCCTTAAATAGTTTTTCATCCTTATGGGCTAATCCAATGTAGTCCAAGACATGCATTACTGGACCTGGCTACTGACCATTGCAACATGGTTTTGCATGAGCCACCACTAATAGGCTCAAGCAAATATTAACACAATACATTGATTGCAAGGCTTAGTCTATACCTTAATATGAGTGTCTGGGTCTATGCTACTAAAGCCTACTAAACAGGCAAATTGTTCCAAACGGTGTTCCTTATTGTTGTATAGCAACTAAATTAGTAACCCTTCATTTAAGACCTGAATTCTCACACTCTCGCACGTGCACACACACAAACAAACGATGCATCCTTCACATCTCTTAACAGTGAACTTAAGCAAAATATAAGCCTACAATATCTCTGCATAGTCTTGCTAGTGGTAGCCTCTTCTTGCTGACCAAACAAAACATTTTTGGTGGAATCTAAATAAAAAGCTACGAACACCATTGAGGGAAAACACTCGTAGGCTGAAACCACAATTGCAAATTAATGATAAAACTGCTGATGGGCTGCATTATAGGGTATTAGGTTAGGCTATAATTATAAATTATATTAAAAATGATCGGGTGTACAGAGATGTGTAATAGGCCTACTTCAGGTTGATAATAGAGATTATTGACAATCAGGACAGGATGTGTGACAAAACACCCTCTGGTGTGTAGCTTATTGCATGCTACTTGGCTTAAAGCTGTAAGATATTTATAACTTCTTTTGAGGCTTAAGCTCATTTTACCCAACCCAACTCAACCTGCAGTATTTTCTGATTAGCTTACTCGACCTGCGCGTTATGGGTCAACCCATGCATCACTAGTGGCTAGGCTGTGGAAAGCAGAAGATATTCAGAACATTCCACAGATTGTGAAGTTATATTCACTGTTATGGTACCATGAATATCATATAACAACTGTGAGAGTAGGTTAAAGCTAAACTTGCATATGAAGCAGCATCAACAAGACCGCATAATGAAAATGAAAGTAACAAAATGTAGCGTGTCCCACAAGATCGTGTTCACACAAAGCAATCCTGGCAATGGCTATAGTGTATTTTTAGTTATAGATTGCAAACAGAGCAGGAATGCATAGTTCAGCTAAATTCATTGTTTATTTTTTAGTGAACTCTCATGAGACACGGTTCATAAATTCTTGACATGATGATCCTTCTGTCATTTATCTCTTCCAAACAACTTAACCATGTGAACTGGTAAACTTACTTTCTGCTCATCAGATGCGTAAAGAATCTTCTTAATGTTCCATTGTGGAATGTAGGTGGTGTGCTCGTGTCCTGTTGACAGAATGACCTTCAATGCCATCTATAAATTGGATTCCCAGCAAGGTTGCATTAAGGTATGTCAGTGGCCTCTTTGGTGTGATAAAGGTGTCTGTATATTTCTCAGTGTACGGCAGAGATATTGAGCCAAATTGATGTCGCAATTATTGGTTTTAACATTAATTCTTTACAAGCAGTGCACATGAGCCAAATTGGCATGCTTTGCTAACAACTTCTATACCTCCTTAATAGATTTCTGTGAAGTCAACAGGCCTGAGAGAACTCAATATTGACAGCAGTAAAGTCATAAAATGGGAAGAGTAAGTATTTAACTGACTACAGCTGTTATATGTGTATGTATGTATCCACCTTTTTAAAATGACCTTGTATATTCAAAGTGTCATTATGATTTATCCTTAGGAAAGAGAAGAAAGGGAGAATTGACAACGCCAAAGTTAAATGCCTCATCAGAAAGGGTATGTTTATCTTAATGTAACAAAACAAATATTTTCCTTGGTCTGTGGGATTTAGTTAATCATGTGTATTGATTGCTGATATTTTCTGCCATCTAGGTGACTCTGACAGGGCTGCTGTTGTAAAGAAGAAAAAGGTTTGTGTTGTACTTCGATGCATACTGTTTTTGCAGCAGTATCTTTTCTCTTCTAATGCATGGTCAGTCTTTTGTAGACATTGGTCTGCTGGATAGAGTTGGATATACTTATTTGCACAGTCTCAAATAGACGTAACACTGACCTCATTATTCACTGAACACTTATGAAAGCATCGAGCTGTGGGTTTGTGCAAAGTAGAGCCCATGAACAGTTGATTGATGCCACCAACCTCTAGACAGACAGCGGACAGTGCATCGCCAGAGTTTGAGACAGCTGCTTATCTAGCTGCTGCTGTGACAGCTGCTTATGTCACATGTGGTCAGGATCAGACAGGGACACAGGCATGGACAAAGAAATGCTTTCAGGTAAAGCGTGAACTGGGAATCTGGGAAAAAAAAGGAGTTAAATGCAGCAGGACATGTTTAATTTTTGTGAAGTCCCGTATTTGTAGGTATGCTTATTGGCCGTTACTAAACCTGAATGTTTGTTTAGGTCAGACAGTCATTCTGCTGCCCCCGGATTATTCCCACACATCCCTCCGCTCCTTCATCCTCCCAGGCAGGGCTCCCACTTGCTGCACTAACCCCCTTAATGTGAGTATCTTGGTAAACATTTTTAAATAAAAATACAAAATGATTCATTTGTTGTGATGTATTTCCGGTGGACAGGATGGTCATGTATTGCATGCAAACAATAAAGGGATTTGTAAAAATGAGGGCTGTCAAGTGATTTAAAAGATAACCGAATTCGTTACATATGTTGCGATTAATCAATGTAAATTAAATCAATTTCAGAGATTGCACTGAGAATCATTTTAAAATCCATCAGATTTGGTATTTTTTGACAATCTTAATACAAATTGTACCATGAATGTTTTTGGAGTTAGAGGCCGTGGAATGTATGTCCATATTCATATATAATGTTTTGCTCCTGTTAGCGCTGGACCTTTGATGTTGTCTGAAGAGGAACTTATTGATGAGGTTCCAGAACTGTGTCGGATGGAAATTCTAGAGTCTCCATGGTTGTCTACCTCTGTACCCGTTGCCTCCAAAGGTCTTTTGCGGTGAGGACTCCTGCTGATTTTGGAAAAGGTATGATGCCCTGATGTCTACAGATGCTCAATGGGATGTTTATGGTTGTTCTGTTATTTCACAGGCATTCTCCCCATCCCCAAATGTGGAGTGGCAAGTTGTTTTCGGAGCGGTCTGTCTCGCTTGTGTCTACCTCTCACGTTCCTCTGGCTTCAGGACAGTTGGGTAAGTCTAAGCAGCAGTGGCCGCAATGTATTTGCCTTTGTCTGCTGTGTTCTGGGTTGTGGAAACTACAACCATTAGTACTTCAAGAGAAAATGATCCTGCCATGTAGTAGGAAATCTACCAAATTCCTTGGTCATTACCAGTGGTGCTTCTAAAAAACAAAAAAAATAAAAAGTAGTCTCTTTAGTGGATTCCTATGTCAGCTCATCACCATCTATTTTTCTTTCTGTCTAGGACAAGCAGTCTAGTAGATGTTAATGACTCCTCTCTCTCTCTATTGTATAGTGTTTCAGGGAAGAGTTTGTGCAGTCACCTGTGCGAAAGGAGAGGATAGGAAAGGCAACAGAATGGCTGGCCCCAAAGGCTCTGGCAAGCAGCAAACCAGGAGATCATCTCGTCACAATAAAGTTGAGGAGTCGGCAGCCTCCCAACCCTCACAGTCTGATTCTGAACCCTCCTCCCCTGATGACGGATCAGGAAAAACGGGCAAAATTTCAGAGTCCAGTGAGACAACTATGACAACTAAGTCGAAGAAGGCAGCCAAACAAAAACCTCGATCAAAGCGGAAAGGAGGACGGGGAAGGGGCCGTCGGCAAGCACCCAGTAACCCGGTAGAGAGTGAAGAGGAAGAAGAGGAGGAAGGTAAAGAGGAGCAGAAGAAAGATGAAGATGATGATGAAGATCAAGGAGCAGGTCCTTCAGAGGAGGAAGTGCCGGAATCTGAGAAAAGGCCAGAGGCAAGCCCCAGTCCAACCCATGATTCTAATGACCAAGTGGTCTCCGATCATGAATCTGAGACTGAAGATATCGATCATCTGACCAGTCCTCATGAAGATTGTATGGAATCACCAGACTCCAAGGGAAATCAAGAGATTGAATTGGAGTCAGTGAATGGTGCTGAGTCTCCGGATGGTCTTCAGGACTATACAGAGGCTACATCTCCACCCGCAGGAAACCAGAGCCCAGACATAACCAGCCACAATACTGTAGTGTCGGAGGAAGATTTGGCTTCATGTGAGGAAACTGAAGAACCAGAAGACTCAGCTTTACCTGGTTCTCCTGAGGCTGTGCCAGAAGTCGTAGAGAAGGCAGAGTCCCAGACCACAGACGAATCTCAAGACATGGATATGTCTGACCTGCCGATTACTGATAATGCAGCAGAGATTGCATCCGAAACTGAGCTCTCTGAAGAGCAACCCAAAACTAGTTCTGCCATTGACACCACATTTGAGCAGGACCCCTGTTCCCTAGATGCAGAATTGGCAAAAGACCCAGAACTGTCAAATCCAGAGGCCTCTGAGCAAGACTTCCATCAGGATAACACTGATGCTGTACCCATGGACTGTGATTCATCACGCTCAGACTTTGGTGACCCTGTTTCCAATACAACGAAAGAGGCTGACAACACTGACCGTGCTGACACAGTGACTCCGTCTGTCTCTGTCAGCCATGCCTCAGAGAAGGAAGGGAGTACAGAGGCAACTGAAGGTCAGAAATCAGAAACCGCAGCAGAACAAAAGGGCCCTGATAAGACGGGACAGGACAGCCGGCAACGCAAGTCACGGTTTCATTCAGCAACTACAACCTGGTCCCCCAAAAGAGAGTCCAGACGGGAATCATCACGGAGGTCACGTTCAAGGGACCGTCACCGTGGTGCCAGCTCCCCATCAAGGAATCGTAGCCGAGAACGAGATGGTGAACGAGGCAGCTCAAGGCGACATCGCAGCAGGGAGCGCAGCCGGGAGCGGAGCAAGGACCGCAGCCAGGAGCGGAGCAAGGACCGCAGCCGGGAGCGGAGCAAGGACCGCAGCCGGGAGCGGAGCAAGGACCGCAGCCGGGAGCGGAGCAAGGACCGCAGCCAGGAGCGGAGCGAGGACCCGAGCCAGGAGCGGAGCAAGGACCGTAGCCAGGAGCGGAGCAAGGACCGCAGCCGAGACAGAAGCAGGGATAGAAGCGGAGATCGGAGTCGTGAGAGAAGGAAGCGCAGCAGAAGTCGTTCAAGAAGCCGGTCAAGATCCAGGTCCAGAACTAGACGTAGTCGAAGGGATTCTCCTGAACGCTCTGATCATGGGGGACAGTCCCCGAAGAAAAGGGAGTCAAGGGACAGCTGGCGGGGTGGCCGAGATTACCGTGAGAATAACTGGAGGGGTGGGGCAGAGAGGCAGAGTAATTTCCCCAGTTGGGATACCAATGCCTCAGACAATGGCAACTTTCGAGAAGGATCACCAGACAGAGGTCGACCGGAGGACCCAGACTGGGTGAAGGAGAAAATTAGGCCAGATACCGAGCTTAGAGGAGGAGGAGGAGATTCAACCTCGGATAGCTGGGCCAAGGGTGATCGAGGTCAAGGTGGCTGGGGTTCAGAGCGAGGCGGCGGCGGTGGTGGTGGTCTGAGTCGTGGAAACTTCTGGTCCCCCAGCCAGCCCCGGAGTTTTCCAGCAGCGTCAAACAACTCAGGAAATGATGCATACAGCCGCTTCAATGAGAACCGATTAGGTGGAAGGAGGAAGATGGAACCAGAGTCTGGTGAGAGCCACCTGGACCGCTCAGGTTGGTCGTCTGCTTCCAATTGGGCGGTGCGAAGAACACTTCCAGCTGATGTGCAGAGCTACTACTCAAGAAAGGAGCGTGGTCCCAGCACTGGAGGCCCATGGAGCAAACCAGAGGACGAGCAGTCAGCAGCAGGTATAACAACAACGACTACAAAAATCCAGTCTGTGATAGTTTGCCGATTAGTGAAATGTGTAATTAATAGCTAACAGTAAGGAGGCATTTACCTAATTATTGTGTCCCATCATTTTATTCTTCTCCTCTCTTCCAGGTCCCCCTAAAAGTGAGCCAAACCCCCAGGCACCCCCTGAGGCTCTGCCCACCCCTGTGAACGTCATGGCCCCTCAGCTCAACGCCGTTGGTTACCCTCGGTACCCAATCGGCCAAATGCCGCCTCGTGGCCCCCCTGTCAGTCTCCAGCCTCCCCCCTTCGGCATGCCAGCCCATGTTCCTGTACACCTCCACCCTGGTGGTGGTCTCCTCCAGCTGCCAGCTGGGGCTGCCCAGGGCCTCCCGCCTCCTCCGCCACCACCACCCCCCATCCAGCAGGCAAGTCTAACGGCCATGCAAGTAGACAAGCTGCAGACACAGGAAGGTAGATGAATGGTGAATATAGGCAGTCAAAATGGTTCTAAAAAGTTCTCAAAGAGTGATTTCACTGCCCATATTTGCAATTTGTCTGGTATCAAGTGTCTTGAAATATTTCTGTCCTAACACTAGTTTGCCCCCTATCTCATCTCCCCCTCAGGCGATGAGTGGTCATGGTAAGGCCCTATTCCCATTCACTCCCACCAGAGCGGCGGGGGTCCCAGGCCAGGTGCCCCCCCATGCCATGCTCAGTGTGGCTCAACCATCCTCCACCACCCAGTCCTCCGCATACGGCAAGGCTGACGGCTCCAAGAAGGACAAGGCACGTTCATTTCTGTCTTCTTTTCATTTATTTTCGAAAATTAGTAGTGGAATGCAAATTTAGTTCCTTGGCTTTCCGTGTGTTTCTGCTCCATGTGAAGAATGTCCGTTGGATTCTTTGACGTCTTGATGCTTGTTATGCAGGCCACAAGAAAAGCCTTTTTTGTTAGGTGCATACGTGCATCAGTTGTTTGAGTGCCGTTGTGTTATTTTCAGAAGGTTCAGATTCAAGAAAGGGCCGTTAACGAAGTCAAGAATGCCATCAAGCCATACTACCAAAAAAAGGACATCACCAAGGACGAGTACAAAGAGATTGTGCGCAAAGCTGTTGAAAAGGTATGTTTAATCGCTTTTTTCAAACCCACAGGCTATTTTATATACCATCTTATTTATTTGTTTAATCACACGGTTGTATGCTTCAGTGTATGCACACTATTGTTGTGAGATTTCCAATAACCAATACAAGAAATGCTGTACCTCTTCATCTTTGCATGTGCAGATCTGCCATAGCAAGAGCGGAGAAGTGAACGCTGACAAAGTCGCCAACCTTGTGAAAGCCTACGTGGACAAATACAAGCACAGCCGCCGTGGTAAGGCAGTGTGAGAGGAGCCCCATCGCCCCTCGGTGCAAGTGCAATTTATTTTCCCAGCAAGGCCTCCCCACACAAGCCCAGTCAACTGGATTTCCTGTTTTCGTATCTCTGAACGAATCAAGATTTTTTTCTATAGATTGAATATTTTTGTTTAAAGTGGATTTGATATAGCGCTGAAGCCCTTTATTTGAATAAGATGCAAGGGGTGTGTACTACTGTAAATCCATTGAGAATCCTTTGCATTTTGGGGGGGGTGGGGGGGTTCCGGAGAGGGGAACATACATCTGAAGGGAAGACCCTTTGCCTGACTTGGTGGTCTTAATAGGAGTGGAGAATAACCTAGAAGGATTCGGAGACTGTAACCCCCCCTAATCCTTCCCTTCCCAGGCTGCAGTTGACTGGTACGAGTGGGCCTGACTTTACAACTGTGTGCCCAAGGACCTTTATCAAATCGCTGCGGCTCAAGTCTTTATTTTTCTTTTTATATATATACATATATATATATTAATTATAATAATTTTGATGAAATCCTAAAGTAAATGTGCATTGCCTTTATTCGGTCACCGTAGCTGCAGAGCAGTGTGCTGGTTATGTCTTAGTGCAGCAGTGTATGGGATGTGATTAGTTGCCATTTGGTCAGGATCAGGTGTTAAGTCTGTGGGGGGAAGAGGCAGATCAGGTGGTTGCCTTGGCCTTTGTCGACTGTGCTGTTTAACCACTGTTCTTGTGTTAGCCCCCCTTCCCCTCCCCCCTCCCTAACCCTAACCCAGAAGCAATGAAATAAATTGGCTGCTTCCATGATGCCAGTTGTATGTGTCTGTTGTTGTTGTTTTGTTGTTGTTTGTTTTACTTCTGCTTTGTAGTTGATAACCTCACAGCCTTATCAAATACATGCCATCATATATCATTTGCTACCTAATGAGGGAGCCTGCCATAAATAAGGGACAAAACCATGAATGAAGGTGAAGATTAATCAGAGTTCAATTTTTTATTTTTTTTTTGACAGGATTTTGATAGTCGCACAATAAGGTCTTTTTCCACCTTAAAAAAACAAAACAAAAAAAATGTGTTTAGGTAATTTGAATTCCCATCTTACCTCACTATCCTCTTTTCTTGTATGTCTGCTCTGCATATATTTTGTTAGATGCGCCAAGCTGCTTTTGTAGTATGTGAAGGGTGGTTTACCTGACCATATATGTGAGGCAGAAAAGATGATTATTGATTGAAGTAGGTCACTGTACCATCAAACATCAGAGAAAGTCCTTAGAATCTGCTAAGAATTTTTTTATAGTAAGTGGCCCATATAAGCTAGCATACTATGTCTCAACTGGGATATATTTTTAGCGCACAGATGAATCTAATGCACTCAGGAGAAATGCACATACCTATTAAGAGTAGTCAGTCTGTCATACAACCAGGATGTTGATAAAGTATTTCTTCCTTTAACTGTCAATCTTACATTTTTCCAGTGAATCCTTGTAGACCAAAGTTAAGTCCCACGTCATGACAGAAATCACGGATTGTCAGAATCCTCCTTGATGTCAGAGTTACGCTGATAAGTGTTGAGTAAAACCTGGCAACTATCCATACAACTGTTCCCCATCAACTATATAGTTCATATGCATATCACTAAGTATAAGACCATTTTTTGCCTTGTATGCCTTGAATTTGAAGACTTTTTCAAGAAGAAGTTGACCTCAGTATTCCAGCTAAAACATCTATTTCAAACTCAGTCTTCCTACTTCTGACAGACTATAGGCAAGTTGTCTGGACTTAGATGAACATTACAGACAGCGCTTGTCCTGCTGTAGGATTTCATGAAGTGATCCTCCTGTGTGCATCGTGTATTGGTATTACCAGATAATTTCCCTTAGACAGGCTCTGGTATTACCCTCAAACAGCTACACAGGGGTCATTGACCAGGTAAGCTGCATTTACTGCTATACTACGCTTGAAAACCTTTTAAAGAGACGTTAGCTTAGATGCGTTTTAAAGTTGAACCAATTCTGGATGAAGTCACGTGGCTTCTTAAGCCCCATTGATGTTGTAAGTAGACGATGGGTTGACTCAAAAACGATCCGCATACGGATGTAATTCTAGAATGTTGATTGGTTAAGATTAGTTACCAGGCAGGAACTGGCTAATAGCAGGACCTCTATTTTTTCGCTGAGCTTCAACGTCGTTTGCCTGACTTTTAAACGATCGTTTTATTTTAATTCTGTGAAGTTATACGTTTTAATACACAGCTGTTTTGTTAACCGAATTTTTAAGAAGTCATACGGCTAAACAAACAACCGACTTGTTCACCGAACTTTTCAACCGTGGAAAATACATAGCAGTAAGCTAACGTAGCCAAACGATGCGTTAGCTTAGCCTGGTAGTCAACCTGTTGACATCATATCTTGGTCGCATCGGTTTAATTAATTAATTAATTAATAAATAAATAAATAAATAAATAAACACGTCTCTTACCTTGAACATCTACTCCTCATGTCACGAAGTTGCTACACTAACTGTCTGTAACACTATGCACAAATGCACAATATATCCAAAACAATATAGCACATCAATGCAGCAACCTAGAAATGCTAAGCCCCCTGAACTCCTATGCATACTACAGGTTATTGAAATCAGTTTCCGAGAATGGCAAACAAAAAATATGTTTGCGAAGAAAAGAGCAACCTTCCTTGCAATTTGTTTGTAATGTTAGTTACAAACAGTCAACAGTTTTACAGAGGTATAGAAAACATTGGTGATAGAAACTAGGTTCTAAAAAAGGTTCCCAATTAATGTCTTTGAAACCAATCTATTTATTCAGTGACATAATCTTGACAGTGACACATAACTGCTCTGAACTTTGACTGACAGTTGAGTACTTACACATTACAGCCATCAGTAGAGCTAGCAATAAATACATTTTCCAAACCAAGTGCAGTAATTACACTAGGGTGCAGATGTATATGCACACATGATAAACAACATCTGAACGAATTTAAATACAATTCAATAGCAAACATTGAAAAAACTATGACAGTGTATGTTTTTTTTTAATTTGATGCAAGACATTCAGTGTCGGGTGATTGCAGGGAGATAGGTGCCTGTCTTCAGGTGCAGTGTCTTGCTGTGGTCAGTCTAAATTAATTGAGTCTTGATGTGTTCCATTGAGTAGACCTGTGGAAATATACTGCAAAGCATATACTTGTTTAAAAAACATGATTACTAACACCATTCAAAGCAAGACCTGTTTAGGATAGCCTCCACACAAGGTTAATGAAAAATAAAAGGATGCTTAGATACTTTTAAATAACAAATGTGTATAACAGACATGTGTGACAGACATACAAACTTCACAGGGACATACATAGAACATGGTATACATATAACATACATTTAAAGGGGAAAATGGAGAGACAACCAAACTTACCTGTCCCCTTACAAAAAACAGTAAATACAACCTGTGGAAGTGCGTACGTCTAACCCCAGGTGTGCGCTGACAGATTGCACGCCGCACTTGGGAACCGTAAAGGACTTCCTACAAGCGCAACACACGCACTGCTCGCTGACCACACCTGTAAGACAGTAAAAACAAGGCACATCTTTCTAACCCCAGGTGTGCGCTAACCACACCTGTAAGACAAAGTCTAACCCATGTGACCGGTGACAGAAGCAAGGCACGTCTAACTCCAAGTGACTGGCTAGGGAACGCCAGCAGCAGGGCACAACTTCACCTTATCTAACCGAACCTGTAAAGCTACAGTACAACGCATTTAACCCCAGGTGTCCGCTGACCGAACCTGTAAAGCTACAGTACAACGCATTTAACCCCAGGTGTCCGCTGACCAAACCTGTAAAGCTTTATTTTAACGCAGACCTACGAGACGGGGCAGTAGCACCACGCCATCTGGCTTAATGCCATTGATACAGCTTAAAGTTCTTTCCGTAACACAACTATGTGCTGTCCAGTCACGACACCACAACGTGTATGCGTCTGTGGTAAGGGCGTGGAACACTGCTTTGTCTTGTGAAGACAAAAAAAACCAGAGTAAACTTCTACAAAACAATAACAGATACTGGTAGGTTGTCAGACTACAGAGAAAATAGAAACTACTTACAGTGGAACGTTGTTTGTGATCTGCAGCAATCACTGCAACGCGCGTATTCACAATCTACAAGAAAGAAAAAGAAATTTGACGACAACATGATAGGAAAAAAGTAAAATAAAAATGTATTTCTAAGTTTTACTTACATCATCGGTCAGCCAGTTGAACTCTGGGCCTGCCAGACTGTCTACGTCGCGCAACGTGGCACGACAACTTCCAATGCTGATCAAGACGCGTATTTGTCCACATCATTGCGGATCTGTTGCGTCAGTACCTGATGGATTGGAAGCATGTGTATAGAAGTTACACATAATGTCCACCCCAAACTACTACTAAATGGAAAAGATGGTTCACCATGGTAGACTATAGACCATTTTACCTTTGCAGAAAAACAGTGAATGAGTTAAATAACCAACAGATCAAAAGAAGAAAGCAGAAGAAACTAATACATTGAAACGAACACTAATACATTTTAGAAAATGTACCTCGTCCTCTGAACTTATTTAGAGAATAGGAATATCTGAAATTGGGAAAAACACACACACAAACACAAACCATTCAGCATCTACTATACATATACATCTATGTATGTACAAATATGTTTGTTCTCTGTACAAGGTTGTGCCCTCACCTGTGTCTGCTGCCTTGCTGTGTGTGTGATCAACATCTGCACCTTTTAGGAAAAAGGAACATGAAACACATTCAACACTCTACATTGAACTTGACATGACAGTACATATGTGGAGATGTATAAATGAAGAAATACCTACATTCAGCACCTACAGCTTCCATCGAGATGTCGCACAATACACTCAATTCCTGGACATCAGAAGCGATGCCGACATCTTGGGCGTGTCTGTTCGACGAACATATGGCTTCAAATGGCAAAACATTTGGCAAAACGAACATTCACCATCTGACTTCACTTTGAAAGACCCTCACTGTCAACAGATCTGGACACTCTTTTGGCTGTCATGGACTCCACCTTAAACGGTCCAGCCCAACGTTCATTCATCGCATTTCCTAACTTCACCGCTTTCTTGGTCTGCCACGAGGACCTCATCGCCCTCCTTGACATCAAAGCATTTAACATTACGCCTCTGCTGGGTTTCAAACTGCAATTTCTGTCTACCCTGGGCAATTGCAATGTTCTCCTGAACCTTGGCATGAACTTTGGCAAGTGAGTCTGCCCTCCTCTGCAGCGTCTCTTCACTGTTCGCGATCTCAGTCATCTACATTTGGATCGGCGCTGCTGCCGGGATGAACCCGTTAAATTGCAAAATATGGGCTTACCTTTGTGGAACGCTGCTTCGAGGTGTTTATCGAATAAACAGCGTGTTGCAGATAGACGTCCCAGTCATTCTGCTCCTCATTACAGTACTTTGCAAGATGGCGCTTAATGTTCTGGTTTGAGCGCTCATCTTGCCCATTGCTCTGCGGGTGGTAGGCTAAAGTTACAGCATGCTCTATCCCAAAGGTTTCAAAAAGAGCTTTGTTACAGTCATTAACAAACTCTCTTCCCATATCAGTGATAATCTTTTTGACACCACCCTGTGCCAAAACAGTTTGTGTCACCATAAGTCCTACCCCTGGACCGTTCTTGCCTCTCAGAGGCCTAGCCATGACCCACTTGGAGAACAAATCAGTAAAACTTATGATATGGGTGTAACCCTTGGATGTCGTTTTGAGCGGCCCAATTAAATCAACTCCCATGACCTGCCAGGGACCCTGGACCTTAATAGGGTGTAGCGTAGGTGCTACAGTCTTAATTCTGTCATGGCTCACAGGCACCAACCCAATCCTCTACATCCTTTTTCAAAGTCAGCCAATAAAAATTCTGCACTGCCTTCTGTGTGGGTGCTCTCCAGTGGCTGCACTGTCATGGCACTCATACAGTACCCTGTCCCTCTCCTCAGGAGTACGTACAACTAGACGTCTCTTACCTGAATTAACATAGTACAACTTACCCATATCTAACACATACTGCTTTGCTGCTCTACCGACAGAAGACATCTGTATCCTACTACTCCCTAGTTGGTGGGAACCATTTGCAAGGTAATAAAATATAGCGTCCAGACGTGCAAAACTCTCCATCTCTCAAGGATGTCTAAATAAAACACAATATGTCACTTACTCTTCACAAACACACAAAACACAACGTAGCACACTGTCACAAACGAGAAGAGGGAGAGAGAACATGACAGCATTAGTTTGGTGAACACATAGAAAGTCTGTAAATGTTCATGTATATGTCTGTAAATGTACATGTATATAAAAACATGAGATTTAAATCCCTGATCGCTGCATTTAACGTGCTAAATGTCATCCATAAAGTTTTGGCGCGCAGCGCAACCTAGCGCTTTATTTTCCCTCAGGTAAGGTAAGGCACTGCCCACAGCCGTTTGACAGCAGGCTATGCTACAATGTACAATGTACAATGTCATTAACACATCGTGAAAAAAGAGCAAAAACATCGAAACTATTGCAATAGCACCGGGAGATTTAAATCCCTGATCGCTGCATTTAACGTGACTGATTCGTGCCAAATGTCATCCATGCGCACTGACCAGAAGCGTTTGACAGCAGGCTATGCTACTGTGGGCTAACATTACTTGTAAGAAAAATTTCACGAAATTAAAAGTGAAGGTCCTCTATTTAATAGCATGGGCAACTAAGCATATAGCACTACTAAAGGGAAGGCTTGCTGTTGGCGACTTGTAACATTACCTGAGATTATTTGTAATGCAAGTAAATCAATTTACCTTAGCTGGATGGGGATGTGTAATCTGCTGATGAAGTTTAGGTAACTTCAACAGAGGCTTTTGTCTTCAAAAAGGATCTTTTGTCTTCAGGTCTTCATCTTCAGGTCTGGAAGTTTTCAAGTCTTCCAAACTTAGTCAGCTTGCATAAATGACTGTCATTTAAGCTAACCAATGAACTATTTTTTTTACAAAAACCTATCGATTGTGTATGTATGTGTGTTTGTAAGAGTGCTAGCTTGAGCTAACCAAACACAGTACAGTAGCTAGTTAGCTATCGTAGCCATGTCAGCCTATGTAAGATACTGTAATTTAAGCTAACCAATTAAATAACTTTCACACAAAAAACCCATCGATTATGTGTGTTTGTGATGTGTAACATATCCTTTATCAATCACTCTCAGTTTATGTTATTTAACGCTACAGATTACACCTAACACACGTGTAATTCAGTTGCTATTAATGTTGAACAGCAACGTTAAACGTGACACCACATTAAATGTCAGGCAAACGACGTTGCAGCTCAGAGGGAAAAGTAGAGGTCCTGGTATTAGCCAATCAAATAAATGGTGTTTTCCGTTCCTGCCTGGTAACTAATCTTAACCAATCAACATTCTAGAATTACATCCGTATGCGGATCGTTTTTGAGTCAACCCTTCGTCTACTTACAGATGTGTCGTAAGCACCTGTGGTTTAACATATAGCTCAGGTGTTTTCAATTGCTGTCATAACGAAATCTCACAACTGCCACTAGAGGTCGCTTTTTGTGCGTTTTATCTTAAACTTGGTGCTGGTTTAAAGAGAGATTAGAATGATTTTTCAAAGAATTAGACCGATATCACATCCATTACACAGATGGCAGGCTTGTATGCTATTTTATTTTTGTACCCATGTGGGCCTATGTAGTCTTGTAGGACAACTTTGACTTTGTGAATTTAATGCTATAAAGGTAAATTTAATGCTATATTACGTTACATAGAAAACTTGAACAACCGTGTGAGCTTGTTTCTATTCTCACAAAAAGGCACCCCGAATGCTAATGACGCATTTATTGTGCACCATGCGTAGTCTAGGCTACGTAAATTTAATGCTATATTACGTTACATAGAAAACTTGAACAACCGTGTGAGCTTGTTTCTATTCTCACAAAAAGGCACCCCGAATGCTAATAACGCATTTATTGTGCACCATGCGTAGTCTAGGCTACATCGCCAAGCGCCATTGTGAGGATTTCTTTATTGGCTGTTTGATTTTATATGACATTCAAACAAGCCACATTCGCTTAGGCCTCTAGCCCTCCTATTATCTTTGGGGTCAATTTTAACATGATGATATGTTTTCAATGTCCTGTACACATGCTGTACGCATAGGTGTTCTTTGGGGTCAATTTGACCCCAGGCTGTTTTAATTGTATAAAATATATAATACACACATTGTTACTATTCTTGATAACAGAAATTGTTTTTCATTCCAAATGTTATAGATAATAACAATATGTACTTAGAAATAATATGAAGCCATGAAAACACCAAAAGGATATCTCTCTCCAATTTTAGGTCAATCAGTGAGATTTTATGGTGATCTGCATATTTGTCCATAGTCGCCTAACAGGTAGCCTATTCTGGATGTATAAGGGGGGTGGGTGGGGGTATTGTTTTATTTAAAGAGCTATTTAGGTAGTCAACAAACAAACATAAAGTACCTGACACGTAAACTCGGGTAAACATTTTAATTCTAATATTTTTTTGGAGGTTTAAATTGCTGGGGTCAAATTGACCCCAAGGATAAAAGATGTTAGTAAATTTGAAGGTAATAGGAGGGCTAGATTAAATTTCAGGTTGCCAAAAATAGGTTTACGGTAAAACCAAAGTCCTTATATGTATTATATTGTATGTATAACCTAATATTTAGAATATTTTCAAATATTGATTTCTAATAATATATTGTGGCTAACCAAGACGGCGCAATGACGACAGAGTAACAGTTATATTCTTAATTTATTTAAGACAAATATCTAATATTTTATTAATAGGATATTATAAACAGCACATTGATATTTGCGCGGATATATCTTAGTTAATGATATTATTTTGCTTTTAATAATAGGATATTGTAAAGAGCATTCTGGTATCATTGTACGTATCAGCTAAACCCAAGCTTCTTTTTTTTTTACACAGAAATTACGTTCACCCCTGCGCACACGTGCGTCTTAAACTCCAAAAACTCCGGTTTAAGTGGTACAGTTCTAAAGCGTTAGAGGTTAAGATATAATACGAGACTTCCTTTTTTTGCTAACTGCTCACTGTGGTACCTGCATGGCTGAAATTATGGCGTGATAAGTCTTTTTCTCTCTCTTGATGCCAGTCAAGGGCTATTCCAACTTGGAATCCATGTGGCGCAGAGGAGCTCTGCGTCATCAGCCTGTCTACGTCTACTATGGAGCCCTAGGTTGGGCTTTCAGCGGCCCAATACTTAAAACTGAGGACGAGGACTGTCCTCTCCTCTTCTTTTTCTCTTTCAGGGAAATTGGAAAACTTCACTTCAGCAATGCCTGAGAAGGTTCTTAAAACTTCCTCACAACCTACCATGTACAACATAGTACAGCATGAGACATTGAAACAACTTCAAGCTTAGAAACCAAGGGGAGCTCTTAAGACCCAGAATCAGTGGTTTCCAGAACAAATGCCATAGGGAAATGAGCTGTAGTCCTTGTGTAGGAACTCATCCCACATATAGACTGCTGCAATACCAAACTAATAGGTCTGCTAGCATGGAGTTGAATTTAAGTGATTCTTAACACAGCAGCTAGGAGAACTGTGGTGCGAGCTACAGCATCCGAAACATACAGGAGTTGAAGTGTCCTTGAGGACCTGGGTTTGATTCTGATCCGCATTCATTTCCCGATCCCACTCACTTCCTGGCCGTCTCGACTGTACTATCTCAAGAAAAAAATCCCCCAAAACAAAACAGTGACGAATCTGGTCTTTAAATCAAAAGTTGTACCTGCATCATGTTGAATGCTTGCCTATGAAGTAGCCACTGCAACGCTACCCACCTGGGCACCTTCATCCAAATGTACTCTCCATCTTATGCACAACAGTCTGGTAGTGCCACCACTAAATGGCAATAAGTCCTAACATGGATTTTTTTTCTTCCAGTGTTCAAGAGTTGCTCACAATATCAGAAAAAAAGATTGAACACACCTTGATCTACGCATCGATAAAACATATTCACCATTTTGTCAACAAACACATTCTATTCCAACAATGACAAACTCATTTTAATTATGGTGTGGTATAAATGTCATCTTGCTGGTCCAAGATGACATTCATCAACGCATCATATGCACAATTAGTAAGGAGTTACATTTCCTTTTTATATATCTCAACTTTATTATTTCACTATTTTATACCAAAGAATTTGAAGATTAACAACTACTATTTGAATCTACGCTCTGCATACTTGACATTGAAGACCCCACAGAGAAGTAGATATCGCATCCTTTTGAACAGGCTTGAAATATCCAAGACTTGAACTGAAATCCCTGGTAACGCATGTTATGCCCTTATGGTTTCTCTGACATGCGACTGTGCCACGCGGTGCCAAGGTACATACATACAGTCATGGACAATAATTGAGGACCACTCTTGAGAAAATTTACTTTTTTCTTCAGAATGCTGTGATTGCGTCGAGAGATTCAATTATTTGCATGAGATCTTATCGGCCTGTTGAAGTCACTTTTGAGTTGACCATCACACAGTAAACACGTCATTACGCTGCATTTCACCACAAAACACAAGGTAAAAGGTTTAAAAAAAAAAAAAGAGAGAGAAACAAGTACATGTTCTCAAGAATAGTCCTGGTTTTGTCGACGACAGTATGTATAAGTATGTATGTATGCAAGAATTGCTTTGGTTGAACCTTCACCTGAGTCTGAAACAAGAGATCCTGTGCAAATGCTCTGCACCACAAATATGCAGACAAGCTTTATTAATGCTATGAACAAATCAAGTTTGAAAAACAAAATCCACAAATAAAATTTAGTTTTATGCACCATTGGCACAGTGCAGCACAGGAGGAAACTGATGATGCAGACGTTTACGGCAGCAGTAGTTCAATGACAAAACAAACGAGAAACCCCCCTCCCCAAAACAAAAACAAAAAACAGAACACAAAAAATGTTCAGTCTTTTATTTAAAAACTATAAACAGTCACCAAAGTAAATAAAGCCAATCTATAACAGACTGTTAGGTATATGTATATTCGCACACCCTACAGACACTGCAGAAATGGTGATGGGGTGGGAGTCCCCTGCTTGGATGCTAACACAACAGGCAGTTATAAATGTTACACAACACACCGCAGAGAGGAGACAGTCTGAGAAGCTGGGAGCCGGAATGTGGCATGGTAGTAAGAATGAAAAAATAGTACAATAAAACTCCACACTATATTAAGATAGAAAAAAGTAGTGAAGAAAATATCATACCTGCACATAAAGCAAATAACACAGGAGAAAACCTGTATAAAACTCCATGTATTTAAACCAATTTACAAATACAAAAAGAATTTGGTACGGGCCCATGAGCTCGTCCTATGACAAAAAACGTTTACAGTGGATACATGTTAAGGGGGGCAGGAGAAGAAAAAAAATACCTTCAATAGTTTTTGTTTGTCTTTTTTCTTTTCTTCTACAAAAATGACATGAGATATATTATTCCATACTCTTTCAGCCAGCAAAATGAGTTCTACAAGGTTCTATAATACAAAAAAAAAAAATCAGTTCCACAAAAAAAAAAAAAAAAAAAAAAAAAAAAAACAACTGTCCCTCCCCACCCACCCCCAAACTTTACAGCATCAGTACCTTTGCAGAAATATTTACAGGGTTTACGTACATTCATCCACTGCTGAGTATAGAATCACATTTCATACAAGTAACCAGGGATCATAAAAAAATTACAAACAAAAAACTCCCCTAAGTGAACCTACCAAAGTAATGCTATTATTCCACAGAGTGACTTCTCCAGTGGCTGCAGCGGCATGAAAGAGAACTTATCTTCTTTTTTTTTATACTTATTCACAAGTATTTACAAGATTTTTTTACTCATTTAATCATATTGGTATTTATTTCAATAATAAATAAGTGAAAATATAATCGGCTCAAGTAAGAAAAAAAACCCAAGCTATCAAGTTCCAAAGAAAAAAAAAATCTTGCCAGTCGTCCGCCTGCGACCCACCCCTTCCTCACCTACTCGCTGCGTTTCTCGACCCACACCCTGCATCCATGCCAGAACCAGAACCTTCAGTGGACCGACACTCATCCAGGATTAAAAAAAATGTGCTCGTATCTGGAGACGGGGAGTAGAAAGGTGGCTTGATTGGAGAGTGTGGAGCAGGTGGCTGGTTTCTGAGTGGCTGGTGGAAGACCCCATGGCAGTTTGTGTTTTTTTCTTTTTTGTTTATGTTATTGTTTGTTTGTTTTTGTGAAGGAGGGAGGAGATGGGTGTGATTGTAGCGGGTAGTCCAAGCATACTGGGAACAGAAATGGAAGGGAGGGGGGAGGCCTTGGGGAGCTCTGCCCCATGTGGCCAACACGACAGACTTGTTCGCCAGCACTACAGGAAGAGTGTTTTTCCTCGTGGTGTTGTTTTTTTTTTTTTCTTCCTTTTTTTGGGAATTCAGCTTGGCTCAAGCCTGCAGGGTGTGAGTCAGTTCGTAAAGGCATTTGGCAAGCGTTGTGGAGACCTCCATGTTGCTGAGCGCCAGGACCGACAGGTGGCACTCATGCCGTTTTACCAACCTACAAGGAAAGAAGTGTCAGAATAGAATCTCACATTTCTACATGTTTCAGATAAAATATAAAAAAAAAAATGTTACCATTCTTTTTATGTCACCAATGTGCAAATGATGAAATATAATTGTCTTGACGATGCAAGATAGAAATGTTATGTGCCTGCCAACCGTCTGTAGCTATTTTAGCATTAAACATGTCCTCCTACCTTCGCCCATCGTCCGAGTACTTGGCGACGTTCTTTAACGTTAAGGCAGCAGTTAGTCGTATGTGTTTGGTCATTGGTCCCTCTTTGTCATCCTGAGGAAAGAAACAATGATAAAAATTCATCACATGCACATAAAAACAGTCATTATAGGTTTATGAGGAACACCGTGGAGATACATACGGTAAAGTCCCTGAAGACCAGGTTCCGTGACCCCCTGCGCAGTGCCATTAGGGCAGCACTGGGGTGATTGACAATAGCTTTCTGTGCTCTTGGGGTCGGACTGCTGGCCGCTACTGGTGGAGACCTGAGGAAAAACACAAATCTTTAGTTGACGGGCTCATTCGAGTTCCCTGGGCGAGTGCTAAAGTGCTTACACCCTGGGGAACTGGAACCAGGAGATCCCTGAACATGAACTACTTTGGTCCTCGTGATAAACTCTGTGCCCAAACAGACATAGCAAAAGACTGGCTGCCGCAGATGTGGTCACACTGCATTGGTTTCTGAAAGGTATTATCCTGCAGGGGTTAAAGCAAAAAAAAATCCTGAGCCTGAACTTTTTTGGGTGTGTGGGAGGGAGGGGGGGGTCGTGTCTCGTGGCATGGACACATTCGCAGGGTAAAAAAAACAAACAAACAAACAAACAAACAAACATTTAGAAATGAATGATTGCAGATTATGGTTTGACTTTTGAAACTGCAATCCCAAGAAAGGTCAGCAACAGTCCTCCACCTCACTACAATATGGTACTAACACATGTAGCATTCACGATTTCTTTTGATATCAAGTTTTGCTGCTAAGCTTTGTCCTTGAAAGGTTACAAGATGACCTACAATCACAAGGTGACATGATATAAGGGTATGTCAGTGGAAGAAGATTTGATTTGCAACCATTTCATTGAGGATATATGAAAAAGGACAGCGATTTACTTAAAGTGCAACAGTGAACTGTAGATAATAATGTAGTTTTATATTGCAACATTTCCATAATTAGGCCTACTTTGTTAATAGAGAATATATCAATACAATAAATAACAAACAAAACATTAAAATGTTACAAGAACTGGTAACTTTAATGTTAGGAAATGAATACAAAACAGGACTTTGTCGATGTACTTGTTGGTGGCTTCGTCGACATTTAAGGAAAACATGCCGTTTTTTTTTTAGCTTTTCCGAAATACGTCTTTTAAACTCTGGTGTTATGCCGTGTGTTAAAATAGCGGCATGCCGATTGGATATTGACAGTTTAGTCAAACACACGTCACACACACGGTCAGTTATTGATGCAGGTACATCAGCTGTGGATGTTGCTCCCGGTAAAGGCGTTGTGTGTTGGAGAGCTAGTTGCATATATTAGCTTTCTCGAGCACAAAGTGCAGAAGCAAGCACCTGCTTCTCTTAACTTCTTACACCAGCTACCAAAAGGCGTACTGTCCATCCCTTCCCATCTCTTCTATCCATGCCCAGCGCCATTTATTTTCATGAACTTACTTTCCATCCTACTCTCCTTTGGTGTGATGTCTCTCTACTCGGGCATCTACGCTAGGCAGAGTGATAGAGAAAAGTCGGTGTTTGAAGCACATTTTCCCCCAAGACCCGCCCCAATCTACTTCTGATTGGCTAATAATGTTATTTTGAGAGCCGGAGAGTTGTGCTCCTTTCATTTCATTGGCAGACGAACTCATAAACTCGAAAGTGATGGTGATGATATCGAGACGTGTTTAAAAAAACAAAACAAAATTAATAAAATATTTTTTTTCGCAGCCAAACGCCGCACGCCGGAAATCCGGCACAGTGCCGGAATACTTTAATCCCTGATCCTGTCCAAAAGCAATAATTTGGAATACATTGGCATTGCCTGACAAGCTTTTTAGCTTTTTAAAGCAGAGTTAACTCACATCATTATTCAGACTGGATAAGAAAATGTCCCCTTTTTGTTACAGGTTAAAATTCGCCTCAAATAATTACGTGCTTAATGCCTTGGAACGTAACAGTCAAGGCACATTTGCTTATAAAGGAAAATATATTTTCATTCACATTGCACCAAGATGATTACAAAACATCACAACGAAAAATTTGCTAGAAAAAATAAAAGTAGGGTACATACTTGGAAGTATTCTGATTTCCGCTTTGCCTCTGCTCCTCCAGTTTCAGGCCAGCGATTAGTGCGTCCCTTGAGCAGTGCTTGTCCTGTGGACAGCAGTAACACACACACTTAGAGGGCAAATCTGAAGCCCGCCTGAAATCTAGGCCAGCAGGCCCACAGGAAGAATGTGAACGGGGCACCGAAGTCCAGGCAAATAATTAAAAGTGACAGAAAGAAACAGAGACACGGCATGAAGATGCAATCTTGCCTGTAAGTGAGTGATGAAGGATAGTCTTTGCCGTGGGAAGGGTTCGCAGCCTTCCCAGAGGCATGTTCCAGGGTACGCCTCCTTCCCGCCATGTTGAGTGGCGGCGTGGTAGAACACCTGAGATGGCGTCTCAAACCACCTGCACAAGATATGGGTCAAGGTCAGGGAGAGCCTATCAATCTGGTCATACGACAGCCCCATAAAAATAAACCTAGTTTAATTTAACTATATGGCGGGAAAAAAATAAATATTTATCAATCTCGTTTCAACAGGAGGAGCATCCACCACCTCATGTCCACCCACCGTTTACAGGACTGCCACAGACACTTGAAGTTCTGGCCAGGTTTCCGGGCCTGCTCCTGGGGTACCGCTGTGGCTTGTGGGCCACCCAGAGACGGACTGGGACTCGCACTGCTGCCCTGCAGGGGCTGGGGCACGGCGGGGGCCATGGGCATAGCTGCCGACACAGACTGCTGAAAGGGCACAAAACAAAGACAAGACCGTTTCAGAACAAGTTCTGTGTCAGGGATGGAGTCACGGAAACGTATGTAGCTTGAAACCGGGGGAGTTGCACTTGCTGAAGCTAGGCAATCTTATCCATCTTGATTAATGTTGGAAAGTTGAAAACTTATTTGTAGGGTTTTTGCAGAGTGACAAACATCAGGTTATAAAGGAAGGTAGTCAGACTGGTTGTGAAGTGACTTCCTAGGTTGCCAAGCTGTTTTGGCTCTTCATTTAGAAATATTAATATTAAGAAGCCACACCAGAGTTAGTGATGCAAGTGGTTAGGACGTGTTGAAAAACGTGTGACAAAAAATAACTTTGGCAGGCAAACTGACAGATTAATCTGAACAACCTTTCACAGCACATCAGTGCTAATTTCTACCAGATATGTAGACTCTTGATCGTGATCACATTACTTAAACCACATTAAGGACACTGACGGGGCAAGCAGCGAGAACAGAGAAAACAGTAAACAAACTGACTGTTAAAACGGCTAAAATAATTGTCAGGTTTTTAATGGCACACGACGACACACTCCAACACACACGTGCATATTATGGAGGCGACACAGGACACACACACACACACACACACAGGCAATATGGCTGCAAGCGGTAATGAGGGGGCCAAGCAGGCTATCGTTGCCATGGAAACTTGACGTCACTATGTCAAGGGCATTGCCATAAGCACTCACAGTAAGTTTTACGTTATTTAACTACAGATATGACCTCCCCTCCTGTTGGGCGGCGGGTCCAGGTACCAAGGTTGGTTTTGATAACTCAAAGTGTTGCTAAGATGTGACATCATTTTGAGCAAATTGAAAAGCTAACAAATACAATTCTGAGGCTTGGTCTGAAAATCATCTGTACCAATTTTGGTTAAGATTGGAAAAACCTTTTTCATAAAATCCAATATGGTGGAAAATCTAGTAGGGCAGAAATTGACATAATAGGAATTCAATGATACCTCATATTTGAAAATCAGGCATAGGAATTCAAGTTATGTGCGTAAATGCACCTCCAGCTTTGACCTGATGGTGGCGCTAGAGTGCTTGAAGCACAGACATGAAACAGTCTGCATCTCTTTTCATACAATAGCTCACTTTCCTCGAATCATGAAAACAAATAAGCATGGCATGACATCTAGGAAAGTTACAAAATGACCACATCGCCACACTAAGCTGTGATTTCACAGAGGACTTGGTACAAAATTAATAGTTAATCCAGTCAAGACACACACAGGCGTTTGCCACAAGCTAGCATGGGGGAAGTCCCTCCGAAAGTTTGGGGAATTCACACAGTTTGAGGATCACATCACATCACGTATGTAGTCATAACAGTGCTAACTCAAAGCATAGGTTCTCAGTCTTGTTCCTAAGGCCTGCTGACACGGCCTGCCTTCTATTTCCTGCTCCAAGCCCACATGAAAGTCTGTAACTATAATGCTCTTGTTTAGCCAAATCAGAAGCATTAAGCTAACCAGGAAAGCCATATATGAAGAGCAGGGGCAGAAGTCATGCAAAGGGGGCAGGATTTGAACTTCAGCCTTTTCAAATTTCAAAGGCATACATCATATAAAAGAGGTCTACACTCTAGAGTAAGACACACTACTGTTAACCTATATTTCACAGAAAAAGAAAACCAAATGGAGGGTTTTAGTTCCACAAGAATTTGTATTAATGGAATTTTCCTTTTTGGTCAAACTAGGTTCTTCATTTTACTTCTCCACCATAGCACATGGGGTAACTAAGCAGGCTGAGCACAACAGTAGGAATAACATGTGTGAGTGTGTGTGTGTGTGTGAGTGTGTGTGTGAGAGTGAGTGAGTGAGTGAAAGTGTGGGTGAGTGTGTGTGTGTGTGTGTGTGGGGTGAGGGTGTGAGTGAGTGAGTGTGTGTGTGTGTGTGTGTGGTGAGGGTGTGTGTGTGTGTATGTGTGTGTGTGTGTGTGTGTGTGTGTGGGGGGTGAGGGTGTGTGTGAGAGTCTGTGTGAGTGCGTGCGTGCGTGCGTGTGTGTGCGTGTGTGTGAGAGTCTGTGTGAGTGCGTGCGTGTGTGATGAGGGTGAGTGTGTGTGTGAGAGTCTGTGTGAGTGCGTGCGTGTGTGTGGGGTGAGGGTGTGAGTGAGTGAGTGAGTGAGTGAGTGAGTGAGTGAGTGAGTGAGTGAGTGAGTGAGTGAGTGAGTGAGTGTGTGTGTGTGGCGAGGGTGTGTGTGTGTGTGTATGTGTGTGGGGGGGTGAGGGTGTGTGTGAGAGTCTGTGTGAGTGCGTGCGTGCGTGTGTGCGTGTGTGTGTGTGTGTGAGAGTCTGTGTGAGTGCGTGCGTGCGTGTGTGTGTGTGAGAGTCTGTGTGAGTGCGTGCGTGCGTGTGTGTGTGTGTGATGAGGGTGAGTGTGTGTGTGAGAGTCTGTGTGAGTGCGTGCGTGTGTGTGTGTGTGTGTGTGAGTCTGTGTGAGTGCGTGCGTGCGTGTGTGATGAGGGTGAGTGTGTGTGAGTGAAAGTGTGTGTGTGAGAGTCTGTGTGAGTGCGTGCGAGTGAGTGAGTGTGTTCTGACAGCCTTACCTGAGGAGCCGTCTCCTGCTGCGATGAGGGCTTCTGCTGCGCTGCGTTCTCTATTGCTACTTTTGCTACTGTGCTTGGGTCGGCACCGGCCGGCACGGCCACCATGGTGGCGCTGTGCCCAGCATTGTTGGGGTCGCTGATGGTGACTATCCGCACGCCCACTTTGCTGGGGATGCCGGACTGGGGCCCCCGCTCCCCATCTTCTGCGGGTCGCTTGAGCGCCCGGTTCTCGCTAGCTCCGTTCGCTGGCTGTGGCTGGGGTTTCACTTCAGACCCGTAAGGATTCTGGAAGGTTCCACTGGCTGCGGGCAGGAGGGGCGGCGAGTGGTGGTGGTGGGGGGGCTGCTGGAGCCGCAGGTGGGGAGTGGGAGCGGCATAGTTCTGCCCCGAGGGCCCGTTGGAGAGCTCGGCGCCGCGGCCCACACTCTTGGGCCCGTTGGCCACACGCTCCGCCGGCTCTGCTTTGGCAGTGTCCTGCTGAGGTTGAGGAATAGAGTCCGCGCCCAGCACCGCTCCGTGCCCTTTGGGAGACGGGGCCACCTCCCCGTTCCCCACGTGTTTGGAAGCTTTGTGATTTGGAATGTTTTTGCCGAGGTGGGTGCCCGAGCCCATAATGTCCCCTCGGTCGAAATCGCAAACCCCGTTGACCAGGAGCTTTCGGGGGTCTTGAGTCTGGCCAGCAGGGCTCAGCTTCCCAGTGCTGGCAGCATCGCCGGCCTCCACTGCAGGGCCGTTGACACTTGTCTGTGTGCCCTGAGCGCCGGCCGGCTGGCTGTTCCCTGAGTGGTACAGAGGTAGACTCGAGTCAACGCACTTCCTCCCGTTGAGCAGCTTGGCCCCGGGGCCCTTGGGCTCCGCCACGTCCCCGTTGCTGGTTTTGGCTCCCTCGCCCAGGGAGGAGTTCTCCACCACCTCGATCTTGCGCTCGTGGATGTGGAGCCCCGTGGCGTCTTTGGCCTCTTCCTCCTTTTGGCAGATGATCTTGTCCGCTCGGAACGGCGGCACGGAGATGGGGGGCGTGGCCCCAGGAGGGGGCTGGAGTGGGGTCACGGGCTGCACCTGTACCCCCAACGAGGGCGGGGCTCCGCTGACAGGCAGGCCCGTCTGCGACGTCAGCGGCGACGGCACGCCCTGGGCTACCCCTGTGGCGGAGAAGCCAGCGTTTGGCACTACCGTGAACGTGACCTGGTTGGTGGGCGTACCTTGGAGGATGGTGGCCGGGGTGCTGGTGGAGATGAGCTGGCCAGGCAGAAGCTGCAGGTTGGAGATGGGGACAGTCTGTACGGGGCCCTGGGCCTGCAGTGGGCTTTGGACCAACTGCACATTGAGCTGCTGGGGCTGCGGCGTGCTCTGGCTGCCGGGGGACACCTGGTAGACCACCTGCGGGCTGGGTGCCCTCGTGCTGCTGGGGGGAGGGACCTGGGGGGCGGGGAGGATGAGTTTCCCTCCGGGTGTGGAGGGCCCGCGCTTTGGAAGCAGTAACTGTTTGATCAGGCTGGACTCCGCAGAGGTAGGCTGGCCAGGAGGTGGGGGCGGTGGGTACGTCTGGAGGTGCTGCTGCTGCTGGCGCTTGACGGAGAGCATCTGACTGACAGTGGGAGGGGGGCCCTGGCCCGGATGCGAGGGCGAGCCCATGCCCTGTGGCAGGGGACCGGAGGTCTGGGGGCAGTGCGAGGAGGGAGGAGCAGGGGAGCTGGACGGCTGCCCGGCCAACTGAATGGTTTGAGCGGTGGGCATGCCCGAGGGGTTGGTCAGCACTATCTGGTGGATGGCCGGGGCAAATGCTGGGTTTGGCTGCGGGTTGGGGCTTACGATGACCACATTTTGCTGCTGTGGCTGCTGCTGCTGTTGGGTTTGCTGCTGCTGTTGGTTAGGAACCCCCTGGGGCTGAGGTGCGGGTTTGGGGGCGATGTTCTGGAAGGTGACCCTGGAACCCTGCGTGTTCTGGACACCGGCGACAGTGAACACCTGCCCGCCGGCTACTATTGAGGGCGTGCTGGCGAACTGCGGCGGTGAGGCCAGGACCACCGACTCCTGGGAAGTGGCGCCGGACTGGGGGAGGCGCTGGCCCGGGCCTGGAGGACACACGCCCTGGACTCGTCCCGTGAAGATGTGGGCCTGCTGTGGCCCCTGCTGGAAGAGCGTAACGGGGGCGTGGTGCAGAAGCTGCTGCGGCGGCTGCTGTTGGTGGTGCTGTGGGGCCATGGCTGCAGGAAGCCCACTGTGGTTGGGCATGGCGGGGGGCACGGAGGCAGTGGGGATGGAGCTCTGCATCATGGCCGTTTTGACGATGTCGCCGGGCCTGGGCGGCGTGGGCGTGACGGCGGGGATCAGCAGGCCGGAGGGATTTGCCGGCGAGAAGCGGGGGGGAACAGTCATGGCTGATGGCGGGTGCGACACTGCTTGCACGGCGTAGGCCACCTGCGGAGCTGCCTGGCTGGCTGTAAGGCTGGGGACAGATGCCCGCACAAACTGCCCACCCATGCCAGGGGGGAGGCCTGCGTGGGGAGACAGAGTGAGAAAATCATGGGTAAAAGTCAGAACAAAGACTTTGAAGACCAAACTAAATCTTACACAGGACTGCACATTTACTTTTTCATACCAAGTCACAGAATGCCAAGCATAACCAGTCAACTATACAGCTGGGAGCAGCAACACTGAGGTGGGGGTGGGGGGTTGGCTTTACCTGTTAGGGGGGCCTGTAGAGGTTCAGAGGGGGCTTCGTGCTTGGGAACAGGGCTGGGCTGCTGCTGCTGATAGTACAGCTGGATGGGGAGAGTGATGGATCGCCTCCGGATCCCAACCACGTGGATCTGGGCCTGGCCGTTGGTCTTGGAGTCATCCATGCGTTTGACCGAGTGATTAGGGAAGATCATCCTGGCATAACGATGAACAGTTTATTACAGTTCATCTGTGCTTTCCCAAAAGATGAACTATGAAGGTATTCAGAATGCAAATGCTTTCCTGTACACACACAGTGAAAGTAACTGTCTTGATTAACCAAGGCTGACCACTGCCATAGTGTGTCGGCTTGACGTTTAGGGCATTTGGTTAGAACACTGTATTTGCATAGCCATTTGTGCAAATATAACTTCATAGAAAGATATAGACAAGGTCCTATGTGCCAGCAGTCACAATGGGGTTATATCTATTTAGACAATTCAAGCAACTGTAGACAGCAGCAATCACAGTACAATTCATTTACACAGTAGAAGTAATGATCACGGTTTAAGACCAAATATCCATTTAACATACAAAGAAATGATACTGAAGAGATGCATGCAGTCTGCAGAGAGCTGAACACTGACTAAACTGCTGATGAGTTTCCCTCCGGGTGTGGTTGCAAAGGGCTCCAGCTTCATGCCGTTTTACTGCTGAAGAGTTAGGGCAGAATCTGCCTCTGCCTGGGCCTTACCTCAAGCACTTGTAGAAGCCCGAGGAGGTGAGGATTCCGCTCCGGGCCGTCTTGCTGCAGGTGGCCAGGTACTCCGAGTACATCTCTGAGCGCGAGACCGAGCCCTCTACCTGCACCTCAAAGTGAGCATTCAGCCTGCAGGCCAAGCAGTGCACAGAACATAATCAGTTAGAAATGTTACACATGCACATTCAACACATACTCAGGGTCTCAAACTGAGACTGAGTGACTTGAGACTAGATTGATTTCATATAACAAACAGTAAAATGTTAGCCTTCCACATGGGAACAAAAGGGTAATGTTAACAGATCTAAAACAGTACTACTGCAATACCACTGTGTCAGTTTTTGCAAGTAGACACTGTAATAATATGAGCATTGCGCCCGACAATAACTTAAAAAAAAAAAAAAAAAAAAAAAACACCCAAAAAAACCCCACATTGTTTTCCTTAGAGCTCATGTGTTGAATGCAAGCTACTCACCACTGAAGGGTAAACTTCTCTCCATCTAGCTCAACAATACCAGGAGGAGCAGTAGACTGAACAGGGACTCTTGGCGCTATGAAGAAGAATGAACAAGATGAAGTGAAAGATTAAGAAAAGCATGGACGTACAAAGAGGTTATTAATTATTCAACTTCCCATGAATATCTCTGCTTAATATGCCAACTTGTACTTCGCCAATTCCGATCACCATGATCTTGCTGAGCTATGCAAAATTACACCCGGTATGTACAAAGTGCAGTACTCCCTTGTGTCCATCGGGTGGCAGTGCTGAAGCAATGATGAAATTAGCAGACACTTTTCCCATGCACGAGACTGCCAATGATGACACCACCGCCACCGTGAGTCAGATTTAGATAGGGGGGTTAGTGGGAGACACTCACCTGGTCCAGGTGTACCCTGCATGGGGGAAGGGACGTGCTCCACGAGCTGCGGCCGCACCTCCGCCACCTGGCTGCTGGACGCCTGGTGCTCAATGAGCTTGACAGCGGTCAGGGCGTCGGGGCCAAACGTGTGCAGATCAATGGACACTAGTCGCACGAGCAGGTCTGTGGAGGGCAAAGCACAAATAACACACACATAATGAATACACCTCATAACATCTGGAAATGCAAAGACCATTGTCAATTTACATTAACCGGCTAAATTCATTAAATTACAGAAAATAAGTAAAAAACAATAATCGTGCAATGTTCAGACGCACTGCAGGGAACCTGCAAATGGTCCAACTAACAACTGGCCTTTCACTGGGGACTGCAATGGAGCTCTAATTTATTATGTCTGACCAGGCGTGCCTTAGAAACGGAGGTCGGAGTAATTGATTCCCCAAAGACAGCGAGGGAGAGTCAATTAAGCTTCAACTCAAGCAGCCGTAAGGTGCATTAAAACGGAACTGCTGAGAGGCAGGTCATTCACACAGAGGAGAAAAACAAAACAAAAAAACCTGCACGAAAAACTGCTAAAAATTACCATCAGAAACCAAAATGTCCAGGTGATGCCATCCTCAGTGACCACTTTGCATGAGTCACTGCACACAAGTGTTATTTATTTTCCCCACATAACTAGACATGGGAGACTTCTATTTCTAGGGTGGGCATTCAAAAAGGCTTTCATCATGCTATGACCTTTAGA
>NC_045167.1:12515139-12551297 GCF_900700415.2 Clupea harengus | reverse complement strand
GACATGAGAATGAGACATGTGAATGAGACATGTGAATGAGACATGAGAATGAGACATGTGAATGAGACATGTGAATGAGACATGAGAATGAGACATGAGAATGAGACATGTGAATGAGACATGAGAATGAGACATGTGAATGAGACATGAGAATGAGACATGTGAATGAGACATGAGAATGAGACATGAGAATGAGACATGTGAATGAGACAAAAGGTAGTTGGATACAGTAAGCAATGACAACAATGTGCTGCGATCCTCTCCCCAACACTCTCGCTCTTGATTCACCCTCCAGCTGCAGTCAGGCGGTGCATGTTCAGATGAACTGAAATAAATGACAAAGCAAGGGTTTGTGATTAAATAAATGACATTTTTGACATGTTTTACATTTTTATGTGCTGCAAAATCTGAAACAGACTCTTTTACATGTCTTTCTGGGCAAACAGAATGTTGGAAGCTTTTTAGATTCGCAACAACCTCTGTCATGGGCAAATGATTTAAGACGTCTTGGAGAGAGCCTGCTAATTTCTCTGTTGGTGCTGTAATTTTGCAGCCGAGTGTGAGGTGTTTGACAGACATGTTTGAGGTCTACAAGTCAACTATGGTCTTTCTCCATTGGGTCCAAGTGTAAAATGTCTTCAGTTCAGCTGTTGACCTTAGCAGAACATCAATAAGATAAACAGTCCTTCCTACTTTCAAACCACTTAAATGTAAAAACAAGGACAACTGCAAACAAGCAAGACTGGGCAAACGTGTTTTTCCGTGTCAAACAAACTGTTTACTGAGGCTGTTATGTTAACCTAGTTCCTCTTAATTAAAATCTTTGTTTTGGTAAGGTGTCCGTATACAGGAAGTTCGAATGTATTTAAATATATCTCACGAGTTGATCTGAATTCCTGTCAGCTTTGGATTTACAAATGTCTATTGAAGAAATAGTATACTTCAATTAATCTTGCTTATCTCTGTTTGATTCCTCGATGAACAATGGGTTTTGAAGTTGTCTGAAATCCTGGCAACAGTGCAATTGGTTTTATAAAATAAAAAAGGCAAAATAACAAAGTCGCAAGACTCTATTGTCTGCCCGACGGCTACCTAATTAGGATGCTCTCAAAAATTCCAGGTCACTGAGGTAACTACCAGTCAAAAGCACTAAACAAACAACAACAAATGATCTAACAAAAAGATGACCACTACTCAACACAAAGACCATTAGCTACACACAAAACCTTACAAACATCTACCTCAAGGATATTCAATCCAGGATGAGCCCCCAATTGTTACTCCCCACCTTTAGTGGCCCTATGGGGCAAACAAACACTCCACCACTGACCCAAAACAACTACTAAAAACACCTTTTAAACCAAATCCATGGGATTTATTAATGTAAAACAAATACAACAACTACATGACAACCATATCAAAACATAGCTGTCCAGCAAAATCCCAGGTTGAGAGGCAGCAAGACCAGCAGTCCCCAAGCTAGAAGCCTCTCTCCTGCAGCGGGAAACTGGAGTCTTTAACTCCTGCTTGATCACCTGGCCAGGTGCCTCTCATCTGGCAATCAGGGGTAGCACAACCTGGGCGGCGATACAGAAAGGGAAGGAAGGGGTAAACAAAGAACACAGAACACATGTGGCCGTAACAAACCGATATGTGGATTATGGGAGTTGCACAGGCACAGCCACCCAACATGCCTCCTCCTCTCGTTCAGGCTGACAGTCAACCAACTACTCAGCCACAGAAGTCCATGGGGAGAAAAGTAGATAAGGGCTAATGGGGTCCAGAAGCCAAGCTTGACAGTTAGTAAAAGCACCTACCACAGCTATTACCTAGCTCTTCAACCCAACACGGCCCCAACAGGTTAGGAGCTAACAATGGCATCAACTGAAGGAGTATCAAATATAGGAATGGTGGTGTTAGGCTAAAAGTGGAGAGGATATTAATACGAATGAGTTCATAGAAATGGGGCAGTCCTTTTAATAATTACATTAAAAGTTAATTAATTTACAGTCAACAGTAATAAAATACACACAGAGATGGATGATTTGAGAATGAATTACAGCTAGGAAATGATCCAACTCTCTTGTATTACCTAGCCATCATGTAATTTCAGTTGGTCTGTAATTCTGCTCAAACCGCGCTTGACAATCTAGCTTGAATTTGAGCTTGCCAGCTAGCTTAATGTAACAGTTAGTTAACTTGCAAAGATTTGAGGCAACCTGTTGCTAACTATGTCAAATCAAGACATAGGACAAAAATGTTGCAAAATTGGAAAAAATTAAATGCTATGATAAATTACACTTCATGTATACTGTATGTTTAACATATACTAATCTACAGAGATGTGTTTTAACACAACCTCCCAAAGTTTTTATTTTTGATCAAAAAACACAAATTAATTTTCACCTACGTTTCAAACACATACTCTTGTTAGGAGACAACTTACATTTGACTTCTGACCTACAATTCCTCGATAAATATGAAATATCATACTAACAAATAAACTAAATGTTCGTCTGACGGAGGTGACAACTATAATGGAGTTGACACGTCTGAGGCTGGTGACAAAAGGCTGGATTTGTAGTCATTTTAATTTTTGAATAGTTTAATCATTATTTCCCCCTATGAAACCCTATGAAACTTCGGATGTTTACAAGTTGTTACATTATATATACTTTACAGCTTCAATTAATCCATAATTATTAGACCTAATGGTATGAGTGAAAAACAGTGTTTTAGTCATTGTTTGTATGATTGAAAAATTGGTAAAAATGTACACATTGTTGAAGATGGATGTAGTAAGGCTACACTACAGGTGTAACTTAGTAGACTACACAGGTATGTGTACATATGCCTTGTTTGTAATCTATCTGTCTATGTGTTCGCCAGCGTCTGCATTGTAGGTGCGAGCAAGTGTAATTTGATGGAATTTATCTGATGTTCCTATTGTCCTGTTTTGGCTTTGAACAGGACGTTTTAGAAATGTGGTGATGGAACTCATTTGTGTAGTTTTGTAGTTATGAGAATGAGACATGAGAATGAGACATGTGAATGAGACATGTGAATGAGACATGAGAATGAGACATGTGAATGAGACATGTGAATGAGACATGTGAATGAGACATGAGAATGAGACATGAGAATGAGACATGTGAATGAGACATGTGAATGAGACATGAGAATGAGACATGTGAATGAGACATGAGAATGAGACATGAGAATGAGACATGTGAATGAGACAAAAGGTAGTTGGATACAGTAAGCAATGACAACAATGTGCTGCGATCCTCTCCCCAACACTCTCGCTCTTGATTCACCCTCCAGCTGCAGTCAGGCGGTGCATGTTCATGTGTTTTGGATGAGTGGCTTTTGAGGGAAGGGTATTTTTTCGGTTGGATACTTTCAAAATCTAGCTGACTCTTGCTGGGTTCTACCCTACCTTAGTTTTCATTAAACTTTATGTCAAACTTTTGTTTAACTATGAAGATGTTATGCATCCAGTATGTTGTACTTTGTACTGGATGCTTAACACAGTCAAACAGAGTCAGAATAAGCTTTGAAACCCAACGTGAATCTTTGTCACCCAACCAATCACTTTAAAAGAACATCAACCACATCCTGTTCTCTGAAGACGTATTTTTCTCCCCTCTGAATTGCGTCAGTGCCAAACGTGACGTTTTGAAGCCACCAGTGGCAGCTCTGGAACCACAACCTCTTTTCTTCAGTTCCACAAGACAAAATGTGATAGTACTTGAGACAAGTAAAAAAAACAGCGTCAGCTTGCTATTTGAATTAACCAGAATAGCATACATTGTGATCAATCATTTCACCTATCACGGTCTGTTGTGATGTGGCAACCATTTTGAGAACTGAAACAAACACTGGAGCCCTGGAGGTAAGGAACTATTTTGAAATAATGATGTCACTACCTCTTCCTGTGCTCTGGAACGGAGAACCGGAAGAGGTCACTGCTATCTGGCCTCGCTGTGCATACTTCACATATATGGTCATCCTACAATTTCCTCTGACAGGAAAAATAACAATGCCATCCTTGAGGGTCGCTGTCCTTTGGAATGTCCTTACGTCAATTTATCTTGCAGCGCAGACATGTTTTTGTGGTGATAGTCTTATACCATAAAAATACTTATCACTGTCTGACTAAGCACAGTTATGTTATTTAGCAGGAGAGGCACTTCAACATGATCAACATCATGGCCATGAAGTAGGTGTTATCTTGTTGATGGATATTAAAGCAACAGATTTTGAAACTATTTCTGTAGTAACACTGTAGTGCAATGCTCTAATGAAAGGACGGCTGCAGATGAACTGAAATAAATGACAAAGCAAGGGTTTGTGATTAAATAAATGACATTTTTGACATGTTTTACATTTTTATGTGCTGCAAAATCTGAAACAGACTCTTTTACATGTCTTTCTGGGCAAACAGAATGTTGGAAGCTTTTTAGATTCGCAACAACCTCTGTCATGGGCAAATGATTTAAGACGTCTTGGAGAGAGCCTGCTAATTTCTCTGTTGGTGCTGTAATTTTGCAGCCGAGTGTGAGGTGTTTGACAGACATGTTTGAGGTCTACAAGTCAACTATGGTCTTTCTCCATTGGGTCCAAGTGTAAAATGTCTTCAGTTCAGCTGTTGACCTTAGCAGAACATCAATAAGATAAACAGTCCTTCCTACTTTCAAACCACTTAAATGTAAAAACAAGGACAACTGCAAACAAGCAAGACTGGGCAAACGTGTTTTTCCGTGTCAAACAAACTGTTTACTGAGGCTGTTATGTTAACCTAGTTCCTCTTAATTAAAATCTTTGTTTTGGTAAGGTGTCCGTATACAGGAAGTTCGAATGTATTTAAATATATCTCACGAGTTGATCTGAATTCCTGTCAGCTTTGGATTTACAAATGTCTATTGAAGAAATAGTATACTTCAATTAATCTTGCTTATCTCTGTTTGATTCCTCGATGAACAATGGGTTTTGAAGTTGTCTGAAATCCTGGCAACAGTGCAATTGGTTTTACAAGTCACAAGTGTTTCCCTTTGCCAAGGCTGGTAGCTTCTACTGAATGGTTTCTATTGTTTTGGTTTTAAAAGGGCTATTTCAGTACGACGTTAGTTAGCCGAAGAGTGCCCTCTCACCCACTCTCCATAACCTTGACAAGGTGTCCTTCCTTGCCCACTATAATGGAGTCTTTATGAACAAGGCCAGAAGTATTAAGGCCAGGAGTTCCAAATGTAGCACCCAAACCACAGGTGTCATGCATGACAAAACCTACTTTATCATTCCACTGTCATCATCACCACCAAACATGCAGGTTACAAAGACACACACAGAACAAAATTAAATTCACCCATTCACGTTATGCAGCAGTACAAATAATAAGGAAATAATAAGGAAAACTATCCATCCGAGCATAATAGGATTACCTTAACACCCTCTATGACTTTCTCTCTCACACAGATCTACCCACTACACAGCCAAACTGACTTTCACCAACATGCTCAAACACCTAGTGCTTACACACACATTTAGAACTCGACCCCCTAAATCTTCCCTCCAAATCCTTCACAATCAAGGATTTATTTATAGTTATTACTGTGTGAACTTGTCTGCCTTAGCCTCAGTCATACTGCAAGCTACATTTTACAAACAATATAAGAAATCTGTTTTGCGGAGATGGTGGAGGCAGCACACGAAGCATCCAAAAAATGCACCGTTTTAATCCAGCAGTTCTCTCCTTCACCTTTCATTAACGTGCTTCAGTCACCACTCACTCATGAGATTTACTGTAAATGATCTAGTTTGAGACTGTAGTCGTGTAATTACACCTAAATGCTACATTGAACCAAAAAATCTTCCTGGGAGGGTGTCTATCAACGACCGCAGCTGGGAGTCCAAATTCAACCGAATACCGTGACTGTATTTAGCCTGAGACGGCTTAAGGTCTAGGCACCAGTATGTAATTAGTCTCGTGCCAAAAACTCAGGCCTACATGAATGCTGGCTAGCCACTTTGAGCAACTTGGGAGTGCTGACATTTCGCACCCATCTCCCAACTTGTCAGATGGGGTGAGTAAGGTGTGGCTGTGCCATTCACCGTGTTGAGAGGGGTGAAGAGTGCCCAGGAGTCTGATCTGCTGGTTTTTAGGCCTGGTGGTGGAAGAGGTTGCATGGTTACGCAAAGACCCGGCACAGCCCCGGAATGTGACAGGCACTCATGAAGACGGTGCCCGGGTGCCAGGACTCATGGCCCTCCTGATTGTGCCCATCTGTGTGAGCTCATCCACCGGCCATCTGTGAAACGCCTCCCTGTCGCCAGCGTCTCGTATGCGATGGCATAACAGTTGGATGCCACTGCATTCTAATTGCCCATGGGTTGTGCCAGTCAGTGTCTGCCTATCCCTCTCGCTCCCTTTCTGTTCAACAGGAACTGAATGATCAGTGCTAATGGCATTTCCACTTCAGTGCATGAACCTTGAAATAGAATGTGCTTTTTATAACGCAGTTATAAATATAAACAGAGTCTGAGCAAATTGTCAATACTTGACAAATTGATTGTAAGTCCTGTCGCGACACTGCTGCACAAAACAAACACATTGGCCATTGGCTTTTCAAGCAGCCGCCTCAATGTTTGCAAACACGGCTTCCAGGGGCTCTCTCTCCTGTGCGCCTGACATTGTTTCACTGGAGGCTTGACCTCCTCGGAGGGAGAGGTGCCCCTAATCCCCCGCGGTATTAACATTCCCCGGGGCCTGACTCTCCGCCGCTAACGAGGGCAAAGCAGCTAGCGCGGCTCACTTCCAGCCAAGAGGGCCATTCTTGGTAATGTGGCCAATGGGCATTAGAGTGCGACCCTGAAAACTGTAAAAGGCCACTTCAGCTTCTGGAGCTGCACACATTTCTGTCTCAGCTGGGCTTTAAAGTAACACTATGCAACAATTTGTCCCTTTTTGTCCCTTAGGCAACTAGTTTTGGTACCATCCTCAAATTCATTTTGATAGCATATGGTCATATGAAGGACAAACACAGTGTCTTTCCCACTAGCCATCCAGGATATGCACTATGCAGTTCTGTGTTTCCTGACTGGAACACCTTGCAAAAATGGAAGAAAAGCTTTCACAGCATGACATTGCCAGTTATACTGCCAAAAGACACCAGTTAGTGTGTATGCAAGCTTCAGGGTCAACTGGGCTGTTGGTGGTGTTTGCAAGGTTTTTGCATACCTTTTAGGTAGTTAGCTTGCTTGTTTTGTAACAAAACTCCTTATTGCTGCTTTAACGTTAACCCTGTTCAGCTGAGAGCAACAGGCTCTTGTGACTGCGTGTGAAAGGTGCATCCAATTCTAGTCACGTGAGAATTGTTTTGTTTTCATTAATTGGAAATGTCTGTAAAAGTATCTGCCCCAGATTCTGGCATTGCATTGTTAGTATGTCTTAACAAGTGACAGATGGTTTAGAGTCTGCCAAAATCATTGTTGATGTCAAATACCTCTTGTAATTCTACTTTATTTCCGTAAGTCGATCCCGTCATTCCTAGATTGGAGTTGGAATGTTGAACACCTACAAAGCACTTCATTTTGTGTGTCTTTAGAGGCTGGATGCCACGTTTGTTTGCCTATGTAGGCAGGTCCCTATTGTTGTTATTGCACCGCCATCGCGTGAAAACAGGAAACGGCATGCCCATAGAAGTCCTGTGTTGAGTCATTGTGATATGCACCTGTAAGCGGACACTAAGTTGACACTGCAAACAAAGAACACCTATGTGATGATAGAACGCACCCAAGTAACAATAGAAGGTAAACCTCACGTTCTTCAGTGTTCTTCAGCCTGGTTTTAGGTGTGAAGGTGCTGATAAAGAAGTAACAAGTATTGAAAACAAAACACGCAAAGAGTGAAGAGCAGATGCGGTCTGAAGTCTGGTTTTCGTCTGTTCTGTTTTCTGCCTGCTGCCTTCCTCAGATTCCCATGCATAAATGACACTAAATTATAAGTTTATAAGAACAGTGTAAAAGAGATTTGCTCTGGTTGTGGTGTGGTATAGATATGTATGGTTAAACAGTATAAGAGTATATAATATATAAGACAGTATGTAAGATATATTTCAAAAGGTTTTTATTTAAGGAAGTAACAATATCCCATTTTCTCTGTGGCTGAAAGGGAGATTTTTTCAGTTCTTCAAACCGAGGGCTTGAGGCAGAGCTGTGGTTGGACAGAATAGTGGAAGGCCATTGCGTTTTCCAGTTGCAGTAGATAGCCACTAGCTCCTGCTATCACAGAGTATCTGGCCAGATATGGCCACCTTAGGCCCCTCTAGAAAAGGTTTCCATTGATCTGTGACAGGCAGAAACCAATAACAGCTCGGCCAATACAGTGAAAAGAATTGCCCTTCTGAGTGGTTCTGGTTTAAGTTCTGGGAGATCTCTCCTGTTATGAAAGCCATACTACCAAAGCACAGAGGTAATAAAAAAGCTCACCTGCAGTAGTGTTAAGGAATGCCAAGGGGTGATGTATTATTTATCATGCAACACCTGCCCCAAATCCAACATCTATAATGAAACTGTGGTCACACAAACTGACCTCTTGTAGCCTCATACGGATGTAACGTCTGATGTAATATTTGCTGCGTTTTGTTTTGGACTCAGTGAACCTGTAGTAACATTCCATCTGTGTGGACGCTTCCAGGTCAAGGTGAGATACAAGCAAACACATGGGGACCAAGGGCCAATGGACAGGAACCATAAACAGGAAGAGCCGTGAGAGCAAAGAGGAGAAGTCATTGTAAAAAAACAGAGGGGGAAAAAAAACGGCCAAGTGCAGCTTCAGCCTGAAGGCAACCTGTGGTGAAGCACAGTACAGCAAGGACAGTTTTTCTTTTGGGTTGTGGGTTATGGGTTATGCATGCATGGTGATTTGTTCACTTGGTGGTGCTGAAATACACATACAATGACTCAAATATGAATTTGCACACATGCCACATATCAATGAAAGTTTCTTTCTTTGAAAGATTCAAGCACACAGACAAATCAAATATATATATGTTAAGGTCTTTGGTGTAGATATCAAATACTTTGTGATACTATGTGTATATTTATTTCACTTCAGTGGAATAGAATGTCACTGGAATAGTCTGGTTTCAGTTATTTTAGTCATCAGATCAGTTCAATGTGTAATTAGAATTTCAGAAAAATCTTTCTTATGCCAGTATACCAGCTCTCATCAGGGGAGTTTTGTAGCAGACGTGTCCTCTTTCACCTCACACTGCGTGGTACTTTAATGTCAGAGCACAGATAGGATAATACTCATTACTCGGCTAGGCAGCATTAGCAGAGCTTGTTCATTTCCTCCAGAGTTATCCACTTTATGAGACTCCCCCACCTCCCTTCAATGTGCTGTGCATACAGAAAATAACTGGCAAGCAGGGATGCTTATATCCCTGGTAGTTTCCTGATTGGAAATATATAAAATTTTAGTTGCTGACTACAGTGCCCATGAGAATCCTAGGGACATCCCCCCCCCCCCCCACACACACACTTCATCTTTGTTGGTGTTAGTTTTTAATGAAAATTCAGTAAAAAATTGATCGCTTACTCTGAAAAGGTTTCTCTTACAGCAGCTTTGATGATGAGCCAGATCCACTTGTATTGCAGTGACCACAAACATGCTTATAATGTTCAGCTGTTGTGTCAGGGTTGAATGGACAAAATGTCAAAAGAGAAAATAACACATCTGAAGTACTACTGAAAATATTTATTCTGTTTATATACATGTTTATTTACTGAATGAATTGAATGTTCTGTTGAACTCTGTTCAAGTTTGTCATGTAATCTCATTCACAAAAACACGTGAGAGGAGATCAAGATCTGACTTTACAATGTTGTTTACCTGGATGATGCAAGAAGCCTTGATTTCATAATTTATGTTTAAACATTCCTGAAAGCAGCTTTCAAACTCCGTTTCTCTTTTTATTGTGTCAGTTTCCTAAAAGGAAATCCTGCACTGATAACACTAAAGGTCCTATGAGGCCCAAACTATCATAAAAAGATAATATTGTAGTAAAAGATTGCACAACAGGAGTGATTTGATCGTGAAAAGGTAATCTAGGCTGAATGTCAAGTGTATTACGTGTAAGACGTTGTCTTACATGATATTTTGGTTATAGCTGGAACTAGTTATGTTATAGCTGGTACTGTTATGTTATACCTGGTACTAGTCTACATGGTTTATTGTTGATATTTGTGCGACATTGTCTGGGCCGGATTAAGAACGGGGCTGAGGGGCAGGCATATATACAGGGCTCGCTGGCTGGCTGGGAGGGTCCTGGTTGAAAGAAGAAGTAGTCTAGGCCTACAGCAGTTTGGTGTAAAATTGTAGCTCATTCCTTGTTCATGTGTGTTCATCTGCTATGAGAATCTGGATATTGGACTGGGATCAGTTAGCCTACTCACCCAAGTCTCTGTACTTGTACCAACCAATAACAAACCATGATACAAGTATAACAAATCTTATATCTGCGATGTCAGGTACCAACCAAGCTGTATTCGCTTAGACTAGAAATCAATTGACTAAGGATTTAGTTATCCTGCCTACTGTTTGACTATCCAACGTGTTCTTTCAAACAAATGAAAATACAAAGCTTTCAAAACATTGTTGGCAAAGCTTTCTGTCAATCAAAAAGTAAAAAAAAATGCATGACAGATGTCGGCAGTCTAGGAGTATTTCATTATTAACAAAAAGCAAATCTGGTTGGCAGACTGAGAGATATACTGTGCGAGGAGAAGAGGAAGTACAAAGTCAGATTAATACCACTTAAAGACCTTCAAAGCACCTTATGAAAGCACTTTACGAAAGCTACTAGTAACAATGCACATTACCCAGCCCTGTAAGCAGTCTTGAAGAGAAAGGTGATAATAGTTAATGACAGCACTGAAGATCACAGAAGCTCTCGCTAAGTGCACTGCTTAATTAAAAGTACTACTAACTAGGATAGGGCTATCTGCCAAGTCAATCAGTTGATAAAAAGACACGGATTGGACTGATTAGCATCACCTCATAGTTGCTCAAAATTGTTGTAGCTGAGTTGTCATTGATGAAACGCTGCTATATCAAAGTGTGCATTTGTTGTGTTGTGTTAAGGGTGGGATAATGAGGATGTAGCACTTTACTGTGGTTGCAAATTGGCACATTTGCTATGGTCTGTGTAGCCCCAGGGCCCTTAGTGTTCTTAATCTGTCCCTGTACATTGTGTTATTAGCCATTAAGTAGCTGCAAATGTATTACAACTTGAAGTAATCACTGGGGCCTGAAAGTAACTGTGATAGTTGGTTGAGCATATTTTCATTACAGGAGTGATACACTCTGATTGAAACTGTAGAGAGTATTCAGATTGTTACTGTTACACTTTATCATATATTTCATATATTTATCATATATTTACCAATTTTACATATAAATGTAAGCCTACCATTAATATACCTCAATCACTATACAGTGGCTAACATCAACATGATATTTACTAAATCAGGCCATGAGGTTGAGAAATACTGGAGGTATGGAACCTCATGTTCTACAAACAGCTCGCTCCTCCGGGTCCCCAACACCAAGCTCCACACCATGCAGCGCCGCGCCTATGGAACAACCTCCCTGACCACCTAAGGGCAACAGAGACACTGGACTCTTTTTTTTAAAGATTTATTTATGGGCTTTTTTTAGCCTTTATTTGGGTAGGACAGTGAAGTATTTTGGACAAGAGGAGGAGAGAGGATCGGGAAACAACAGCAGGGCGGAATCGAACCTGTTTGTATGTGACTATTATGCTTATGTTTACTAGTTTTTTTTATTATAGTTTGTTTTAACTATGTTTTTACTTGGTACTGGCTCTGTGGCACTCTGAGATTCTTTTGAATGAAAAGTGCGCTACAAATAAAATGCATCATCATCATCATCATGTTCTTTGAGTACCACTTTGATGGGCCCTTTGGAGAGAGCAATCAGTTGACAGAGGAAGCAATCAAATGCAACTCCTAGTTAATCAGCATGGGGGACAGGTCTTTCAAGATCCCTGTGCACCACACATGCCACTGCCATACGCAGTTCTACACATGCTAAAAACTATTTCTGAATCCAAGTGAAGGATGATGAGGACATATAACCCCCTCTGTTTTGCAATCAGCTCTTAAGAGAGATCGTCTTTTTTTATGTCAGTGACGTGAGAACCTGCCTAAGATTTCTCATAAGCTAAGACCTGAGCAGAGCTAACCGAGTAAATACGTTTAGAAAGCAAAGCACGAGAAACGGAATCCTGCTGGCTCACAGGCAGTGGGGGCGAGGAAGTAAGTCAGCACCTATGTGCTAACTCTACAAAGAGAACAAAGGAGCGAATGGTTTCTTTTTACTAAAGAACCAACCTCGGAACCACAAACTGTTTCCAGCCTGGTGCTCATCGGAATAGCCAGGGCAGAAGCCAGCGCACCCCTTTCTCCCCAAGGACTGGTAACACAATAACTGGGCACATCTAGCTAGCATAGCATAATTGTGTTTGTGCTTAATGAATAATAGTAACAAGAGTAAACAAAAAAGTGTTAAACAAACCAGAATATGTTTATATTTTAGATTGCTTTTGCTTTGATGACAGCTTTGCACACTCTTGGCATTCTCTTATTCAGCTTCAGTAGAACTGACAACTTCTACTATTCAGAACGCCAGACCTTCAACCCTTACTTGCTATTGATATGGTAATTCTGGTTGTAGTTATTGATTTCATTATTAATCAGAGTTACAAATTGATAGTTCAGTATATTTTATGAGACTGATTTGGGACTGATCTTTCAGTGGATGAGATCACCAACATTTTATTGGTGCTGTTGTCAGGAGAGTACCAGCGTTATCTTTGTGGGCCTCGTGAGTAAAATATTAACATTAATGCACAGTTGCACCAACATTTATTTGGCGCTCGTCCACATACCCATTGTCCTGCCCCTGTGTGAGGGCAAAATAGTGTACTTACAACAAAGCTAAAAATGAATGAGTCCAAATCACAGTGGTGACAGTGAGTGTTCCTGCTCAAGGTTTGAGTGAGTGAGGACAACGCGTCTCCTGCTCCTCTTTGGCACTGAGTCCGAGCTGACCTCTGATCCTTGGTCTATGGAAAATTAGCTCGGGCACTTCACAGAATGTGACACGGTCCTGCCTAAGACTAACGTGTGAATTTACTGCCTCGACACCACCTCTCTGTGAGGATTCAGTCAATCTCTCTTTCTTTTCAATCCCCAAGATAAACTGACTATATATACTTGCTGGTTTATGTAAACCAATGGGGAAATGTTTTAAATGAGTGCATCCTGAACTATTCTCTCATTCACACACACACACACACATGCTAATTGTTAAAAATTGAGCAATGAAGTCACATATTTATTAACTAAGGTCAATTGGACTAAGGTTGAAGTTTCCTTCTGTATTTTACAAATGACTATGAGAGATAGTAATGACTCATGGGTCTATTGCTCATTGTATCTGAATGTACAATTCATCAGTCAGTTTCCTGTCATTTGTAGTAAACAAACAATCGGCTGGCCAGTCATTGAAGCCCTGCCTTAAGTGAAAGGCCTTAAGCAGAGGTTAGAAGGCATTTACCTCGGCTGATGCAATCGCCCCCACGGTTACCGCGGTGGCAAACGGACCAGTCTGTAAATCCTCTTGGGTGGCATCCTTCCCTGGATTCTGAGCCGGTCACATGTTCTTCCTCTTTTGTCTCTTCTCTGATAGTCTCACCTCTTGATCTGAGAGTGTTTCTGAGAAAAGCAGTTTTTTTTTTTTTTGCCCCTTTCCTTGAGACATCACAAGTTTCCATGCCCCAGATTTCACAGAAACTGGCCATTAACTCACTGCATCCAGGGTTACACCCTAAGCAGTGGGCTTAACAATCCGGGGGAACTTGTGCATCATAGGCCAGAAAATGAATTTGCACCCGTTCAGCTGAAGCTAAAAAGACATTAAGCAGGTCACAAGTCATTTGTCCACATCATATCTCAGCCTATGTCACTCTCATGACACTCAACTTGTAGAGTGACAGTCGCCCCACTAAGCAAACGCATTAACACATTGGCAAGATAACTACACTTGCCTTCTTGCGGTGAAAAACAATTACCTTGAATTGTCACGAATGTACATTACTTACCCAACGCATCTCTGAGCCAATACTTTCCCCATCCGGACTGATTTTTTAGATTTTTTAGGCAGATTTTTCCTCACAGATTTTTGCCTCTCTGATCCTACGCAGTGCTGGTAAATTACTCTGTTGTCAGCTTGCTGTTTAGCTCATACATGCTCTCACTGTGATGTGTAATGATAAGACAATTCTATAGATGATCTTTGAAAGTGGACTGCACAAGGTTTATCGTAAATTAGGAGGTGGTAAATGGGACAAATTTCACAGAAATGTACTCAAGTATCAAACAAAATGCAAGTATGTGCTGCTAGATGTGTGTGTAACAGAGTGTATAATTCATTCCGTATCCTAGGGTTTACAGATGTGTTCTGTCTGTCTTGATGTGGATCTGATGGCTGCAAGAGCAGACACTCACCACAGTGTGAATAAATAAAACCCAAAACAAACCAAAACAAAACAAACAACAACAAAAAACATGTGCCTGAGTTTGAATCAGTGGGTTCTTGTGAGAAATGTAACTTCACTGGCATGTGGAGTGTTGTGCTACGTTGTTATTCCTGGTGTGACCTTGCATACAATGTCTGCTCTGCAGTATCCATAACATGTATCAATATCCTCTGATGACGTCCGTGTCACACATGTGATTTCTTGAGAGTCTGGACACGCAGAAGAAATCTCTCAGGCTTAAAAGGTCCAACCATGTCCTGCATCTTTTGAGACCAAAAATAGTAGTTTGCCCTTTTGTTTTCCTTTGTGTTTCTTTTGTGGTAGCGTACATTTCAGTTTATGTTCCATTTTCATTTGAGACAACAGAGATATATAAAAAAAAGTAGGATAATGATACCACAGGACGTTTTATTTAAGAGGAGAAAAACAGTGTGCTGATGAAACACGGCTCGTATTGCTGCTGCTGAAATGAGGTCCCTGGTTCTACCCTAGCCATGACCTTTAACAGCAGGTAGCGAGGTGGCCTACTTGCAGAGGCCGCTGACCTGATCAGAGTTCAGCATCTCTGCCAGCCTTCAGGGCAGCTACAGCGCTAAGCTGTGGTTTGTTGCACATTGTCGTCAAGTTCAGAGGTCTCTGTCACCTTGTCTGTGTGTGTGTGTGTGTGTGTGTGTGTGTGTGTGTGTCTTAGTTGTGTTGTGTGTGTATGAGGACAGATGCTGCAGCATGGCCATGCTCGTGGTGCTTTGTTCACATCCACATGGTAAGAGGGCTGGAGTTGTTCTAAAAGACTGACTTACACACACGCACGCACGCACGCACGCACGCACACACACACACACACACACACACACACACACACACACACACACACAGCTAGCTCACTGATTACTGTTGTCATACTGTTTTGGAAACAGGCACAGGCATGTTATTGTCCAGCTACTTAATGAAACATGGAAAAGCTGACTTGTGTTTCTTCATAAACACAAATCCTCATTCATGCCAGGTTTAATATGGACAATTTGTGGGCCTAAGTATTGACAGAAAACAACCAAAATGTTATCAAAGTCAGGTGAGTGGTGTCCCCCCCGCAATCTTTTTCCCAGCCTAATCTTTCCTCCCTCTCTCCTTCCCCTCTCATCTCTCTCTCTGTGCTCAGACACCTGCATGCTTATCAATGGAGTGTGTCACAGTGTTCTTTCAGGCATATCAGTTGCAACTTGCCTCTCCCCCGCCATAAGCACATACTTTCTCTCGCCTTCTTCTCTTCTCTACTCCACTTCTACTTATTCCCTTCGCTGTCACATTTTCCTCTGTCTGTCCCTCACACTATAGATCACCGTATACACCAGTGTTAATTTCGTTGACGAAAACTATGACGAAAAATAATCGTTAACGACCTTTTTCCCGTGACTAACTCTACGTTTCCATTCAGGCGAATTATCGGCAGCCGGTATTTCGTCTAGGGGGCATTGTCAGAAAAATCAAGTTTCTCTGTTAAGTAGCAAGTTCGGTTGCAGTGCAGCGCTAATATAGCAGATTAGCTTGTGAAGTCATGAAAATATGATAGATGTTGCGGCTGTCACTCGTGCTCTCATTCATTTACTTATCCATTAAATGTATTCCTTTATACATTTGTGTTCTCTGATTCATTTATATCAGCCAGTTAAATCACGATATCACACATACCAGAGGCAAAACGCACCGATGAGGCTACAGGTTACAAACCAGCTAGCTTCTACATTGATCTTCAATTAAAGTGTTAGCAGCAAGCTAACAATAATGTTCGAGAGCTTCAGATAAGACCTACAATATTCTGTTTGCCCTGACAGTGTTCGTGTAGTATATAAACAACAAACCGAGTCGATGTAGACATATAAAAGTCGTGTGAACACCTGTATTCACATAAAATATTTCCCAGTAACAGAATCCCGAGACTCCGCCATCTTGCTTTGATTTTTTTGATTACTCCCGCCCATCTGCACAACTTCAGCTGCCAATTCTCACACACGTCAAACTGATTGGTTACCGCCTGGTCTGCATTTGCATAGAGTTAAAGGTTCGTCAACTTTGGAAGGGAGGCGGACACGGTTCGTTGCGCGTCGGACGGGACTTCGTCTCCATTCATTCCCAATGAGAGCGGCACGAATAACGTCCTAATGGAAACGTAGCATAAGACGAGACTAATGCCCGAATTATAGATCTGCGTCGGTGTCCGTCCGTTTTACGGATGGGCGGGGAAACAGATTCGGACGGATTCGGACGTACTGTTTTTGATTTATACTTCTTCGACGGCTGTGGGTGTTGAAAACAATTCACCGCCAGAACAGTGGGTGGAGCAGCGTTTTTTTGGTCACAGACGAGCTACTACGCGACCTCTTTGAGTGATAGAATTCGTCGATTGTTTATCTCCCTCCTCCCAGCCGTCACGTCATCAAGAGCAACAGGTGTAGTCACATGGGTCTTTGAGACACACTACATTACCATGTATAGTCTGTCTAACGCTATATATTCACTTGAAAAGGCAAACTTATCTCCATCATGGTAGGTATTATTTGTGTGAAAATAGTAGCAATCTATAACAAAATGATATGCTTATCTTACATACACTATAGAAACTATTAAAAACGATTCAATGAAATGAATACTATCTCATTTTCTTTGGTATTTTTTGTCATATTCAGATTTGTAATGATGATTGCTGGGTAATATGTATGCTGTTGTCCAATGTCAAGTCTCTATTTGATCATGTGACGAGACGATATGATAGTTTAGGCGCAACATCTGAACGTCAAGACCAACAAGCTGACTGGGCAAATAAATATCTGTGACAACGTGATTACAGGAGGCAAACTGGTATCAGGGAAGAAGTTAAAAATAAACTGTCATCTGGATAGTTTAAAAGAATACAAAACGAGGGGGAATCTACTGTATGGAGATATTTCTGCTTAGTAGTCAACGCGGATTTATTAAACCTGGATGGTTGGGGGAGAGAGATGAACGTCAAAACCGACAAACCGGGCCAGAGGCAAAAGCACCTGCAAGCTGAAAACAATGGCTTTCAAACATAAGCGTGATAAGGCATTGAACATTCCATATTTAAATATCTTAATAAGTAGTCAAGTCAACGTATCTGCCTCACGTGATGGAGAAGTTCGTTTTTGAGACTAAAATAAATCACATTTAGGATAATAGCCTTCTTGTGTGCGGGGATTTTTTTTATGTCCTAGCTGTGACAACGCGATTACAGGAGGCAAACTGGTATCAGGGAATAAGTTAAAAAATAAACTGTCATCTGGAGAGTTTAAAACGATACAAAACGAGGGGGAATCTACTGTATGGAGATATTTCTGCTTAGTAGTCAAGGCATTGAACATTCCATATTTAAATATCTTAATAAGTAGCCTAGTCAAGTAAACGTGTTTGCTTCACATGCTTCTCCCCTGTACAAAAGCGTCGGCTAAATGACTAAATGTAAATGGATTAGACCTCGATTGTTGGACTATGTAGATCGTTTTATAACGAACTTTGTGCACTTAAAGTTTAAAAAAAAAAGAAACTGTCATCTGGAGAGTTTAAAACGACACTCGAGGGGAAATTTACTGTAGGCCTATGGAGATATTTCTGTCGGATGGCATCATATTCTATGCGGATTCTAATGAGGCTGTTTGATATGTCCAATGTAAGAAGTGTGAAGCTTTAATGAAATATGATTGATGCCATCCTCTTTCTCCACAACATGGATTAAACATCGATGGTTGGACTATGTAGATACTTTTATAAGGAATGTGTCAAGAAAAAAGATAATCTTCAATGGTAAGACTTGTTTTATTCGCGCCTCTTCTGGTGTAGCATATAACGTGAGTTTTATTTAGGCATATCAGATGCATAGCGTGTGTAATGTGTAGGCCATTTCATTCCGTTCTTGCAATGTGAATAATTAATTTCAATATGCTTATATCCCTTTTGTGCGCGCTTGTGCGTTTAACGGGGCTTGTTTGTGTGAGCCAGTGCATTTATCATTCATCTGTTGATGCTCGAGTTTAATAAAGGCAGGCTATTCTTAAGAAACGTATGTAAATGTGTCAGTAGTATGAACAGTTGAGACATTGACTCATTGGGGTTCGGACTAAATATTTTACTTGCTGTCGGGCTGGGGTAGGGCTGGGACAAATCAGCGCGATAAGGCATTGAACATTCCATATTTAACTTGGCATAGTCGCCCCATAATGCCGTGCGGCGGGCACATACTTTTCTCGATGTGATGCAGCGCATAGACATATATACATGTCTATGATGCAACGCCCAACGATGTTCTTTAACAATGTTCCTTACTGTTCTAATTGCATGTCGTTGTTCTGTGTTGGGACGGAGTTTATACAGGTGTGTGACGGTAGCACAGTCTGTTCGTGATAACTTGTAGCAGGTCATAAAGCCCGTGCCATTTTGACATTGTATTGTGTTTAGTGTTTAATTAAAAGCCATAACAAATATTCCACACTTCCGTGATTTGTTACAATATCTTAATAAGTAGTGAAGTCAACGTGGATTCTATGGATTAAATTAATTTATTGACACATCTTTTCAGGACGGCCACAGCGCTTTAAAACGACGTGTTTATAAGTTACATTATTCAAAGATGGTAGATAAAAGGCGAGATAATCGCCAGGTGTAATAAGCCTACTTTCTCATTATGTGTGTGTGTTAGGGTTTGTAATGCAATGGTGTTGGCTGCAAGTTAACTCCACTTCACGTTAAGGTTAGCTTTTGTATATGAGCATTCATTTCAACTGTTCCATCATCTGAAATATCACGGTGTCGAAAAACAAACATTTGATCTAAACAGAATATTCAGTATGGAATGGGAATATTTCAGAGCAGGGCTATCTTTTATCGTGTTTGACAAATATGCTCCGATTGCTGTGATGTCTCCTGTGAGAATGGGATAGTATTCTCTCCTATGAATTCGCGGTCATTTGAGCGTCCTTATAAGTGTTTCAGAAATATCTTCAGACCTCTTCTGTTATGTTTGTTCATAATCAACTAGAAGAAGCTTGTGAGACGGTCTACAGGCTATTCATAAAAAACATACGTAAATGTGTCATTAGTATGAACAGTTGAGACATTGACTATGTCTGGTTGGATTCCGACAATATATTTGAATGGCTGTCTGGCTCGGGCACTACTCTGTCGGACGCAGGCCGGGCTCGGACAGAAATATTCGGCTGATCCACACTCTATAACAGAATAGGAACAGATAGGGAATGAAACAGGAAATGTGAGATTCCGGAAATGATGTCGTTAGGAAATGATTTCGTTAGCGGACCAATCACAGCCAAGGGGGTATCCGTCGCTATCCGTTTGTATCCGAAAAAGTTACAAAAATCGAGAGGTGCACGTCGGTGTCCGTCCAGCTCTCCGAAGGGCTCGGATGGGCTCGGATGGGCGTTCCACCACGGGGAAGGGTGTTGCCAAGGCGTGGCTATGTGTCCGGACGGACACCGACGCAGATCTATAATTCGGGCTTAAGACGTGACGAAAACGGATCTTTATAAATAAAAACTATGACTAAATCTATTTTAACTTTCGTTGACGAGACGAGACGAAAATGTTGGTGGTTGACTAAGTCACAATTGGTTTTTTTTCTAAACTTGTATGCACATCATTGGTTGAATGTTGCCCGGTCCTGTATCTATCCCTCCTCCACTCCCTGAGATGGCCAGACATGCAAGTGACGCCCTATGGCTTAACGATATGATGGCTGAAGTTCAAGCACTCGGTACTGGAAGACAAATAAGAATAGATATCTGGACAGTCTTAAATTATAACTTGACAGAAAATAAAACACAATGCACCGCAATAACCGGAGAGAAACCGTGTGGCTTCAAAATAGATGGGAAGAACACAACAAGAGGCACCTGAAAGCGCACAAGACAACCCTGCCATTTATGCCAAGGTAAATTAGCTAGTAACTGTCAATGATAATTAGCTAATGTTAACTAGTTATTCGAATATATAAGCCAACGTTAAGTTAACTTCAAAGGGGCAGTCGAGTGTATAGGTTGTGTCAGCTTGGATAACTAGCTAGTCATTTTCGATTGAAACCTCCCGTTTGGCTTGGCAAATGAGTTCCAAAACGTTTAGCTAGCTAACGTTGGCTAACTATGAGGTAGCATAGCTAAGTTATACTAGCTATCGATAACTAGCTAGTAAACACATTGCAGAATGGACTATAGGACAGGCCACACATGACATTAATCAAGAAAAAATAAATGAATATGTGATTGGTTTACATATCCTTGTCTATTTATGCAATTGTTATTAGCACTACTTTCAACTCTCAAACTATCCGTCTAGCTAAATACTGTATGTTGGTTATCAGATTGCACAGCAATTCATATGGAGGATATGTGGTTGATTTAACTAAGGCCAGGTAGGCATAGTAGTTGTATTGTGTTATCAGATCATTTGAATCTTCAAAATCTAGACTTGATATTCTCTTATATTTTAATGATAATACTGTATTGCCTTAAAATTATTATTTACATTGAATTCATTGGAATTCAGCTGTAGGCATAGGAGATCTGTATCTTAGAGACTAATTGCATCCACAGTTTACGTACTGCAAGCTTGACTATTATGCAGTTGTAGACACAACACAAGGGGTCCCCGGGCCTGAGAAGGGATAGAAAGGAGTTTAATGTGACTATAAGATGGACTTCATTTTGAGTTTAATGTGACTAAAACTAGACTAAAATGTAATGAGACTTCGTCGACTAAAACTAGACTAAAATGTTCTGAGTTTTCGTCGACGAAAACTAGACTAAAACTAAGCAGGATAAAAATGACTAAAAGTGACTAAATCTAATATGCATTTTCGTCTAAAGACTAAGACTAAATCTAAAATAGCTGCCAAAATTAATACTGGTATACACATACCTACATACACTTATCTGGTCACTCTTTGGTCCTGTTCACACTCCACCACACCCGTCTTCATCGATCACGCGTCACTGGCTCGTCACCTTGTACACACACACCGCACCAGGTGCTTTGAGTTTAATGACGCAGATGTGTGTGTGTGTGTGTGTGTGTGTGTGTGTGTTTGTGTGTGTGGGTGTAAGAGAGAGGGTGAGGCAGAGAAAGAGAGAGAGTGGGTGTGTGTGAATCTCAGTATGTCTGTGAGTGTGTGTGTGTGTGTGTGTGTGTGTGTGTGTGTGTGTGTGTGTGTTTTACATGCATAAACATGTCTCACCACACACGTGATCAGTTGTCCTTGAAGAGGTGGCCAGTGCTTTCTCACCACTGTGACAGGCCATATTCACAGCTAGAAATTAAATTCCTCCTGTGTGACTGACATCTATATCCTCAGAAATGGCATAGCAAGACATTATCCTCTACAAAAAAATATATTTTCACCAGGAGATCTGAGGTGTCTGTTGTGGTCTCTGTTCTGTGAGAATACAGATGAACTGAAGAACCATCCAGGAGGCAGCAGAAGAGTCACATCTCTGTGTGAATGTGCATGTCCTCATGTTTACGTGAGCTTGATGGGTTGCGGCGGCGTCAAACAGATTATGCAACCGGACAGCTGGCAACGTGTAGCACCTGGTAAGAGGGTTGCATTGTCCATCATAATTCTAAATCTCCCAGTCACCCAGCCCACATACTGACAGCGTGGAGAGAGGGGCATGTGTCAGAACGGGTACTGGCTCCTATTAACTGTCCTCAAGATTGTCTATGAGGGGGGTCCCTCAAGGCATGTGAGAACATTCAAACAGTGTTGTTGACCAATGGAGAACTGACTTACTCCGTGATGTAGCTGTGCTATGTGCAATGCTAGGTCTGCTCTGTGTCTGTAGGTGACCTTTCAGCAAAATATGATAAACCTTCAGAGCAAAACCGGTTGGGCTGCCTGTGGTGTCAGCAAAAACACAGTTTTCATTGTGTATTGTCGGAAGCTGCATCTATTTACCAATCACAGTATCACTTATGTCCAGCGGGTGAATAAGACAGTAGATTCAAGGGGAGACAGGGCTCATCTCCACTTTATACAGTGGATTATTAAATGGGCACAAATTTCCTGGAATTTGCCTCCATGCACGGCACAGTTAATCCGCACCGGTGAGTGGGAGGGTGGTAGCAAGAGCGAGAGCGAGGGTAGAGGAGGACAGACTGAACCACTGCAACCTTGATGAACCATCATTATAAATGTGAGGTGGAAAAAAAAAGCTAACGTTTATTTTAGATGATGTGGATGGCGGAAGTGTTACCCTGAATAACTGGCCTGCATTTCTTTGGAAGCAGCTTGGTTCTAAGGTATCACATGCATGGATAAGCATCACTAACTGCTAACACTTGACAAGGCATGCATGAGTGAAGAGATAGATGAAGAGATTATGATCGTCCACTCCCCTGTAATTGTTCCAAGAAACTGGAAACTGGGTTCCTGGGCTTTCCCAGTAGGCCTGGTCAGTGGTCAGTGGTCACCTTCAGGAGAGTGTGGAGAGGAGGCTCTCGAGTGGAGGGGAGGGAGCTGATTGTGGCTTGCTCTGAGCCACAGCTTCATTAATTATTGGTGAGACGTCGCTGGTGGGGTGATTCACTGCCTGATTCACAGCACCACTTCCCCCGCGTTTGTTTTCATTTATTGCTCGGAGGAGCCCAATTCTTCCCGTCTACAATCAGCTCATATTGTTTAAAACAAATAATTTGATATCACATAGAAGTAGATACAGAAGAATTGGAGATACAGGGCAATTTCTGTGATGTGAATGCAACCATCACAAGAATAGCAGAGCAGTCTCAAGAGAACAAAGACTGAAATAGAAAGAGTTATCTCACTCCTTTTGGAATTATGTTTGAAATCTGATGTGTGCGTCCTATTTCGTGACAGTGAATGTGCCTCATTAATGTTTGGACGATGTTGTATTTTTTTCCACCGTGCATAATTCGCTTGCTCTCTCTCTGTTCATGGCCTTGTATCCCTCACACTAAGCCTCAATACGTATTCAAATCTGTCTCACTGAAATCCCAGCAGATTGCCTAAAACCCAAATAATCTGCCTTTTTAAAGGCATCATATTGAATAAATTGGAGCTGGACATTAGTTGGCCGGTGGACGTTCTTGGATTAACTAGGGAGGCAACTTGAGAGACTCGTCAAGATGATTTCTTAAAGGGTATCTGCATGTTTGTTTGTGCATGATTGTGTGCGAAGGGGATGTAGGGGATGTTCCACATGTCCAAAAAAGGAGGAAGAGTAAGAAAGGTAGAGAGAGAGAAAGAGGGAGAGAGAGAGAGAGAGAAAGAGGGAGGAAGAGAGAGGGGGGAAACGGAAGAGGATCATCCATCAGCACAGGCACGCTGGACTTATGTAACCAGCTCTCTGACATAAACCGTGCAGAGGAGTGTGACCTGCATCCTAACTCTAACATGCGGATGAGTGCTACACACACACACACACACACACACACACACATACACACGCCCACACATGCGAGCACGTATGCACAGCGTGTCAGACCCAGATGAGCATACAGGCTCAGGAAGACCGAGTAAGGTTGGTATACTTTTAGCTTTTTGCATTACCACACAAAGTAACTGAAAACATGTGATTTTTCACATATTTCCTTTGCTTGTCTACTAAAAAAGTGATGATCAATAATATCTATAAGTAGTTCATATTTTCCACAATCAGCTCATATACACAAGGAGCATTTTTTTCTCCAACTGTGTTGGGTACAGTTGGAACAGCACCCGGGGACGACTGAAACACTCGCCTGTAATGCTGGAAAGCTGCCTACCCAATTTATAGCAAAAGCTGCCATTCAAAAACAGTTCCTTTCAGTTCTAATATTATCCTGGGCCTTGTAAACAACTACCACAACAGATAATTGGTAGTTCACACATAAACACACAAAAACACCTCACACATTTCTAAAAATGTATCTTCACACACATTATCTGCATACGACTGTTTTGTAGTATGATTGATTGATAATTGATTTATATACGTAGGCATAACACCATTTCAGACAATGGGATTCTACTGCACGGGTACAGTTGGTACAGTGTGTTGCAACTCTACCCAGTTGACTACCTTGCATGATTTTTTAAATATGGCGACGTCAAAAGCTTAACCATGCAAAACGATATGGTCTGGTATCTTCAGGCTGGAGAGGCACACATCCTCAAAAATGTCCCATCCTCAAAGAGGAGGCTACTAATCATATGCAGAACAGAAATCACAGATGAGGCTTGCCGCAACAGTGCTCGGTTTACCCCACATTGTGTCAGTCAGCCTAATCATACCACAGACATTACATGGTGTAATTAACAATGCATTTCATGTTCTGTTTGAAAAGGAATCCTTTACCACACAATACAGTGGGTTACACGCCGATGAAACATTGTGATTCTTGTAGCAGGAGCACTGGAACCATCATTGCATTTTTTTTGTGTTTCTAAAAATTGTGTTTGTATTTGGGTATGAATCCCATTGAATGTCAGATCATCGGTGGTGGGTGTAGACTGAATGGACACAAGGATCTAGGCACTAATGTGTGACTTGCAGAGGGGAACATCACAGGCAGCTGTTACATGATGAAAGCTTTACGGTCTGGGGAAGATCTATTCATTTGTACTCTGGTCTGACAGGCAGTTGAGAGGTTTCAGAAGATGAGTTATGGCAAACGTGACCATAACATACATGGACCGTGACTCTTAGCTTGTCGGTTTCATTGCTAAGTCCATTTATATCATAGAATTACATGTGTACACATTCTAGCACATATAAAGCTGTTTCATTCTATCTATGTATCCATTTTCTTTAGTGAGGATAACATCCTTGACCCAGCACAAATTAAGAACATTAAGTCCCCCTTGACACAGTATTTCCTTTGTTCATTTCCTTTCACCATGCTAGAAAATCCAATACCAGGTACTAATGACTAATGGGCAAAAAAAAATCGATCAGACAGAAAATCATTTCACATTTTTATTGTTCATTTTACATAATAATGACACAGCTTCACTGATACAAAAATCCCCTTTGATCTGGCAAATATACAAGTGAATGTTAGTTGATCCACAGGAGACAGACTTGTTGTATGGCATTACGGTAGGCCACTGCATCTCAAGCATGATGGCAGTAGTAAGGCAGATAGTTCCATACATGTGAAGTCACACTTTAAGACTGGAGACTGATACCTGTGGCATTCATTGCTCTGAAGTCTCTCTAAACACAATGACACATTCTTCAGTTATAAGGCTCTATAATGCTGATGCTGGTGTAAACATGAGCACTGAATGCACTCCTGTTGCTCTCCAGGGTTTGCGTGTGACATGCCTGATGTTGTACCTGAGCAATAGATACTAAGGCACAGCTCTGGCTAGTGTGTGAATGCCTACTCCCATCCCCAAGTCAGAGATGGCAGTGTATGGCGTTCCATGTCTGCTTCTCCAAGAACACCAACGGCTAGTGTAGGAGAACACGAGAATGTTTCAGAGAACCCTTTGCTTATTTGATCATCTCCCTGGTCCTTCATGAAAGTGACAGACCGCACCAGCATTGCTTCGAACTACCACGGCAGAGACTTCACCATGCACAGCCACAACCCACAGATAACATGAACACACACGCAGGGCAGAGCTCGTAAGGGGCGCTGCCTGTGGTGGAGGTGGTGTGTGGCCTCTGCTAGGGTTTCTTTAGGAACAACAGAAGCTACGCTGAGGTCAGGTGTCGATGGTTGAGGAGAGATGCAGTAAGCAGAGAGGTTCGGTCCACATGCCAATCCATTGCAGCTAAACGCTGAGCGTCTACCCATACAATAAAACTCCAACCCAGGGGTGAGGGCTGACTGCGGTCTACCTTCACCCCCAGACCTACGCACCCTCAATAAGGTTTCTGGTCTGCCTCATGGACATGAAATCACCATCGGTCCATAGACCACTCTGCTGAGCAGTTTTTCTGCACATTCAGTGCAAACATGAGAGGTGGACGTCCCTGCAGTAGCAAGGCATCATGGGTATGCACCCTTGGTCTTGAATATGCAAAATCCTACAACATGCACATCTGCACATCAAGAATCAAGTCAGTAACAACAATCAACATCATGCGGACATCTATGCATCCACGACTAGCATGTACCATCATAAGCTGAAACTACAATGAGAAGTTATCAAAAAAAAAAAAAAAAGCACTTTAACCATTTATCCATTTTACTTACTAACCCAGAAACGTTTAGGTCTACATATGTAGAAAGCAAGCTAGAAAAGTTAACACCATGTTACACCAGTCTAAAATAAAAGTTCTAAACCCATTCAAATGCCATGTCTCTAGAGGTGTAGCCCCCCCCCCCCCCCCCCCCACCCCAACCCCTCCTAAACAGTTCAGTAAGTGTACCATAAAATCGATTATTTACAAAGCATATACAACTGTCAAAAAAGACCATGTTTGTAATCCAAAACATGCACAAAAATATTATACCATTTCATTTGAAATATCCACTTGATGTATGTATATAGAGAGATCAATAAATGATCTATAAATATTGTCCACTTTGGCTGGATCTGTGCAAAACATAGCGGGTATGTTTTGCAATGAACACCTTTTAAAAATAGATTGCCATTCCAGCTGATCAAATATTCAGAATCTACACTTGTACAAGGCAATGTAGTCAGACAAGGAACAATCCAAATCTGTAGATCTTAGTGTAGTGTAGCAGAGGCACAATTAGTCTTTTTTTTTTTGCTTGGGGATTTTTTAACATGATTCTTAAAAAGTGGGAAGTACTTGCAACAAGATTAACAACGATGAGTATCCTGTATAGGTTTTAAATTATTTCATTCACTGATTACTTTCTGGCCGATATCGCCTCTCACCATCAGCCAAAAACACTCCATTCCACAAACAATATCTCTAGCTTTTGCTGCGGATTGCTAACGACATGATCGCTGCTCATTGGTTAAGTCAGGGGCTGTATGTGTCACAAATTGAATTCAGATTATGCCCTTCATTCAGAGAGTTTCTGTGATAGTAGAATAACGCTCGGAAGAGCTGGGGGAAGCCCAGGAAAAGATAAATAAATAGCACTAAAAACAACTATACTGGTGTTGAGACAATTCACAGTGAAACAGAATGGCTGTATCTGCACCTATAATGCTCTCACACATAAACACATTTTTTGAAGTCCAACTGCTTGAACAGTAAGTCACTCAAAGCCTGGTGATTTACCCAGCCGAGCACTTTCACATTTCTTTTGTCTACAAACGTACAATCATGTGATTTCAGTTTAAAAAACATTCAAATATATGATACTACCTCTAGTAAATAACACCCACAAGGTGTCCCTGTTTAAAAGCATGTGGTCTGAATCATTGCTTAATATACATTTTGACACAGCGACATACGACCTTCATCCACAATTAAAGGTTAAGTATAAAATCAACACACTTGGGATTTGAAAGCAGAAATGAAATACCCTCATTGCAGTAACCTGACTAGCCTTTGCAATTTTTAGTGAAAATTGAAAAGAAAAGATTGACTCAGGTTTAAAAAAAAAAAAAAAAAAATATTGTAATGTGTATGTGAATGTATGTATGTTTGTGTGTTTTTGTGTCTGGGTGTATGAGCTTGCATGTGTGTATGAAAATGCATTAAAACTCTAGAAGTGCTCTTTGTCTGCAGAAACCCCAAAAACCACCATCAAGTGCATGAGGACGACAACCTTGGACACAGACACAGGTCTGCAGCCACATGACCAGAAACAGCAGCACTTGAAAAACAAAAAAACAATCATCTCTCCCTCTCGTTACAGTTTGTGACTTTGAGGTCCCTGCAAAAATAAAACGTTTTTTCCTGCTCACAGCACAACCAGCAACCAGCAGGCAATACAGATACTGCGATGGAAGCACCAACATCTCGCCCCCCCTCCTTCTTTCTAGATCTACAATTGCCTAATTAGAACTCTGTTGACTAAACTCAGTGACTACACTGCAAAAGATTGTTCACCAATACACAAAAAAATAACAAACAAACAAAGAACAATAGCTAAAATTGTATCTGAAGGAGTCTGTTGTACTCACAAATGGAGTCCCTGTGTAATACTTTTGTTGTAGTTTACAGAAGAAAGAAAAAGGTGCATTTTGACAAAAACTGCCGTTTTGCATCAGAAACAAAAATACTATGTCTGTAGAATCTTTGGGGGCTGTCAGGGCCAACTGAGTCCAGGCCTCGACGACAGTGTTCGTCTCAGCTGTTACTTAGTGACCGTCTCCAGAGCCAGGGGGGTTGTGGATCCAGTCCATAACGATAAGTGACAAGCTGACGATCATGAAGATAACGCCAACCACAAGGAAAATGGCCGCCTAGAAAACAAAACAGACAGAAACATAAGTCCTAAGTTTCCTTCTAAATCAGAAGCATATGATTTTCTGGAATGTTACTCTTCTGCTCTGTAGCAAAAGGTTTCGCAACCAAATATGAATTGGCTGATTCTTTAACTGGGAGATGTGTAAGGAATGTCATTGCTGAACATCCACCCATATAATCACCAAGCCTTGAGAACTGCATGTTTTTCAACTGTAAATAGAAGCACTGGGTGGCATTACACACATATCCTAAACAATGGAACTCAGAGCCTTCAACCTAAGGAATGTACAGCTCAGAATTTCCACACCAATCTAAAAGGGTATGATTTCCATTTAAGTGCAATTTAATTTTCAAGATAACACAGCATTTTGTGAATTAAGGCTCAGAATCTATTTCAGTGGGCCCCACAACTGTCACAAGTCACAGTCATACTGTCACTCACTGGGAAGTAACCCAATATGGTGTTCCTCCATCTAGCTCAATTGGCAAGGTCTAAGATTACTTACACCATGGGTAGTTCATGGGTTCCCTTCCCAGTAAGCAGCAACACAAACTGATCAAAGGCCCAGTTTCCCCTTGTAATGGAGACTACTTTGGATAAACCGAGATGGCTAACACTCCTGGTTGTGCTTTTCCACGAGCCCTCTGACTTACTGAGATTTTCTGCGGGGAGCGGAGGGGTACACTCTTGACCAGCTTCAGGTAGAAGCCCGCGGGGAGGATGAAAATGAGCATCGTGGCAGCAGAGGAACCTACAGGAGGAGAAGAGCAGTAGTGATGAGATTATATAGGGAAACAATGAAATGTGTCGTCGAGTCGCTTACAAACAGACTATATTTGAAAGGTACTTCCTCAATCGGTTGTACAATTATAGGCAAAATAGGTAGTAGACAGAATTCTAGTCTGTTGGTGTGTTGAGCAGACCAGAGATATATGCTCGATTTATCTCCCCAATCATCAGATACGTTAAATGTGTCTTTTTACAGGCAACGTTAGGTATGTTAGGCAGGTTTAGTATTTAAGACTGCAAAAAAAAGGGAAAGGGAAGTCATTCTCACCGATGAAACCAAAGATGTCGCGGATACTGGGGACGAAAATCACCAGCATGTTGTCTAAGAGCAAGACGGCAGCGGCGATGAGCACATGGCGGACCCAGTTGAACTCCTGGTTTTTAAACATCAAGGTGATGACCGACGAACGGATCTAAAACACAACAAAACAAATACAGATATGATTGTTACAGACTTTCTGCAGGAATTCATGATTTTCACATCCTTCAACAATTCATTACTGTCATTTGTTCACTTTCACAAACTGAGTGACTGAAAGAATAAGCCACACAAATACAAAAAACATCTTCACATCATTTACATTTGTTTGTGAGAAAGGGTTCAGAACAAAAACTTTGTTAATGGGACAAATTATGTATGCGCACTCATATATTTGAAGATTTACCTTTGCCTTAGTAAGAACACAGGATATTATGATTAGAAGGCCTACTACCCCGAGTTCAGGATATTGAAGATTAACGGGATATTTTGTTAATATAACAGAGTTTGCCTCCCAGGGTTTGCCCAGCATTTTGAAGAGGCCACTCTCCTATCCCGATAAGCTTTTACGGGAGTAGGTCTGACTACTAAAACAACATGCCAAGAATCCACCTCTCGGAGATATCTGTGCTCTAAAACACCGCTTCTCATAACAGTGTCTGTAACTATAAAAACACACTCACACACACACACACACACACACACACACACACACACACACACACACACACACACAACCAAATCATTTGAAAACAAACGGTGAGCAGTGTGCATGCTGTCTGATTAGGTGATTAGTGAAGGGTAATGAGCCAAGTGAAAATGGCTCCTGAACACCAACGCTGTGCTGCGCGGGACGGCTAATGCCTAATAACTCTCAGGCGAGGTCACAGGATTTAGGTTTAGATCAGCTCAGGCTGCAGGGGAGTGAGAACGGGAGAGAGAGAGCGGCGAAGTAGGTGAAAGTTTATGGTATCAGGTGAAGAGGATCCATGGCGGCCCCTGTAGCTAGAGTGTAGCGTCTCCGGAGAGAGCAAGCAGGGGGGCCGTGTGGGGGGAGGAGTCTCTCGGATAAGGATTAACTTTGACTAAAAAGCCAGTGCAACTGCACACGGGGATTGCATCAGCCAGCGTCGGGGAGGTGTGGTAAACCAGTCCTCTCTGGCGTGGGAGGAGGTGCCTCCTTGTTCCTGCAAACTGGTTCCCACAGGCATGGCTTTGTTTACACTCACTTAAATGTCAGGAGCCAGTGGTGATACATGCCTAAACCTGAAAGGTGGTCATCTGCAAGAGACAGCTAACTAGCTCCTGAATTCCCACTTATTATATGGTTGAAGTGGAGGGACAGACTTTGCTAGGACATTTCCCAACACCATTCAAATCCAGATGGTGGCACAGTAAATCAGTTGCCTTAAGGAGATGACTTTTCTGGGAAACGTTCATCTCTTATACGCAACCAAAGAAATATAAGCAACTATGTAAATATAAGCAGCTTTTGAAATATAAGCAGCTATGGACAAGCATCAGTGGAAAACTATGGAAAGCTGTTCATTTGCAACTGGTTAAATTGTTCAGAAATTCTAAAAATAAAATCCGTGTCATATGCCCCGCATGGCCTGATGTAGAGGACCAGCTCATGACAGCTTAATCCAAAGACCTCACCGGAAGAATTACAGTAAAAGCTGATGCTCTGGCAATTTAGACACTTCTTAGCCTGACAATGGGAGGGGGGCTGGGTGGCAGTGGGCTTCTTCAAGGGGTCGCCTTTTGCGTAACAAGGGCCCGCCGAGAAGCTGGCGCCTCAGCGAGACATTTCTGCGGCCCTTGGCTGCAACTATTCAGCGCCCAACAGCGAGCTCTGGCTATGAGTTTGTGGAGTTGCGGAAGGGGGGGAGACATGTGCGATATTTACCCTGGCCTCCCCCACCTGCCCGCCTGCTCCCACGGAGGTGAAACATACGGCACATGGCTACCGCCTGCCGACCTGGGGCCACGGGTTGCGGCGACGCACGGCCTTCGGAGAGCGGTCCTCAGTCCTGCTACCTGCTCCAACGTCATGGAAAAATAAACCCTGTGTATGGAAGTGCTGTGCTTAACTGACCTAATGAACACTCACTGTGAGAGGGAATGAGAACCTCCTTATACCAACACCAAGTTCTGCGAAAAGGCAGCTGGATGAGTGCATGCAAGGGTGGAGTCTTCTTAAATATACAGAACCCAATATCCAAATGGCTGATATTAGTCACCAGATGCCCTGAATACCTTGGCTTGGCTTTTTTTAAATTAGGGATCTGACAGTGCAAGGCAGGATTTGTGCTTGCAAGGGCATGTGTGAAGAAAAAAAAATTCACACAAAACTAAAAAAAAACCTTATGACCGCCCTTTTAAGGAGAGGGATGGGAAAATGCTGGATGGTTGCAGAACTAGCGATCTATAACACTGTGTGAAGGTATCTAACACCTTGAGTTTTGCTGATCTCTCATTTGAAGCTGCACTGACACAGACAGCACAAGCTGTATGTGCACCAGGGTGTTCACTGCCATGTTGACCTGAACACTTGACTCTGGGCCCGGATAACGAGGCTCCGTGACAGGAAAAAAACGCAACACATTTCTGAAGACGCTGGTGTGTACACACATGTGTATTCTTAGCCACGGCTCGGGGATAAATGGGGCAACGTCTGTGGTGACGATAACACTGGCCAAAGCCGACCCCTCCGAGCCCTAGGGTGACCTCCAGGGACAAGGCGGCCAGTGTCTCTCTGTCCCAGCACTGACTAGAAGCCTTAAACAGCACAGACTTGCTCTCTGGTGCCAACGTCCATTTTGATACCAAACCGTAAACCATACATCTCCGCTCACCATCTGTCACGCACATACAATAGACAAGATCTAGAACATAAGTGCACAGGAGGCCTACGTACATAAACGTTCATTTTTCAAATGCCGTCTCTGACTTAAAATATGCCTGTACTTGAGGTACAGGTATTTATGGAGAAAACCACACAACTATGACTGTATATTAAGGCCGTTTTTCAAGACCGATGTTGGCTGACTTTACGCAACTCTCGTGTAAAGATACTGGAGGCCCTGCTGGTATCTGGGCCGTTAACTTTCCCATGGCAGTTCGGTGCTTTCAATGCCATACCACGACCCGGGTGCCACAAAGACAAAGCAAAGCTAATCTCCCTCTGAAAAGTCCCTGACATTTCAGCACAATCGAGAGCGAAGGGCTTTTGGAAGATCCCAAATGTCAGATCTCATGAACATGCCACTTATTGCACACAATCCCACGTCTGCCGAGCTACTGCATGGGGCCAACGGTGTCTCCAGCCGCCCGCAATGAACTCCCCATTCATTCTCTAACTCTTTTAAGGAAGGTTAACGAGGTTCTACTCAATTCAGTGGAGCAGGGGGCTTGACCCAGATATGTCTATCCAGAGCCACTGTGTTCCCAGGCAGCATAAAACAAAATAGTATGGCGTAAGCACATTACTTATCATGGCTTATCATACAAATAAAATCATTTTTTTTTCATGATATCATCTTGAAGATAATATCTTGCTTGCAGATCACCACTACCACCAGCATATTAACATGACTCTCAACAACTCCACTGTAATGAGATGCCTGCATTCCCTCTCTAGTCTGCTGTCGCAGTGATAGGGAGACTACCCTCTGTGTGGTCAGTCTATGCCGGCCCTCTCTGTGTGTGTGTGTCAGGGCTGTTGTCTCCCCCTATTGGTGGTCAGTCGTACTGCACTGTCTGCCTCTCAGCAAGGTCACTTGGAGGGTTTTTCCACTGTCTGCACTGGAGCTTACCTCCTGGAATCTTCCACTAGCACCGTGGGAGCCAGGGTCGTTCGCCCATGCTCCGCATAGTCCTTTCTCTTCCGCACTGTTCTCTGTGTGTGTGTGTGTGTGTGTGTGTGTGTGTGTGTGTGTGTGTGTGTGTGTGTGTGTGTGTGTGTGTGTGTGTGTGTGTGTGAGTGTGTGTGTGTGTGTGTGTGTGTGTTTATGTGTGTTGCAGTACTGGGGTACTCACAGGGAATAGCACGATGGGCACAGTGAGTGTGTGTGTGTGTGTGTCTGTGTGTGAGTGTGTGTGTGTGTGTGTGTGTGTGTGTGTGTGTGTGTGTGTGTGTGCGTGTGTGTGACAGAGTATCTCTGCATCGGTCATGTGTCTGTGTGCATACTGGATCTCATACAATATGTCCTTGTGTTGTGACAGACGCCTGCTTTGCTTTCAACAGCGTATTGAGTGCTGCGCACAAAGCCCCACCTGCCCACTCCCCCAAACACACCCACACACACACACACACACACACACATCCAGACAAACACACACACACACACACACACACACACACACACACACACATCCAGACAAACACACACACACACACACACACACACACACACACACACACACACACAGTGCCCAGCCCAGTTCACCACTTCACCACATCTCCCTTTGGATAATACTCCAATGCCCTCTAGTGGACACTCAGTGATGCACACACTGGCTATCAGAGGTGAGGCAGTGAAACCAGTCCCGTCTCCACCCACTCACAGCGCTCCGTCTCTCATTCAAATGACGTACGCCGCACAGGCAGCTCAATGACCATTAATCACTACACAGCAGCCTTCTGTCTTAATCCTGATAAGCCATGCTATGATAAGAACATTTCCATTCAATTCTGCTCCCCTTTGAAAACTATTCCATTCAATCGATGTGTGTGTGTGTGTGTGTGTGTGTGTGTGTGTATGTGTGTGTGTGTGTGTGTGTTTCTGTGTGGGGGTGCACCATTATTTTGAGCATCATGGAAAATTACCCATCAACCTATCACATTACACATCAACTGACTGGAAGGTTGCGCAGCTCCATCTGTCACTGTTGTGTGGGGTGCCTAAACTGTGCGACAGCTCTGTTATGTAAGTGTGATTTGTTTCAGGGTCAGATGGACAGTGCACCGTCTGGTGACTGCTGAGGGCTGCCTGGTGTCTCTGCAGGAGACTGACAGACGGAACCACCCAGCAGCACCAGGGGACACGGTATACGAGACTGACCTGCACATGACCACACACACATATGTAGCACATGTTCCATCTTGAGCCTGGCCCAAATATAGTCCATGGCCTTTACGGGAGAGAGCAGGTATGGCTTTAGGTTGGTCTCCTAACCTCGTCTGACCGGAGAAGGGGAGGGAAAAAATACATTGGCTGGATGGACGTGGGGTGACATAATCTTAATTCCCACTTAGAGGCATCTGGAGAGGACCTGTTGGGCTGCACTGTCCATTGTCTGGATGTAGAGGCAGGGAACAGGAGGGCCTGCTGTTGCAAGTGCGCACACAGGAGCACTTAGGATAAAATGCCATGCCAGGAATATAGCGAGGCCCTGGGGGAATGTTTGGGTGGGGTGCCCAGGGGCGTGGGTGGATGGTGGTGCGGTGCGGTGCCCCCGAAAGCACTCGGTGTGGGAGCGCCTGCCGCGCCAGCCTTGTTGGCGTGAACGTACCAGTGGCTGACCTCATCGCAGAACAGAGTGTGCTTTCAGAGGCCCGGGCCGGAAAAGAACAGCGAGGACGTGCGACAGAGCGAAAAAAAACATTGCAGGGCACTCGTAAAAAAGAAAAGAAAAATTCTGTAATTGTACTTGTGGGGGGAGAGGGTTTTTGGTCAAGGGCCTGTAAATGCTAATCTGAGGGTAGTGCCGAAGTGGCGGTGGCGGTGAGGAATAAGTAAGTACATGTACTTAAACCACAAATTTGGACCTTGTTTGTTTGTGCGGATGTGAGTGTTTGAGTGTGTGTGTGTGTGTGTGTGTGTGTGTGTGTGTGTGTTGCAGCACTGGGGTACTCACAGGGAAGAGCACGATGGGCACAGTGAGTGTGACAGCAGTGAGCACAGCCAGACGCACCAGCAGAAGCATGGTGTCAAACTTGTAGACCTGTGTGAAGGTGTGCAGTAACTCTGGCTCCACGCTACCTGAATGGGTGGGGGGTGGGGAGAGAGAGGGACGCACACACAGAGAGGTTGAGAGAATACTCTTCACTCCGACTCACAAAAACATCATCGATGTTCACCAGTGGGAACATGACTCAGTCTCTG
>NC_045167.1:12285139-12512639 GCF_900700415.2 Clupea harengus | reverse complement strand
AAGAGCCGGTGGCCTATTCTACTCCTCTGTGCTAGGCAAGGTGGTGATGAGGAACATTGCCATGAACTCTTGACACACTAGCTGACATGAAGGAGACACGGTGTTTGTTGACATTAGTGAATTGACTCTAATGAAGCCTTACCACGCTCAGGAAAAACACCATGCAGCCGAGGGAGAATCCGCTGGTGTAGCCCAGATAGCCTGGAAATTAAGCGTTACGATGACATTTAGTACATTTCCTTTGACATTTGCAGTATTGCAATTACACGTTGCTTCCTCACGTATTCAAACAGACAGCCAAGCTCAAGGACCGGGCTTGCACACAGAGAGATGAACATCTTTTTTTTCCAAGCAGGACTTACCAAGGTTTTTGAGCAGGGAAAGGGGTAAAATGATACCCATGGACACAAACACAACAAGGTAATTGCCATTGAGGTACCATTCACTAAAAGGGAAAGAAAAGACAGACAGAGAAAAGGCATAAATCACACTTCCAAACAGGCTTACTCAGACAGGTTAAGCCATAAGTCAGTTTAGCTCAGGGTACAAACTGAAGAAAAATAACAAACAACAGGAGCATCAAGTCCAGTGAGGGCTATTTTACAAGTGCGCCCACAGCACAAAAGTCAATAAAACACATTAAGTGGTTGCGGTACTTTCAACAGCACAGGTGTGAATAGCTTGGGGGAATAAGAGGTATGCAAGTCCTTCAGGTTTTGCTGGAGAGAGCAATTATCTGGTCAAGAATGAGTTTGAGAAGCTCCACTGTGACTATGACTGTTAGTGAAAGATTAAATTCATAAACATTCACGTGAAGACCGTTAGACTTAAACTCATTGACTGACGTGACCTTGTGAACCATTCAGGTGAGAATCCCTCAGACTATCAGATAGATGTTTACGACGCCTAACTGCATAAAACCCGACTATGTGAAATGCCAAAGTGCCATGCTGGCCCTTCATGACTGATATCAGGACTTTGTTTTGGTGTGTTTTACAGATTAGTGGGCTTGTCTGGTTGGTAATGACTGTTGACTCAGAGTAATCTGTAGTTACAATACATGCTCACATTCCTCAACGTTAGGCTCCGCTCCAAGAATGACTCCTGGGACTATACTACCAACAGAGTTCTGATGCATAATTGCTAACCCTAAACGATGAAGGGATTGGAGACTGGGATTGGCCAATGCCAAAACCATATTCAGTCGGCTAAGTTTCCATCCCAGCACATGTGTAACATGAGTTGACATGTTTGGGTTCCAGTCAGGAGACTGCTGCCAAAAAGGATCAAATGGCTTTAGTCTAAACATGGCTGAAACGGTGGGAATGTGCACATACCCAGAATTCTCCTCCAGGCGCATGAACGCTTTGATCACCTCGGGCAGCTCGTACTTCACAATGAAGAGGTAGCTGGACATAGCTGCAGACGTCACAAGAGAGAATAGAACGGAATGTAAACAACACACACACACGGAGTTGTATGTGATTTACCACACACACACACACACACACACACTGATGATTAGACTATTTAACCGTACCTCCGATATTCTGAAGTGTGATTGCTCCAAAGGCGGCAATCTTCCCTGGCATGCCAAAGGCCCGCTCTCCAAGCTTTTCATAGATCAAGGAACCTGTGAGGCAAACAAATAAACAAACAAACAAATAAATAAATAAATAAATAAACAATTTAGTGAAAAGCAGATATTTTTTTTGTATTATGGACGCTGAGAAAAGTAAACACGTTACCTCCTTCTTTGGCAGTGACAAGCAGTAGATGAACAGAGTACAAAGACAGGGCTGCCACACCTAGGAGCAGAATCCTGAAAAGCAAACAAAGGCACGATCAACTCCAGTGCTTCTAAAGGTCACTCAGTGCTCAACTCAACACAATCAAACCAAATCCACAAAAATTGAAATGTCAAACAGTAACCTCCCACTGTAAAAATAAACATTAGCACCTTTGCACATGTTTAATGCTATAGCGTTACGTAAAACGGGTCGTCAGACCACAGGTCTAATCTTGACCGAGCTTTTTCCCCATATGGACCAGAGTGTCGGAATTCAGACACTGTTGCGTGTGAGCTGCGAGATGCATTATTTTTACCACCATCCTCTTAAATAGGTCTGTTTAGTAGCTAGGCAGACAGGAACCCTGTGACACAGCGTGCCCCATCTTTAACGTATAGACGCAGTGTATTTATACATGCATTTCCTGTAAGTGGCACTGGGCAGGGCTATAAATCAACCACTGGTTCCCTCTATATCGCCTGCAGGTCGGGAAACCCATGGCCACCATTTTGTGAGTGACTGTTTAAAAGCAAGTTCATTCCCACAAGGCTGTGATGCATAATAGGATGCTGCTAAGACTTCCCAGTGAGAACACGAGGAAGCATATAAAAATCTCTGAATCACAGTCCCGCTTCCTGCCAGTGCCACGCTCAGGACACATGACACCGAGTGACAGGTCTGCCTGGAATAGCCTGGGCCAGCCAGCTGATGGAAGAGGGTGGAAGTGAAAAGTGAGGAGGGGACTTCCTCTACGGTTCAGAGACTGGTGTAGGGGGTTGAATAAGAGGATTGGGGGTGGGAGTGTTTTGGCCAGGGTGTCTGGTTGGGGGGGGCAGTGGTCTGACCAGTTGTGCAGGTGAGCTAACAGCGTTTTTTTGCCTATGAATGACTTGTCGCTTCTGAATGCGAGGCTGTGGAAAGAATGCGGGGGTCACATGGAAAGGGTCCCCGTGGGGCTGAACAGGAGCCCAGCTGGACATGCAACAGCTGCTCACCTCAATCTGATAGGGTTAGAGGGGAGGATGGTGTGGGTGTGTGTGCGCACGCGCGCGCGTGTGTGTGTGCGGGTGTATGTGTGTGTGGATGGGAGGAGGGGACTCTGAGGCACACGCACTGACTCGTTTTCCCAGAGAGGGAGAGATAGAGAGAGAGAGAGAGATGTAGAGAGGTAGAGGGAGAGAGAGTTACGTGTGCCCGGCGACCAGACACGCATACCCCCCGTGGTCAGGGGTTTTAAGGAAGAGGCCAACTGGGGAGCGGGGTAAATTTAGCCCCAGTGGTACCTGAGTACATCCTCTCTGCATCACGCCACCCTCTGATGCCTACAGTAATATGCTGTGCAGGATGGTCAGTGGAGACCTCACAAAGACACTTCAGGAGTTCCCACAAAGTGGTTTTATGTGAGTAGTGAGTTTGGAGGTGGGACTGAAAGGACACTTACGAGAACAGAACGATTCCTGTGTTAGCCATGGCATAGGAGAGTCCCAGGATGCCACTGCCCATGATAGCGTTACTGAGGTTGAACACAGACATCCCAAAGGATGCATGCCCTGGGTGCTGTTCAAAGTGAGAGAGAGAGAGAGAGAGAGAGAGAGTAAAATAATAAGACTTACATACACTACATGAACACAGACATACACTTGGTGTTAAAAAAAGTATTATTTATATGATTATTTCATCCCATATTTACAGAGACACTAGTACCAGTAAGTTGCTTTAATGTTGTGTACTGTACTAACAAAGAGTACACTAGCAGAGTGACTACTGACACTAGTAAGACTGGTTTCACCCGTCATATCGTCATATTCACCCATATATGCACAGAAGCAGTGGCTTAAGTGCCGAGTAATGCTCATGTGCTGTATGTGAGCCTCTGCTTTAGCTAGTCTATGTGTTTATATCTGCTCCCCCCCCCCCCCATTTTCCTTCTGTGAGGTGCATTGTGTAACCTCCTGGTATGAAAAGTGCCGTATAAATAAAGTTTGATTTGATTTACTTTTGGCCCCTGGTTCACTTACATATTCTTCATGGTACTCCTCGTACTTTTTCTTCTTCATGATTCCATTCCCAAGGAACTTCCGACTCTCTCCGTCTTCATCGTCCAGAAACTGACTAAAAATGCAAATGCAGCCATATTAGAGTACAGTCCAAAGGAAACCAAGCACAATTCCATGTTTTTACTCGCAACATATTAAAAATATCCTCCATGGAAAGCTAAACCAGCTGGAAATAGGCATGGAAGATTACGCTTAGAAGCTTTAGTGGCACGCTTGGACGAACCTGTTGATGGTGGCCTTTTCCGAATCAATGGGTTCAGTGAAGCGGTCGTCCAGGCTGTCTGTGCTGTCGTCGTCAGCCTCCGTGCTGACCTTCTTGAGTTCCATCCGATCCATGTCTTGTAGCTGATGAAACGCCAGGGCAAGGGCTTACGACAACACGAACAACAAGAGCAAAAAGAGTGGACCAAAAGCGTATCGTTCCTCTGTGCGCTCTCTCCCGATCAAGTTGGCCGCCCGCGTTCTGTAAACAAAACACAGTGAATGTTATGAGACGGTGAGCTCTCAGAAACCTTGGGGTTGTACAGTGTCACAAGGGTGTTACACACACACCGTCATGGATACCAGCGTCATGGATACCTCCACATGCAGGTACAACAGTGGAAAAAAACGGACCTGATTTAGTGCGCATTTGAGGGCAATGTGATAAAACACAAATGATACAAAACTGCAACAACTCTCCTTGAGAGACTCATGTGATCCTTTGTATGACTGGATGACTCTTTAAATGCCACAGTTATTGGTCACTTTAGGGCAACTAAATCACCATTTCTACTTCATAACCTTGAACTTGCATGTCAAGAGGCGTTGTAATAAGGCCAATCTTTTTCATGGAACAGAACAGAACAATGTTACATCTCAAGTTCAAAGCACTGTGGAGCTGTAGGAAAATGGTTTCTCAGACTGACTCGCTTGGTATCTCTCTACATGCCCCAGCGACACCAGAATAAAGTTAAGCAAAGCGCAGTGTACACCATAAAGGAAATAGAGGTTACAGTGATTCTGTCATGTCAGAATCAACAGATGAAGAAAATAAACCAAACGGAAAAACTTGAAGATGTATCATCTAGGGTTAACATTGTACCAATTAAGTCAGTATCAGCATAAAATACATTATGTAAAAACAGAAATCAGTCAATTGTGAACCGACAAATACAAAACAAAACAGAGGATGCAGGTCCTTGTACATATTTGATGCTCAGGACGACTGTGTTATGTAAGAGTCAGATGAGCCACCAAGCAATAAGATGAATCTGCCAAATCAATTCACCCAATTAGCCAACAGTTCACTTCTACTATGGACAAAGCCCTCTTTGATGAGAAAGGGCAAATAGAGCCAACCCATTTTGTGGTCTGAACACCATGAGCCCAGCAAATCAGAACAATTTCTCATACTTGGCATGGTGATTCTTGGAACCAGGGTTCATTAATCTGTCCCATTAAATGTGAAGTCCGCAATATCATGATGATAACAACCTACTCTAACAAATAGCTGCAATAAGCACAAGCCCTTCTTATCTCTTCACGGCACGTCTTCTGCATTCACACAGAAGCAAACCTGCACAACCTGCTCTTAAAAATGCACGCCTAAATATGAGTCATTCTCATCCATTGACATTTAGTTTGCCTGCTGGATTTGGTGTTTGGATAACTGGCTCACAACAGAGTGCCATTTACTCCTCTGTTTACGAGAAATTTCTTTTCCACAGACATTCATTATATTTTCCTCAATATTTTCCCAGTGTGTTTTGCTTATTAGTTTCGGCCACGTAAATCCTTCAAACCTTACACATTTCCGGTGTCCCACAACAAGTCAAGTTACCTAATGCTTCCACTTACAGCCAATACTATGAACTTCAACAGACAAACACAACTGCATCCGAAACACATTCAAATAACATTCAGACATTCAAGGAAAAGACTAAATGCACACGCAAGCCACCAGAGATGAGCCACAAACTTACACAATACACAGACTAAATTTGTGTGAATTCCATTACATTCAACACTACTTTTGAGAGCAATCAGTAAAGTCAGTCTGACGATCAGTTTCAGTGATAGAGACGGGTGAGCGGATGATCAGCACAGAGCTGCCAGAAGAATGCGAAGCAGCTGGGTGAGCCGAGGGCTCTGCTTTACGACGTGCAAGACATTTGCGCTTCAAAGAGGAGGCAGTGCTTGCATTAGTGTTCACACCAGCATTCCACAGCCTGGAAATGTAAAGCCACCACACTTTCTCTCTCTCTCTCTCGCTTTCTCTTACTTCTCTACCTCTCTCCCTTAGCCGTTGTCTCACTCTCCGTCCCACCACTAAATATTCCAACCACAGACACCTCAGTGAACCTTCAGACAAACTTTGAGAGCGTCACCTCTCCCAGACAAGCCCCCCCCCCCTTAAACTCTCTTCACATCACCACCACCACAGACCACCCAATACAGTCAAGCGTCCAGGTCATAAACAGTGGCAAGGCGTGCATCTACTCACTCACTCTGAGGGTAACTGAGGATGTGGAGCTGTCGGTGCGGACCTTACTGTCAGGCGGACGGACAGAGACTTTTTGGCCCCACAGGTGAGAGGGACGCTTAAAAGGCCAGAGGGAGGGCTTTGCTCAACCAATCAGTGGCCGTTCTCGCTCTGGTGCCCCCCCCGCCACCTCCCTTCCCATGTCTCTTCCTCATCCCAACCAACCCCCCCACTCCCTCACCCCCACTCCAAACTCCTGCGTCATGACACCAAGCACACAGACTACGCAAGTAAAAAAAAAAAAAATGGGAAAGATAACAGGGCATATTGCATCAAGCCACCCATCCAACATGCTCGCTCACGGAGCCAGACAGAAGGAAACTCCAATTGGCCCCTCATTCAGTAAACGCACCACAAGCACCCAAGCTCCCGACAGCAGCCAGTGGTCCCACAGGGAGGCAGGGACACTGGGCTCCAATCAGCTACTGAGAAATGTGTGTGTGTGTGTGTGTGTGTGTGTGTGTGCGTGTAACTACTCAAAGCAAGGTCACCATCCTTGTGATGCACCCTCTTCAAAGAAGCAGTACACTTTGTTACCAATCAAAAATATGCCCATTTTAAATACTTTGTACATTAACTTGGAATTCCTGTAATGTTTATCCAATTTCACAGTCACAACATCAATACCTTCTGTGCTCTTGCGTGGCCAAATAATGTACCACTGCAAAGATGATGCAACATTTCAACACTTCTTGCCTTATTTCTTGCTTCAAGGCATGGAGCGCTTTTAAACATCTGAACTGGGCCAAAAAAACCGCACTATAACTATATCCACTGCAACTACTACTACAATGGATAGACTTTTTACAGATCATAATTAAGTATCATTACTTATTTATCATTATGATTATCCACAATTGCTGGATTAGTTTAATCTTATATATTACATATTCTGGGAATGCACTGAGGAAAAAGACACATATATATCAGAATATTACCTTAGAGGCTCAGTAGAGAGATATGAATTAGAAGACAGCAGTGTATTCCAGTGATATCCAGGTAGCCCTAACTCATCGCAAAAAGTCCTCACAAGGCAGCGGGGCATTCCTTATATGTCAGTCATACTTTTTCAGTTCATAAAGTTCACACCATGTGAGCCAATCACAAGCTATTGTACATGTGGGCCTGGTGGGAGCAACACGTAGCCCTCTGCTGTAACTGACTCCAGGTCAGCACACCCGTACACACACCTCAAGCATCACCAGCTCTTCAAAGACACAGCTCAATACTGGGCTGGATACTGTGCAGCAGACACACGTCACACACGTCACACACTAAACAGACCCATGTTGATGTCACTGGTGAAATGCTGGGGCAGAGGAGCCCATGAGGACGAGGCCTGGCAGGCAGGAGAGATGTAATGGGAGAATCTTGGGGCAATCTCTGATAGCCTGACTAAGTATAAGACTAACACAGGGTCTATCTTGGCACCTCAAAATTTATGATACCTTACATTTTAAATGCCAATATTACAGACTAGTCGAGACAGGACTTAACTGGCTCTTCTGTTTGCCAGAACACGATCCTGGATTGCCCCAGTGACGCACGCGGATCAATGCAAACACTACCAAAGAATACAAACAGGGCTTCAAACATTACAGCTCCCCAAAGGGATGCAGCGGATATGGTCACCTGTCTTATCTCCAGGCTCAGAGTTTATTTACACTCAATCAAGGACAGATCTGATGTTTACGGGGGCGTTCTCAAATGACGTAAGCACCACAATGTCACTCTAGCTCCTCTATCCAACCAAAAGTGAAGTATTCATGAATAATTCTGCGACGCATTTTGAAACTGTCTCCACTTATTAGTGGCCTGTTAACCGTATCACATTTTATCGACCTCAACGGCTTTTCAAATGCCAACAGACATGCCTTGCAGGATTATCTGGTATCAAGTGAGCGATATTAAAGTCTTCTGTCACTACATATTTGACAACATGGGAGAGACACTGCAGCAGAGCACTAATCCTAATTGATGGTTTCTATGATCTGGTCATGATTTTCAAGTGCAAAACAAACATATACTAGTTCAACAACATTAGACAACAAACTCCCACATTAGAAAAACAACCAACCTCAAGTTAAAGGACAAGGTTCTGGCAAAACATCACTAAACCACTTGGAGGACCCCTGGTGTTCCTCTAACCCCTTGGAACATAAGATTGGTTGTGTCCGCAGGGAAATTCAAACATTGGTCTCCATAGGCATACACACAGGCACATTATACGGTTCTGTGATCTTCTGATGCCTTTCCGGTTCTTCCTCACTGCTGTGCCACATTCCACACAACCGGCCGAGTTCTTTCCAGATCAGCCATATCTGTGTGCTCGTTGTGTGTGCAGAAAACAGGTCAGGCCTGGGGCGATTTATCCCGTTTGCACTTGGGGTTCACACAGGTTGACACCACGAGAGAAATTGAGGACCTGAGCTGCGGGAAAGTTCTGTCATCCATAGAAAGTTGGACACTAGCTTTATTTCTATTATCTCTAACAACGACATAAAATGTAAATAATGAAAAATGGACTATAAAACAAAGAGGCAGTTCATTCCAGGAAGAGGTGAATGCAAGCACTTTAGCAGTCACAAAATCAAATACAAAATACAAAAGTTAACCGAAAATGAGAAGCTTTGAAAAAAGAATCAGCCCGAACTAGTAATTTACGTTTATAACAGGATTGTGATAATCTAACTGTTGTGTACTCTTTCCCTCGCTTTTATACAGCAGGAGGGAGCTGTCCTGACATAAGAGTCCCTTTCACGTATGCGCAAAACATTCAACTGCAATATTTTGATGGCCTGGCCTCATCTAACACGTAGGTGAGCTTGGCGGGACGCGAGATTTCTCACAGGTTGAAGCATGTGAGCTGGCAGTATGGTGAACACCCCATGAAAATATTCCCCTGCGAAGTGGACACGCGTTTTTTTGGCGAGTCTTCCTCTCCTCTGAACCTTCGAACAGCAGCCAGACAACTATTTGTCAGATAAAAAAAAAGATTGTCATAGAGGTATGGGCCTGAAGAGTCGTTTAGATGTGTTCCTGTTGCAACACACTGCTGTGCAAAGACAACTCTAGTCCCTGAAGTCTTTAAGCATGAAGAACTTTTAAGTGTGGTTTAACTACTTGGTAGAAAAACATTTTAAGTGTGGAAATTGTAAAAGTCTGAACTGCATGACAGAGGCATCCCATGATACAGGTTGAACTCCCCTAACTTGTCCTGAACATCAAGCTTTGGAGTAATTCCGAGCCACTCTGCAAATAAGCTATATCGGGCTGGCAGGACAAATGACATAACATTGGCAGGGACATGCTGAACCATTCTAAATTTCACTGGGGTCAACTGGCACCAAATAAATTACACCTTTGCATTTGTTGGCAAATGTATACAACATTAAACCCACTATATTACATAAGATATTTAAGTATGCACAAAAGATTGTGCATTATGTCAAAAGGCACTACAATGACTTCACAATCCAAGTGCCATAAATTTACATTTTTATATTTCCTGAAAAGCAGTGATCATTTCAAATGACAGACTGCATATGGAAGGTAGATCTAAGATGATCTGTGGAACTGTAACAGAGAAACTGTGCTCTAACTTTGTCCCTGTTTAGAAAATGATGTGTAAATGACTCTTGCCAATCTAGACCAGATAGGAACTTTGATACTCAAACAGTGCTGCATGGGTAAAATACTGTGTACTCTTACTGTAATGACATGTAACATACATGTATCCAAACAGCTATATATTGCAGGAAAGACAGCATACAAACACTTAACACAGAATTTGATATGATCCTACCTCACAACGCCAGAGATGATGCCTTACTCTGCAGTACTACAGCAGTCAGGTTAAAGTGTAACAGACCTTGAATCAACACCACTCCCTACTGCAGGCCATGCAGACATATCGATTTAAGAGGAGTAAACCTTGGCTGGTGCCTCTCATACTCTGTGCACACTATGCCAAGCAGTGGGACCCACGTTCCCAGTGTCACGCCAGAGATGCCAGATCATGGAGTCTCTTATGGCAGATTAAATGGATGTGCTCACAGCCCCTGGCGGTCTTCGGGCAGCTCTGTTCCTCAGACCTATAAATACCAGCAAACTGGCGGAGGGCAGAGAGGACACTGTCCCAGAGGCATGCGGCTCACACATTTGAATCTCTATGGAAACCTGAGTGATCAAACGTCACCTCTCAATGGAGATGTCGCGTCAACTCAAGCTTCTCTTTTCGTTGGCTCAGAGGTAGAAAATGAATTAACTTTTTTGATGTTTGAGAGAGAGAGAAGGAGAGAGAGAGAGAGAGAGAGAGACTCACTCTATTTTGGGCCCCGAGGTTAAGTTTGTTGTTGTCACAGTTTGCTTTCAAAACCATATTGCACAACTTCCTTTTTTTTAATCCTTGACAAAAGTTCACTAGAATGAAAAATGGCAATTGAATATGTGAGTGAATGTTATGTTAACAGTCACACTTCACAGGACTATTCTGAAAACTGGGCATACTTGTTTCAGTGGTATTGTGAGTCCTTTTCCTTGCCATGAGGAGATTGGAGGTGTGTATGTCTGTGTATGTCTGTGTGTGTGTAATGGGGAGGTATTTGCTAAGTGTTGTAGGATGGTTCAGTGTGTTCAGATAATATTTCCAGTTCGCTAAATTTAAATATTTTTCCATTACTAGATTCAGTGTGTAGGCAGGACTCAAATTCAACTGAGATGAATTCGTTTACTTCAGTTGCTACCCAAAACAATGCAGGGTGCTCATTCTGCCATACCTTACTGCCTCTGGAGGGAGGAGCATTGCAAAATCTGATGCAACCTTGGTGTGAACACACATTATCTCATCAATGGTTATCTTTAAAAACTCACATCTGAAAAACACAGATACAATACACAAACAAGTTGGCCTTAGTATAGAATAGAAAATGCTTTCGCCATCTGTTCTGATGATTTATTGGGTTTTGGTACAGAATCACGTGTTGTGTTAGACCACTTGCTTTTGAAGCAGACTATTACAAAGTTGTCTACCACGTGTTCAGATAACCAACAGGACAACAAACTCTATACGTCTACAAAGACCCTTCAAAAAACGCAACACAAGACCATGCCACAACAACATTGTCGCAATCGTGCTACTCTCTCTACAACAACAGCGCCAGTTCCGTGTGAACCACGACTGAAATGTTTATCCACGAGCCACATAATTGTACAAATCGGGTAAAGCACATTATTATAGGTATCAGGGGTATCAAGAGGCCAACTAGCATAATGTTACATCCTAACAGCACGTGTAGGCGGGCGCGTAGCCAAAGAGAATACTATTGTAGTCTGGCTGGTCTGGTCACAGCACAATTATTGTTGTGGTTGAAAAATTCACAACGCTGAACGCATTTGTATAGGCTACCCTATGTGAACCAAGTGTCAACTAAATCAAAAACATAATTACATTTAGTAACTCTCCGGTAGGATACAAGATTTAAAAAAGATTTAAGAGGGCATTCTTTCATAATAAGTTATTAACAGTGTCGGGCTCACCCAAGCCAGCTCTATGTTGAAAAACTTCCAACTTCCATCTTCAAAATAGGTCAAATTCTGACCAAGCCTATTGTCTTCTTTATGGAGTTCTTTCCCTCTTCCGACTACGTAGCTTAATATATAGCCCAGTGAGCAAAATCAGCTAGGTAAAAGGTTAGAACTGATTTATCACTATGTTCTACGGAACCAGTTTCTAATTAGAACACCAATGAGTGAATGCTGTTTCCTGGAGACCGCATCTGTAGTTTTTCGGTTTCTGTTTACTAATTGTCGTCTTTATTGATGTTGATTGTATTATGTAATCACCACAGACATGAAAAAAATTAAAGGAATGCCCCTGTAACTGAGCCACACCTACATGGCACTGATAACACAGGTTTCATTATCATCTTTCACATCAGTTTAGTGTTTTTCTTGAGTCATTTCAATCTGCAAATGTAAACATATAGGCTACCAATTTCCTAGTGGGAACGAAATGGGGGAGGGGGCAACACTGGAGTTATTTCTGCCATGCGCTACAGTAGCACGGCAGGGAATACATATAACCAATTTTCACTTGTTTAACTTAGAACAATTACGTCAATTCTATGCGTATGCAGATGCTATGTTTCACGAATTGTTCCAAATATACACAGATTTAGTACATCCATTGCAAGTCTTGTGCACGTTATAATCCCTTTTAAATTCTTACCGCCAAAGCTTTTCAGCCTCTATGGCTACACCCCATGGTCAGTTCAGAGAAGACGGAACCTCAGTACTTTGTACATTTAAAGATGCTTACACAGTAGGCTGAGTGGTATACAAGTATATACAAGTATATATACAAGTGCCTTTACAATGTAACAAACCATATCCATCGTAAACATAATGCCTGCACAATAAACCTACTAACGTTACTCTAGTATATGATCATCCAACAACATGCATGTTCTATAGTCTGACCAGGCATCATTATACTGATTAAGAAGTCACAATAAAGCATGCTGGCAAACCTTACCAATACGAATGTCCTGAAGAAAGAAGCACAATATGAAATAGCAACTGTTGCACTGCAATATGTAATTTAACATAGCAACCCACCTTGAATGAAGACTATCTGTTGACTGAGGATCCAGAAGCGTTGGTAATCGCAAACTTAGCGGACGTATGTTATTGAGCAAGCGCACGGACCTGCCCATTTAACGAGGAAGAGACTGGAAATTTCCACCATGTGATGGCAACCTTCCTCAAGCATCATATTTCACACAGAAGAGGGGAGTCGAGTGTGGGGTCTTCGTGGGCCTGTCAACTCTGTGAGCTGGGGGTAGACTGTAGTATAGGCTTTATCAATAATGCAATTGAAATATAAATTAAGCAAAGGCTGTCTAAATGTAGTTGTGGCTTTAGTAAAGGCTAACACAGTAACCTATAAATTGGCATACGTCACGTTTGATTTGTGGGATCGCTTACCCTAATTTCCCCTGAGGTTTCCTTATGGTACATGGCTCAAAAATGACTAATTTTACTATTTTTTAATGTATTAAGTCAGCAGATCTGACTTCATATCTGACGCAATGGTGTTTGTTTAGTTCTCATTAAGCGGTTGTGAGGCCATTTGTTTGCAAAGGAGTGTTTTGTTTGCTCTGGTTTGAGAGCCGTTTAGGTGTCTTTAACTCAGTAGATCTGATGACAGTAGTTGGGGTCTGGTGATAAGAACTTGGTTGAATGTTAAAATACGTTTTGCTCCCATGGATAGAGGTGGAGAAGGTCCCAAGGACACATTTTTTAATTGTATAACTTCTTTCCGTTGTGGCAGGTAGCGATATATGCTAATTTGAAAACAGCACTTTTGAAAACTACCCCTATTTTGTGGGTGAAATTCAATTTGTAGGGTCGTCAGTCACCTATGATGGACCATTTCGTATGGATATGAGGCTCTTCTACACATGCTTTGAGGAGCATGTGCAAAGAGCTTTTGAGCTTGCATAGACATTTAAAGCTGAATGGCTCCACTTAGCACAAATCGTATGTGTTCTTTGGTAATCTCAGAGGTTATATGCTTCATATAGCTCGTTCAGAGCTCTCATCCATGTACACAATAGCAAAACATTCCATGTAGGCCTACTACCATCCTTTTCTGTTCAACCCCGTCAGTTTCGGTTCTAAGAATATGGAGGATGCCAATTTCATCCCTGACACGTTAATTTAACTAACTAGAAAAACTGATAATTTTCTCTCTGAAAATATCATGGTTTGGTAACAATACACTCCTTTGCCCCCCTGTATATATTCAATTAAAATGTATTGTAGTGATCTCACGGAGTCAGATGTATTTTGGGCCTACCTGACGTTTTTTAAGCAGCATTATGTAACAACTTTACCTTAAAATAACACCTTTACAATCATTTTGGTGGTACACTGACTTGAAATAAGGAGAATGGCATCTGTGCCACTGCCACAGCATGGCTGGTACGCCTGGTATTGCACTGTAACTTTGGTGTACAGGGTGTGACACCTATCGCGAGAACTACATAATGCTTTATGGCACCACCTCACACAATACAAACTAGACCCTTCTACTAGTCATAAGAAGAAGCTAGCACAGTATTCTCTGTATGGACATAATGGCAAAAGCGACAAAGAAACAGAGGAAGACCTTGTCGGAAGGAGTGAGGAAGAGAAAAAGAGAGAGTAACTGAACAATAGTCAGTCTCTGAATGGCTTTTACTTGTTGGCGAGAGCTAAAATAGACAAAAGGATGCAAGTCAGATGCCAAGCTGGCCTTTTTTCTGTTGGACTAGTCAGTAATAGCATTACCATTTTATTAGATTACACACACTTCACATTCAAACAATTGGAAAACAATGTATATAGACTGAAAACACAAGCAGTATTTCAGTAAAACTCGAATTTGTAAAAAACAAAATGTACTCATTAAGTTATGGTAGCGTGTTAGCCAACTCTCAAAATTAGAACATTAAAACTGTATTTACAGACATAAACATTCTACACTATGAACACAGGGAGTACGTCACATAACAACCACAATGCCCATTTAGTTAACACTTGTATGCTCCAGCTCATTCTTGCAGGCAGATTGTGTAGTACAGGATCACTATTTAAACCATTTCATTGAGGAGTTAACTTCCCCCTGGGTTATCGGATAAAATTGTGGCCTTTTCACTTATTTCTCACATACCCTATGATCATTTTGTTTTTGTTTTCACCCAAATAAACATAGCCAGAAATTAATCTTTTATGTGTTTTTGGGTATGACCATATATACTATCATGTTTTTTAGCACAGAGATGGAATGGATAGAATGTAATTTCTTTGGTTGTTCTTTATGAATTAACACAATTTTGTTAACTGTTAGCTGGTCAAATACTTAGATGTCCTCAAAACATTACCATTTCAGAGTGGTCCTGGACAACTATTCTACCATTCATGGCTTTCCAATCCTGAATTACTACCCACCATCTATTACCATAATGGGATTCGTAGTCCTAGAAAGATGACAAGTCTTTTACATTTACATTTTACATTTACATTTAGTCATTTAGCAGACGCTTTTGTCCAAAGCGACGTACAAGGGAGAGAATAGTCAAGCTACGAGCAATAGAACCTGGTGTAACAATAAATACTACTTTACATAAGAAATATAACAAAATGAAATAAAAAAGAAAAAGAATTGCAGAAATGTAACTGCTGTAATTGCAAGTTACGCACTAGTCGAAGTGCCAGTTAGGACGGGAAGTGCTCTCTGAAGAGTTGGGTCTTCAAAAGCTTCTTAAAGGTAGAGAGGGACGCCCCTGCTCTGGTAGTGCTAGGTAGTTCATTCCACCAACGTAGAACTACAAATGAGAATAGTCTGGACTGCCGTACTTGCACAGACGGCAGTGACAAACGACGCTCACTAGAAGAGCGCAGCATCCTGGGTGTAACATTTGCCCTTACAAGAGCATTTAGGTAGGTGGGAGCAGAACCATCGCTTCATAAGTGACTTGAACTTAATGCGAGCAGCTACAGGCAGCCAGTGGAGGTCAATGAGTAGCGGGGTGACGTGTGCCCTTTTCGGTTGGTTGAACACCAGACGCGCCGCCGCGTTCTGGGTCATTTGTAGTGGTTTCACCACGCAAGCCGGCAGGCCCGTTAGGAGGGCGTTGCAGTAATCAAGGCGGGAACTCACCAAGGTTTGCACCAGCAGCTGGGTGGCATACTGGGTTAGGTACAGCCTGATTTTGCGGATGTTGAATAGCACAAAGCGGCAGGACCTAGAGACAGAGGCAATGTGGTCCGTGAAAGTCAGTTGGTCATCAATAATGACCCCGAGGTTTCTTGCTGTTTTGGATGGAACAAGATATAAGGAGTCAATATTGATGCTGATGTTGTGGTGGATGGCCTGTTTGGCTGGAAAGACCATCAGTTCCGTTTTGGCCAGGTTCAGCTGAAGGTGGTGATTTTTCATCCATGTGGATATATCAGCAAGACAGTCCGAGATCCGCGCAGAGACAGTGGTGTCCTCAGGAGGGAAAGACAGAAACAGTTGAGTATCATCGGCATAGCAATGATAGGAAAAACCATGCGAGCGGATGATAGGGCCCAGCGAAGTGGTGTAAATGGCAAAGAGAAGTGGTCCCATCACCGAGCCTTGGGGCACCCCTGTGGTGAGGTACAGACAGCTGACCTTGCCATGACACATTGAACGAGCGCCCAGTGAGGTATGATTCAAACCAGGAGTGCGCCTTGCCAGAAATGCCCATACTTGACAGTATGGACAGAAGGATGCGGTGGTTGATCAAACGCAGCTGATAAGTCAAGCAGGACGAGAGCTGAGGATTGAGCTGCTGCTCTAGCTGTTTTCAAGGCCTCTGTCACAGACAACAGGGCCGTTTCGGTGGAGTGACCGCTTTTGAATCCAGACTGGTTTGGATCGAGGAGATTGTTCCTTGATAGGAACTCTGTGACCTGTTTGGAAGCTGCCCTCTCAATGGTTTTTGAAAGGAGCGTGAGAAGTGAGACCGGTTGATAGTTTTCCACCTGAGTGGGATCGAGAGACGGCTGGCTTTTAGCCTTTTACGCAATAATTTACACATGATTTTGTTTAGGGAACAAAATGCATTTCTAAAGTGGTGTAGGCAGTGCTGGTTGAATCGGACACACCATGAATTCATCTCACCGTGGATTCTTGGAATGTCTTCAAATCTGCCGACCATTGCCAGTCCCAGTATCTGTTCATCCAGTTTCCCTTTGTCTTTAAAATCAAGAATGTTGCTGACTTTTTCTGCTCCCTGTCATTGGTCTTTGCGTAGTGTGTGCTGCCCAATTAATCCTCTTTGGTGATTTATCAAATAAGGAGTTGGCTGCAAAGGTAAACTAGGAAGACCTAACTGATTTGTGACCTGTGAAAACAGTTTTTTTTTTTCATAGATCCATTGATGGAGCTTTCATGTGATGTAACCCCCCAACACTGCCTTTAATGTGTACTTCCATTTTCCATGTGTAAAAGTTGGCATTACAGACAGCTTACATTGTGATGCCAGTTGATATGCATCACACAATGGGCAAGAGTCTTGAAAAGTCATCAACCAAGGTGTTTCACACTCCTCAAGTGTTTCCAGCTTGTCTCTCATGTCTCCCAATCTCGTGAACATTCTGCCAGACAGCCACTGTTGGGACTTGCTGCCTTCAATGTAAAATGTGTGTAGAATTTAATTGGCAGGCATGCTTAACTGTTTATTTGGATGCATACGGCTGGACTGTGTTGAAACTTAGGTGTTGGTTACAGAGTCCAGAAGAGTCTCAGTGAGATCCCCCCCCCCCTTGGTAGCTACTGGAAAATGCTGCCAGCTTGCCTAAAAACTCCAAAATGTAAATGTAGACATTAGTTGTCCTTGCAGTGAATGTGGATTCAAGGTAATTCTTCTTGCAGATGTGCCCATTCATTACTCGTTCTTGCAGATGTGCCCACTCAGTTGCACGTTAAGAATATCCATTTCAAGTGTCATTTGTACATGTTGTACATGTTGTACAAGCAGTGGCGTAACGTAGTTACGACGGGCCCAGGTGCAGGCTATTATGACGGGCCCTAGTCAGTGGCGTAAGGCAGTCGTTCCCAAACATTTTACAGTCCCGTACCCCATGTTTGTAACCGCCGCCACGCCCCCTCCCCCTGCGCAGATATTCACTTAAAACTGTGAAATTGTCAGGGTATGTCACTAACCGGCGCCGCCACGCCCCTCCCCCTGCGCAGATATTTATCTTGGGCACGAAAAACCCACGGCTACGGGCAGTCAGCCACGGCCTAGGTGCAGCCGCACCTGCTGCACCCCCTATAATTACGCCCCTGTGTACAAGACAAATTCTCATTTCTCAATTCTCCTTTAATTTGACCCAAAAAGAAAATAAACATTAAAAGCAGAGAAGAGTATAGCCATCGCCATTGCTGTGTCGGGCAGACATAGTTTAACATGTTGTAACGTGTGACATTACAGAGTGCAATGCAATAGAAAAAATGTCTGCAAATTCAACACAGCGTCTGTTATGTAAGTTGATGAATAGCCTCTTAACATGTTGCCCATTTTTCAGAGAACATGTTTGAGACAGTCTGGCCAAGCAAATAAGGCCCCACTATCACTCAACATAGCTGACAGTCACAGGGATTTGTCACTCTCTCTTAGCTTTACAGGGGCCTCCCTGCTCTACTGTACACAGTGTGTGTGTGTGTGTGTGTGTGTGTGTGTGTGTGTGTGTGTACGTGTGTGTGTGTGTGTGTGTGTGTGTGTTCTTATTCTTCACTGCAAAAATTTTAATCTTAGAAAGGCAATATATGCTAAACAAGGCAAGACAAGATATTTCTTCCAACCAGACATTTTTTATGTTAGCGCATTACACTTGCTTTCAACGTTTCAGTCCTTAATTATCTTAATAAGGTATTAATACTTGTTACTGAGAATTTATTACTGGTTCTGAACAAGTTAATGATTGAAACTAGTTTGATCAACACTGGCAAGTACAAAGCTGCTTTGTCAAAGTCAGAATCAAGATAAATGTACTTGTTTTTAGTCTGGCCACAGTAGTTTTAAGGTTCTTTTTTTTTAATCTTGGTCTGTTGGCAGATAATTTTGCTTATTTTAAGTAATATATCCCCCATTTTATTACTTTTTTTCCTTGTTTTTAAAAGCTGAATTTTTGTAATGTGAAAGGAGAGAAAGACAACTGAGACATAAAACGAACATAGGTGGTCAGAATATACAGTATGTTGTCTGCTATCAAGATACTGTGCTTTTTAATAGAAAAATGAAATGGCTTACTTATTTAGGTTTACGGTTGATTTAGATAACACATTAACATTATAACTGAACAGAAAATACACTGTTGGTCAATAATCTGAAGGTGAATTCTGAAAGTAGTCATTTTAAAAGCTGATAAATCAAAGACTATGTAGTGTAAACATCCACCGTGCAGTCAGATGAAGATTTCATGCTCCAATTTAGGCTCAAAGTCCTCTGTAATCTCCTCACATGAGTAAACTCACTGCCTAGCAGCTGACATTGATTACAGTGGTCCACTTTTAGTGTATAATCTTGTTTGTAATTAAGAAATGTGGGTCTTATTTGAATAACCGAGGAGGCCACGTAACAAAATCAGGTGACATCAGAGAGGAAGTGGCAGACATTCCATTTCCATAAGCTTGTTGTGGCAATAATCACGTGCACATTAAAAAGTGGCCTTATTTTGGTGTGCAGCACTTTAAATAGTAACAGTGCTTCAGGAAAACTGCACGTGTCGAGTTAGCGCGTTATGATTGTAAATACAGCCATTGTCTCTGTTTGCATCTCTCAAAGGTGCAGGAGCTACAAAGAAGAGGAAATTATAAAAAATAAAAACCATTAAAAAAACCTTTAAGGGTGTATGTTACCGTATGTATACCTGCACTCTGTTGTGTGGTAATAGTAGATATTGACACTAGTGGCAGAGTCACATTCAGTGCTGTGAATAGCATGTTTCTCACAGCTCTCGCAGCTATAAGGGGATGTTTCTCAATGACCGTGGTTACATGGATTCGAATAACTGCCTTAGTCGGACTGAAATCGCATTATCCGTTTCATGTAAGCACCTTAGTCGGATCGTAGTCGGACCGCACATAGTCGGACTAACACCCCTGGATAACTCGATCCAATCCAGTTGATAGTTCGACTATTGCGGCATGTAACGGTGAATTGGATAAGGAACTGGACTTTGCGTCTTTGCGCATGCTTGAGATCCCGCCGCCCTCCTCCCTCCCTCCCTGCCAGGTCGTGACCCGGAAGACGAAAGAGACGATACATTGTCTCAACTGTTCATACTAATGACACGTTTATTCATGAATATCCTGCAGACTGTCTCACAAGCTTATTCTTGTTGACTATGAACAAACATAACAGAAGAGGTCCGAAGATATGAGTACCTTTACAACCCCTCCTTAAAAACGTATAAGGACATTCAAATTACGATACTTATGTGGTGCCAGTGTTGACAAAAACGTTGACTGCGACTGTTTGGACAAAACGCGCTAATTCACCGAACAAATACTTTCATATTAATTTCCCACCACTTGTTAGTCATGTCATCCATTCATATCGATGTGAATCAATCAATACTAATACATCTTTAACTGTGATGTGTTTTTGTTTCATTTCACAACGTATTTACTGTATAATCAACGATAGCAGGTGCCCGCTTGTAAACAGTCCACATTTTATTTGCTTAAAACACACAGCAGTACTGTCAAATCAGAAAGCAAATCAGCTGTCAAAGGGCTGTTACCTGACCAAATACCTTTCAAACTCGGTGATAGTATTCACAACTAATTTGTTCTTCATTCTATCAAATATGATGAAGTGTGGTCCGCGACGGCCACAAGTAAATTATTGCGACATTTCTAACATACAACTCAGAACGAAGAGAACACAGCCAGTAGTAGCCTAATCTAATAAAGAGTTGCCTAATCTATTAACAAGGTCATGGATTGGTGGCTTAAGACAGGAAATATGAAAAGAAAATTAAATGAGAAAGCCTCTAACATAGACAAGGAGAAAGTGGTTCAGCCTCATTGGGAATTATCTCGCCGCGGAGTTGCATTCAAAACACTGTGTTTTTCTCCCGCTGAGACAGCAAGATGATAACTAGGCTATATTCTGTGTTGTGTGACGTTGGATAATGACAGCTCTTAATTATGAAAAGTTGACTACTAGGATGGCTGTATTAATGCCAGTGGGCTAGCCTACTGTTGGTAGTGAAATACTGCGGTCAGTATGCACATCGTTGTGTTTTGTGATGTCTGTCTGAGTGTGTGATGGGAGTATGAGGCTGTGAGCGAACTATAGTTTGTAACATAACCAAGTCACGCATGGAGCAGGGTTCCAGATGCTTTGCCTTGCGCATTGTCATATCTATAACTAGCCTACTGGTACGTACAAAAGGAGAGCCCACCCGCGAAAATCATGTGTGTGCTAACAATTGTCTGGCGCCAGGTCTTGGGTAGGAGGCATGTTGTTCCGGGGATATTTAGTTAAATGGTCCGCGAATTTTTTTTTATTGGCTAAGTGGTCCTTGGTCTGAAAAAGTTTGAGAAACACTGCTTTATAGACAATAACGATCATACACTCCCATTGCACTCAAACAACCACACTCAAACGAGGAGATATTGTATCAATTAGCCTATTAAGTACTGTATTTATTGATTGCAAAGAGTTCAACCTTACAGCAACATAACTTTGCTCCGGTCGCTAAATCTGATATATCCGTGTGCATCATCGCTCTCCCTCTCTCTCTCTGCCACACCCACCCTGTAACCTACGTGTTTATACATTATAGAAGCAAGACCATTATATTGTAACAAATCACGGAAGCGTGGTATATTTGTTATGGCTTTTTATTAAACACTAAAACACAACACACTGTCACAATGGCATGGGCTTTATGCCCTGGTGCAAGTTACCACGAACAGACTGTGCTACCGTCACCCACCTGTATAAGCTCTGTCCCAACACAGAACAACGACATGTAATTAGAACGGTAAGGAACATATAGGGAACGTCGTTGAGCTAGTGCATCACATAGAGTATAACAGTATGCGCCCGCTGCACGGCATTACGGGGCGACTATGCCGGCACGTTAAAATATTCTGGTTTAAAGTTAATGCTTGTGAAATCAGCTGTCACTCGGCTATTACCTGACCAATACCTGTCAAACTCGGTCATAGTATTCACAACTAATTTGTCCTTCATTCTATCAAATATGATGAAATTTGGTATTGTACCCGTGAGGCAAGCCTGAGTTAAGTTCTGTTCGGTTATCTGGCGCTGAAAAAACCCACGAATAAGTACTGTCAAATCAGAAAGCAAATCAGCTGTCACTCGGCTATTACCTGACCAATACCTGTCAAACTCGGTCATAGAAAAATATCATGAATGCATATTTATTACAATGGGGAAACTATAAAATCGGAGTACGGACAACTAATGCCCAGCGTTGACGATGCAGATATAGAGCTGGAAACAGCTAAATGAGCTACAGCCCAAATGCAGTGAGCTTTATCAAGCCCTGGAAAGTTCGGCACATTTGCCCGTTTCCACAGCGTCTGCTGAGCGGTCATTCAGTACAATGGGGCGTCTTAAGACATATCTTACGAAGTACGATGACTGACAAAAGACTGACTGGACTTGCTCTCATGAATATTCACACAGATTTGGAAATCAACAGCGAAGAAGTACTAAAACAATTTGATGCAACTGGCAGAAGGGCAATGCGTTTTGGCTGTAACCCATTATTTGCGCGCGTGTGTGTGTGAATGTGCATGCGTTTCTCTCGCCTTTTATCTTTCACCTTTGAATAATGTAACTTATAAACACGTTGGCCCAGCAGAAACAAACAAACAACGCGATGGACAACCCAAGAGGCAACACGCATTTCTGGACCGATGAACAGACGCGATTCATGCTCAATCAACTGTTGTTGTTGGTAGTGGTGAAGAGGTCAAGCGGAAATGGCTGTATCACCACTAGTTGTAATGAAAACAGCGCCACCTATCGTATCGGATATGACATGCTTTCGGCCAATGATTCGATTTATTCACTGCCATGTATATTGGGATAATAGCACCTACCCTCGAAAGAAAGCATAGTCCGACTAAGCAAAGATTCGAATTATACCATCATGTAAACACACTGATTGCTACTGACTGTGAATGTCAGTTGTATTAATATGTCTCTGACTACTGAATGCTAATTTTCATTGTATAGTCGCAGGTAGAATTTAATGCTAAACTCTTTGTGTGAGACAGTTTGGAGGCTAAGTAATCATTTGGGGTTAAGCAAAAGACCTTTTTGTGTTAAGCAATGTCTATAAGGGGAATAGAGGATATATTCTTTTTTTTAACCAAGACTGCCTTCAGGACTTGAGCTAAAGCCACGTCATGCAAACAGGCCTGGTCTGTAGGTGAGGGGCATTACACAACCTCTTCTGTCAACCCTTAGCGATACATTTTGCCTTATCATTGTGTTTACCAACCATCTGTCAGTTCCATTGTCGAAGAAAGAGAAGGAGAGAGCGAGAGAGAGAGAGAGAGAGAGAGAGAACCTTTGCTATTTGCAAAAAAAGAAAACAAAGTTAAACATTGAATGGCTTCTCACAATTTGGGTGCGACCTGAAATGTAAATGTTGAGAATGATTTGACCCGCAAATGTAAAAATGATACCAGTTTGTGCACATGATCTGCCCACCCAGTCATCGTGACATCGAGTGACAGTATGTGACGACAGTGTGCCCAGCTATATCGGGAGAAACACTCGCCTGGATGTTTGCTTTGGCCTGCCAGATAGGGTGACCCGAATAGCAGAAATAGTCCCTCTCATCAGGGGGCACGAAGGCGACCTAGGGGGATAGCCAGGGGTGACCGTCGGCACGATGGGGTTCACAAGCCCTTGTGCCCCCCGCAGTCTCCCTTAAATATCATTTATCACAGAATCCAAAGCCACATTTTCCCCTTAATTCAGTGTTTACATTGTCTTCTGGGAATATTCCTGCCAGGAGCTAACCTAGTAGGATTGCAGTTTGCACTGCCATTGTAGTGATTCAACACAAGGCCTTTTCGCTCTCTTGCCAGTCTGACATACTCTTTATCAGCAGTGTAACATATTTCTGGCAGCACTCCATCTGGAGCGAGTTTTTGCCTGTCATGCTTCCATCCTCCCCAGTGTTGGTTTTTGCATTAGAACATTTTGTCATTTTGTAGGTGGGAGTGGAGGCCAAGGCATTCTCTACACATAGCCACAGTTCCAAGAGAGTGAATCACAAAGAAAGACAAAGAAGGTAAATCTAACTATATGCCTCTATTGTATATTGTGTGCCATAGCCATCTTACACATAACAACTCAGAAGAGCTAGGGAGAATAACTATGCCATTGTAATTGCTACCTTAAGTGTACTGCCCTTAGCATGATGCATGACAAATTAATAGGGCAAGCCAATGTTAGATTTATCGAATATCCAAAGGCAATCTGTTGGGAAAAAAGGTGGAGTAGTTTCACCTGTACTGTAGGCACTGCGTGTACCTGTTTTAACAGCACAGATGCCTGAAGTGTCTTTCATTACGCAACTGCTCTTCTAACCGAGTTACACGGCTGTGTCTTTCAACAAGACAGGTACACTTGAAGAACTAGGCCAAAACAGTCCATAGAAGTATGAGTAAAACGTCGTCCAACTCATGAAATGACAAAATAATGAATGTTTGACTAAGGTAAATGTAACATACATTAGTAATGTATTAATGTGGTCAAGCTCAAGCAAAGACGACCTGAATCCATATGATTCTGCATGTTACTCTGCCGTTTTTCGTATATTAGTCTATGATTACAACAAATATTGGAGGGAATGGCAGCTGAGAAAACATCCTATTTTTTTTTTACTATAAATAAATAAACACAAGTCCGGAAGGGCATCCACAACCCCCCCTGAAAACATCTGTATGTCTGCAAGGCTGTTTTTCTGGGAGACTCACACACATAATTGTGTTTTCCTGCACATCTGAAACACTAAGAGCAATATCATTCTCAGCTCCACCAGCACACAGGGCCTGTTGACACAGATGGAAAAGAGCCACAGAGATCAGATCAACCCCTGCCTCCTCTGTCCCCCACAAGGAATCTCTGAATACAGGTGCCAGTTAATTCAGACTTGAAGTATGCACACGTACATTCAGTTTCAAAGGTGACCTTCAATTGTGATGGCACAGTGCATTGTTCTAAAGTTCCTTAAATAAACCCTTTAATCCTCACATTCTCCTCCTACAGTTTAAATAAGACTTCAGACAATTATGAGACAATTACATACTGGTACTTTGAAAGCCACCAACCCACAAACTATGGCTCGGGAAAGTATGAGCTATCTTATGCAGTACACTGACATTTACGCCAAAGCTAAACCTGTACCGCAAGATTCCACAATACCACACACTTATAAGAAACACAGGTGAGAGATTTTAGTGTCAGTTGCTGCGTTTTCTACATGCTTGGTATTTGCATACAAAACGATTTGGCAATACTTTACTTCAATCCTGCGGCAGAAGATTATGATTATGGTGACATGCCACTGTTACATGACTGACTGTTATAACTCCTTATGACAGTGTTTGACACTTTGCCATGACAGGTACAGTAGATGACACAGTTAGTCTAATGACACAGGGCTAAAGTGTTACCAAAGGTTCAAATGGATCAAAAGTTCAATTAACATTTGTTTTGAACATATACATTAAACAATGTCAAGGAATGGATGGAGATGACCTTTTGCATTGGTATTCAATAAAATCTAAATCTGAAGAGGGGGCTGTGGGATGCCTATTAGAAATAATGTCTATCTACAATATGGAAATCCACGGGGAGAGAGAAAGGATAAAAACAGCTAAACTGAACTGAAGATAGAATATGAACTGAAGTCTGCCTCTAAGAATGACTTGAAAAACTGCCAGACAACTAACTCTTAATAGTTAATCCTGCTGGTCGTATAGCATTTTTTATTTTGACAACAATGGTAGTGAGAAATTGCGCTGTGATGTGCTATATGACCTTGGAAAGACTGCTGCCATATTATTGGATTTCATAATGAATGAGTTGTTTTTATCTGTAGAGGGAGGTTAACACTAGCATTGTTTGAACACAGCTAGAATATAGTAATAGGCATCAGTAGCATTACCTCACTGGCAGATACAAAAAAACAATGTTAGCATTGATGATGCTCAAGGATCTCTGTTTACCATATAATTTTTGACTTTATGTTGGTGAAAGGTCACTTATCTTTTTCAACTACACATTCTGTCGTCAAAATGTACATAAGCACCGGGACTGTGAACGTTCAGAGGAAGTCATTTCATGTCTGAAGTCACAGTTGACTTTGTTCTCTGGCTGGGACGCTGTGAATGTTCCTGCCACGTTTCTTGTGTTCAGGATGGCATGTGTGACTTGCTACTTTATCCCTCACTCATGGAGCACTCCAACCGTGACAAGCATCAGTCATGGGTATGTAAGGCTCTAAGTTGCAGGCCGAGTATGTGTTTGGATTGTGAAACACCAATGGCCTTCTAGTTACAATTTCTCATTAGGTGTGGGTCAGTTGTTTACAGATTATGTCTCTAGAACATTCCAGAACGGCATCTTTCCACTAGGTTGACTTTTCTCACAACCTTGCTGATGTTCTTATCTCTACCATACTTCCCCTCTAAGTCTCTGGTTCTCTCCCTGTGTTTTCCACACAAGGGTTAAACTAAGGGCAAGGAAATTGAATTAAGGATACTAAGTGTGGTATTGCATTATAAGATGATTTCTTTGTCATGTTTGTGTTCATTTGAATGGCCTCAGTCAAAGCGGTACAGTGGTCTCAGCCCTGCAGCTAAATAGATTCGTTTTAACATAGATCTCAGAAACATGTGAATTCTGGTCTCTGTGGGCTGCAGGTAACCCCCCTCTGGAGGTGACAAATACCTCAATTTGTCTGTGTCACATATCAGTAAACACCAACTGAACTGACACAGCACTTTGAGCATTTCTGTAGCGAGAGACTCCTGCACTCTGTGTGTAGCCATCATCCTCTGAGCAGCCAGGTATGTTCATACTCTCTGAATGTTTGGATGTTTCATATGTCTTCTCTTATGTATTTGTAACTTTAAATTATTCACTTCAGACAATTCGAATGTGTAACTGAATTAGCAGTTTTGAGTTGAAATTAGCATGACGGAAAGAATTACATTTACATTTACATTTACATTTACATTTAGTCATTTAGCAGACGCTTTTGTCCAAAGCGACGTACAATGGGGAGAACAGTCAAGCTAAGAGCAATTACACAAGAACGAATGATGAATATTGCATTAATCTCCAGCAAATTAATTCTTACTCACTTCACTGCCTGTTGAAGCCTTGTTGTTGTTTTAACATCATGTCCATGTTTACCCTCTTTTGTAGAAAGTAAAATAGGTTTATTATCAGTACATAGTTCAAAAAGTGTCAAGCTTAAGAATGTGTAGTTAGCTGTATTTTGGGCCACTGTTTTTTCTTTATCTCGGACTCTAAAACAAAACATAATAAACAAAAAGATCTGGTATGCAGCATTCGTCCCTGAAGTCTTAGTATGTGGCTGTGGTCAACAGCTGGGTTAATGTCAACAAATAGGAACACACACAGTAAGATTCTATGCAACCGTGGTTACAGGTCACTGCCTTTACCCTCTTATTCCCATCATTTGATTCAACACTTTAGTAGGCTAATAGGTGAAGATTGAAGATTAGGTGAAGATTGAAATTTGATGCCATTTTGAATTCCACACCAGTGCAGGTGTAGTCAAGGCACTGATTATATTTTTCAAATTTCTAAAGATTGTGTTCAGAAAAGGATTTTTTTATCAGAGATAAACAGAGATATCAATTAAAAAAATATTTAAATATTAAAACAAAAAAATATTTCAAAAGTGTGTCAATCTGTCCTCCACAAATGGTGCTTATAAATGATAAAGGCAGGGCGGATCTCATACACCCCTTAGGTAAAGGTGATATGGTCACTCTAACTCTGCTAACATTCTGTGATAATGTTTGGGTGCCAAAGGTGACCAGGGTTCTTATCCCATTGTATTCCCTCTCTCTCTCGTCTCTCTCCCTCTCTCTCTCCCTTTTCTCTCTCACTCTCTCTCTCTCTCTCTCTCTCTCTCTCTTGTCTCTCTCCCTCTCTCCTTCTCTCTCTCCCTCCCTCTCTCTCGCCCTTTTCTCTCTCCCTCTCTCTTTCTCTCTCTCTCTCTCTTGTCTCTCTCCCTCTCTCTCTCCCTTGTTTCTCTCCCTCTCACTCCTCCCCTTGATATGCCCTGTGAGTTCTGCAGTGGTTTAGCCCTTTACAGTTTTTCACAGTTGTTAACACCCAAAAAGCGAAAATTCGGCACAATTTGCACAACCTTCACTTCATCTACCAATCGCTCGACCCAATTTGGCACTACTTCACACTGCCTTATCTGCATTAGACTCTGATTTTCTTTGTTAACACTCTGATGTCAATTACACATCACCTTGTTGTCAAAACACAACACACAATGTTCAGTTGTTGTTCACTTCTCAAGTACAGTTTTTCGTTCAAAAACTGGAACTTATGGCACAATGACCACAACCTGTAACTCATGTGCCAACTCCCTAAACCAATTCTGCTAAACTATAAGCACAATTATGTGCTTTAGACACAGATTTCAATTGTTAACCGCACTTTCTTCAACTCACAACACACAATTATCTGCTTTAGACACAAATTTCAATTGTTAACCACACTTTCTTCAAAACACTAAACACCATCCTCTCTACTTTGCACACTTCATCAATGCCAAAACCTCCTTGTGTTCAGACAGAACACACTGCTATTCAATTGGCAAAACTTCCATTTCAAAGGCTGTTGTGCAATTTGAAATCAAAGCTTTAGCAATATGATGGTCACAGGTTAGCTCCTGGTTTGGAGAACAATTGATGGCAACATTGAAGTGAGAGGTGATCAGAAAGGCAGAGGAGTGAGAGTAAGAGGAGGAGGAGGAGGAGGAGGAAGAGGATGAAGAGAAAGAGCAAGAAGGAGAGCCATTATCTCTGATGAGATTCGGGCCACTGTGGTCAAACATATGGTCAACCATGGTTTGACCATGCAGGAGGCTGGCCAGAGGGTTCAACCAAATATAAGCCGCTTCTCAGTTGCATCCATTCTCTGGACATTCAGAAGAGGGAATAGGTAAGAAACACTACTATGACAGGAAAACACTACAGTTTTTCTCAATTGCTAACACACATTTTTTGAAAGCATGCCTCGTTTCCTCAAAACTCTAAACACAAATCCCAAAACCACTCACACAAAATGCAAAACCCTTTATACATCCTGCAAAAGGCAACTTTGCTTTCAAAACAGTGTTATGTCACCTCAAAAGGGTACTTTGTTTTCTAATGACAAACACAGCCCATTATATGAGTAGACATTCTAAGCATCGATTGAACACTGATGTGCTCAATGGAAAACACTACTATGAAATGGGAAAACACCAGTATGAAGGCCTTATCAGGAACATTATGTTACTATACGCTTACTCCTGTAGTAAAATATAACTGTATAATGTTTTTACGCAAATATAAAACAACACACAAATATACAGTAACAACTAAAATATTTCTTTATTTTTTCCAAAAGTGCTGTAGCCTATATATCACAGCAAACACAAATGAATGTGTAAATGATTTGCACAGAACAAACAATAGGATATAGGCCAGTACAGTCGACAAAAAAAAGAAAGAAAAATGTAAAATAAAAAAGGACAAAAAACTACTGCATCCTGTTCTAGCTCAAGACAATATTGACAATGTGCTATCAGAAATAGACCTACACAGTGTTGTGAATGTTGTTGCATTTTGTGTGAGTGGTTTAGGGATTTGTGTTTAGAGTTTTGAGAAAACGAGGCATGCTTCATGTGTGTAAGCAATCGAGAAAAACTGTAACATTGGATTGAATTGCAATACAGTACAGTAAATGTGTCAGTGCTGATAGGACGCAATCAGTTGTGGAAATGTATATGACTTGCACATAGTCATAGCATAACTGTTTGACTGTCGGAGTTTCTGACAAAAGGCACCCTGTACACCTGCTTTATTCTCAAGGTGTTCCGCCTTAGAACACAGTCCACTGTGGCTAGGCTCACTGTATTGATGTTTAGGAATTAGTCTTGGTCATCAATGGTTGCACTTTGTATTTGTTTACGTTATTTTACAGATACAGTACAATGGAAAATACAAGAATACTATGCTCCTGATAAGGCATTCAAACTAGTGTTTTCCTGTCATAGTAGTGTTTCTTACCTATTCCCTCTTCTGAATGTCCAGAGAATGGATGCAACTGAGAAGCGGCTTATATTTGGTTGAACCCTCTGGCCAGCCTCCTGCATGGTCAAACCATGGTTGACCACAGGGTTGACCACAGTGGCCCGAATCTCATCAGAGATAATGGCTCTCCTTCTTGCTCTTTCTCTTCATCCTCTTCCTCCTCCTCCTCCTCCTCTTACTCTCACTCCTCTGCCTTTCTGATCACCTCTCACTTCAATGTTGCCATCAATTGTTCTCCAAACCAGGAGCTAACCTGTGGCCATCATATTGCTAAAGCTTTGATTTCAAATTGCACAACAGCCTTGGAAATGGAAGTTTTGCCAATTGAATAGCAGTGTGTTCTGTCTGAACACACGGAGGTTTTGGCATTGATGAAGTGTGCAAAGTAGAGAGGATGGTGTTTAGTGTTTTGAAGAAAGTGTGGTTAACGATTGAAATTTGTGTCTAAAGCAGATAATTGTGTGTTGTGAGTTGAAGAAAGTGCGGTTCACAATTGAAATCTGTGTCTAAAGTACATAATTGTGCTTATAGTTTAGCAGAATTGGTTTAGGGAGTTGGCACATGAGTTACAGGTTGTGGTCATTGTGCCATAAGTTCCAGTTTTTGAATGTAATCAATCGAGAAAAACTGTAGTTTGAATGCCTTATCAGGAGCATAGTATTCTTGTATTTTCCATTGTACTGTATCTGTAAAATTACTTAAACAAATACAAAGTGCAACCATTGATGACCAAGACATATTCCTAAACATCAATACAGTGAGCCTAGCCACAGTGGACTGTGTTCTAAGGCGGAACACCTTGAGAATAAAGCAGGTGTACAGGGTGCCTTTTGTCAGAAACTCCGACAGTCAAACAGTTATGCTATGACTATGTGCAAGTCATATACATTTCCACAACTGATTGCGTCCTATCAGCACTGACACATTTACTGTACTGTATTGCAATCCAATCCAATGTTACAGTTTTTCTCGATTGCTTACACACATGAAGCATGCCTCGTTTTCTCAAAACTCTAAACACAAATCCCTAAACCACTCACACAAAATGCAACAACATTCACAACACTGTGTAGGTCTATTTCTGATAGCACATTGTCAATATTGTCTTGAGCTAGAACAGGATGCAGTAGTTTTTTGTCCTTTTTTATTTTACATTTTTCTTTCTTTTTTTTGTTGACTGTACTGGCCTATATCCTATTGTTTGTTCTGTGCAAATCATTTACACATTCATTTGTGTTTGCTGTGATGTATAGGCTACAGCACTTTTGGAAAAAATAAAGAAATATTTTAGTTGTTACTGTATATTTGTGTGTTGTTTTATATTTGCGTAAAAACATTATACAGTTATATTTTACTACAGGAGTAAGCGTATAGTAACATAATGTTCCTGATAAGGCCTTCATACTGGTGTTTTCCCATTTCATAGTAGTGTTTTCCATTGAGCACATCAGTGTTCAATCGATGCTTAGAATGTCTACTCATATAATGGGCTGTGTTTGTCATTAGAAAACAAAGTACCCTTTTGAGGTGACATAACACTGTTTTGAAAGCAAAGTTGCCTTTTGCAGGATGTATAAAGGGTTTTGCATTTTGTGTGAGTGGTTTTGGGATTTGTGTTTAGAGTTTTGAGGAAACGAGGCATGCTTTCAAAAAATGTGTGTTAGCAATTGAGAAAAACTGTAAAATCTCAAAGCATCAACCTACAACACACAAATAGTCAAATCTCTAAACATTCAGGTCGGTTGAGCAATTTGCAATGACGACTGCAGCATAAAAGTGCCTTGAGCCTCTGTTTTGTTTGGTAAACAATGGAGAACTTTGAAGAGATCAACAAGCAGAGAAGGAGAGGGGTAAGAGTGAGAGGAGGAGGAAGAGGAGGACAAGAAGGACGGGGACAAGGGAGAGGAGGAGTAGGAAGACAATGAGGAGGAGGAGGAGGACAAGGAGGAGGAAGAGGATGAAAAGGACAAGGAGAAGAAGTAGGAGGAGAAATACAGTAAGAAGGAGAATGGTCATCTCTAATGAGATTTGTGGTAGACCATGTGCTCAACCATGGTTTGAGCATGAGGGAGGCTGGCCGGAGGGTCCAACCAAATCTCAGCCGCTTCACAGTTGCTGCCATCATTAGAACCTTCAGGATGGTGAACAGGTACGAAATCTATTTGCCTTGTGTACTGTAATACTGCATATCAATAGAATACAGTGTGCTCACAGTATTTGTATTTTGCAGGACTGAAAGTGAACCACACCGTGGAGGAAGAACACACACTTTCACCGCCGAACAGGAGACTGAAATTGTAAATATAAGAACAACGGTATCACACGGTTTACTGTACTGTTCTCTGTGTGTACCGAAATAAAACTTTTTTTGCTGCATATTTGTGTGCTGTTTTATGTTTGACTATGAAAAAAGTAGGCCTACACTGAGACATTTTACAAAAGGAGAAATGGCTCATTCTCCAGAGTCATTGTCATTCATATGGTGTGATCCATTTCGATGATTGTGTTTTCAATTTTGCACTGCTGTGTGCTCTAAATGCTTGGTAGTGTGCAGCAAATGCTTAGTTGTGTGTACTCAATGAATGTATGTGTGTGTCTTTTGAAAATATGGCTGTGTGTACCAAATGAAAATACGAGTTCCATTTTGTGAACAGTTAAGAGATTTGATTGCAAAGAGTCATCTTGCAAAGGGAGTGTCAGGTTTAGCATTTAGCACATGTGTGAGGTTTTCAGTTTTCTTTGTGCAGTTTTGAGAAAGCCGTTATTGTTTTGAAAAACGTCTGTTAACAATTGTGAAAAACTGTAATACAACTTTAATACAACTTAAATACAGAGAGGGCTTTTAGTAAAACCTAATCCCGGTTTTAAATCCCAGGGATGTGTCAGGGAGCCTTCGGGAGGTGTTCGGGAGGTGCAAAACACTGACAAAGAAGGTCCCCACTTGACAACCCCAGTGAAATTCTCTCAAAGGTATCTTTTGTGTTCTTGTTGTTGTTAAGTGTTGTTAAGTATTGATATGATAGTTGTAGTGCACCCTGTTGTTATAATCCTTTGGCTAGGTTGTTGGGTATGAGCACTTGCATGTGTCAGTGAGAGGTTTGGCTGCTGTGGGAAGTCCCCAACCAATAGCACAAGGAATTGGTCTTTTCCTGTGTATAACTAAAATAAAATAAAATGTCTGTTCAGTTGATTTAAAAGTTGTTGTCAACATTCTGTGTGAGATGTTTCATTCCACCATGGAATGAATTATAATAATGTTGAAAGCCGTCATGTAAGGTATTTAAAATTGTATTTTATTTATTTATAATATTTGGATTATTATTTGGATCATATGTATTTGAGTAAGTCTAGTGTTGGTAGATTTGTAGAACTTTTTAAGTGTCCACCACTGTTTCAAAAAATACAAGATTTAGGACACTATGCGGTCAACAACTTCTATGAACCTGGTTAAATAAAACCACCTCATCTCTCTCTCTCTCTTTCTCTGATATCTCAGCAACGGCTTCCAAACTTCTTGAATTTGTGCATACGTTGGCATAACGGCAAAAACAGTCGTGCATTTCACAGTACGTTTTCCTAGCACTGGCCTCAGAACACGTGGCGGTCTCTATGGTCTCTATGGCAGTATACCATGTAGTGGCCATTTCTCATCCTCACAACAACATCCCAAAGTTGGTGCCTCTGTTGCTTTTACAGCACCGCGCCAAGCTCGGATGCCCCCCCTGCATATTTCTCCCATTCTTCCGCTCCTGTGCACTCTTTTTCCCATTGTTGAGGCTGTCCTTATGTAAGGCCTTATGTAATAATTTGAGGACAGTTATTTTTCGGACCCCTGTTGTTTGACGAGGTCGTTGAGAGGGGGTGGGGGGCGAGGGTTGGAGTGGGAGGGCCGAGAGGTCGAGCCTCTCTGTTGTTCACGTCCATGTGAGGAAAACACGCTCGTCTCCCACAGATGAGGGTCCCCATTCATAAAAGGCCCTGGTCACAACAGATCAACAGGAGACGATTAGATGAGCACCCGGGCCCCACGCACATGTGAACGTCATTATCAGGCAGCACGTGCCCTCAAGGAGGCCAAAGGAGCCAGTAAGCTGAACCAACACGCATCCAGACATTGAGCGCTCGACAGACATAAACACCTTCACACAAACCTGAAAAGAGGGTCAAGAGGATGCTCTATGGGCAACCATACATCGCACAAACAACTCGTGCCACGTGTAAAACAGTGTTTTTGAGCAATGTGGCACCACAGGGGGTACATGAGGGCGTCTGACCAACTATTACCCCTGAACTCCAATAGGGCACAGGGCCCATACTCAGGGAATATACAGTCACACAGAAACCTGCTGCTGCATCAGACAGACAACTTTAAGTAGTTCATATTTAATAATGATTATATGTGACAAATGACAGCACCAGAGAATTATAGATGAAAAAAAGAGGTGAATTTTGGCGTGCTAGAAGATATTACGATCCCGTGTTGGGATCCAAACATTTATGTGTCCTGCTTTGGCATCTTTACGACATAAATCAGCGTAGAGAAATAGCTACTTATAAATTACCTCTTAAACCATGCAATCTGTCCCTTGAAGGACAAGACATACTTTTTCACTTCGCCCTTGTTTTAAAGACAGCTTTGCAATCACAGTGGTAGAGCGACAGAAAGAGAGAGAGAGAGAGAGAGTGAAGGATCATGACCTGAAAATGGCAAGCACAAGACCAAGCAAACAGCTGTTCAACACTTTCCTCTTAGGTAATTTGATTTGGGATCGTATTTATGGTAAGGACTTGACAAATCAGTTTCCCATATCGTGCCTGTGTGTGTGTAGGAGGGCATTTATATACGTGTGTGTGTGTCGGTGTGTGTTTGCTTGTGTGTGTGTGTGTGTGTGTGTGTGTGTGTGTGTGCGTGTGTGTGTGTGTTTGCGTGAGTCTGCTCTGTCCAACTAAAATGGGCCAGCCCCTGATGAGGGACAAACAGGGACTTTGTCTGCGAGTGTCATGCGGCAGTCGTTCTCCAAAAAAAAAAAGAAAGAAAGGAAAAAAAAGGGGAGGAATTGCACAAACAGTGATGGCGTCGGGGACGCGCAGCAGTCCTTGTACTTTTCCACCGAACAACTGAACAAACGGCCGCTCTAGAGTGCTCTCCTAATCAGTCACTTCTGTCCCCTCTCTGCACGAGACACGCTGCCACACTCTGCAACAGAGAGGACTAGATGCGTAGGATGCAACAAAGGCCAAGGTCTCTCTACCAAACCAAAGACAGGGCCCTCATAACTTGAGGGGTCAGTGGGCAAAGAATAATAACTGAATAAGACCATCAAATTATGAATACGTCTAAAACTCCCAACCCTGTAGAAACCTTGTCAGTGGTGGACTGATGGTTTTCCCAATGGTCCCCATTATCAGGAGAAAATTAGTGTTTTACATTTTTTTCAATTTGGTGTCATCTATCTGTATTTATAGTTTACATCTTTGATCACTGCCCATCCTTGGGAGGTCCAGACTAACGAGGACCCCTCACTGGTTGATTGTTCCTAATGGTTTCATTGTCAACTAGGCCAAACTGTGAGAATGAATGCATTGACAGACATATTTGTACATATGTACATATTTCTTGTCTGACTGACTGTGTCGTCTGACAACAGAACAATGTTGAAATGTCTGCATCGGTGTTAGTGTCTTTTCTGTGTGTTTGAAGTCTGCTTTATGATAGGCCCAACTAAAGTAGGACGTTGGCATTCCTCTGCATTAAATAGTTCTCCTTGTAGCATGGATCCCACTGAGGGACTAGACCTGAACTGCACAGCCTGTCACTCAAGCTAGAACATGTACACACAGGGAGTAGGCGTGTAAGCACAATGCAGCATACACGATCAGGGTCGGCCAGAGGGCAAACTGAACTTTAAGAACATTCCAGAAGTAGATCAGGCACATCTCTATAATGCAGTGAATAAAATACACAAATCAATATCTCAGCTGTCAGGGTCCGGTGTCGAGAATCGAACCCGGGCCACTGGATTTCTGGTTTAGAGAGGAACTCACTGAGCCAAGTGGGAGGAGGACCCGAATGCAGTATGTGCAAAAAAACATTTAAAGGACAAATGTATTTTACACACACACAAAGCTAACTACTATTTTGCACACACACACACACACACACACACACACACACACACACACACACACACACACACACACACACACACACACACACACACACACACACACACACACACACACACACACACACACACACACACACACACACACACCTAACTTTTTTACACACACACATAGCTAACTGTTTTTTTACACACACACACATAGCTAACTATGTCTGGTTGCCTGCACTTGGCCACTCACTGCCACTATCAGTTTCTAATCTAATATCTGTCATGGTATCTTCCTCTCAACCATCTTAGCCAGCTAAAAACCATGTACTAGCTAGCTTCTGCTCTGTCTCCGGTTCATATCTGTGCACCTCTCAAGATGAAAACTAATAAAGAGTGGACCATCTCTCTCTCATCAACATGTAATAGCTCAAACTGGTCGGGAAGTCCTCAGTCCCCTACAAAGAACGCATGGAATTAACTCACAACTCATCAGTGTAAAATGTACAGCGTGACACGCAAGCATTTATCATCACATGTACTCTACACTGTTTCATTACGCCAGGTCTACACCACCTGTGAATTCTCTTTCTGTTTTCCACGTGTCAGAGATCCATGGCTTCTATTTGCTGTCACAGGAGAGAAGCCTAGACATTTTCACAACCTTAGTTGGTAGGACTATGGTTGCATCAGCGACAGAGCGCTCGCAAGTAAGACCGCACTTACAAGGTGTCAGCTTTATAAAGACGGAGTGAGCCGCTACATCCATGTTCCTGTCTGAGTCTGAGCATCCTCTCTCACCTCTAGCTGTCATCCTCCTGTCAGTGGTTTATTTCTGGAGGCAACTCTGACCTGGTGTGTCAGATTCTTTAGAGTAAGCCTTGGGGTTTTTGGAGTAGAAAATCTTTACTTGGTGTACACAGGCATTTTTTTCAGGGTCATCTGAAATGTGGAAGATGTTGCTGTGAAAGAAGTCATTGTTCTATTTATTATACAGAGATAGACTATTATACACATATAGTATTTATCATACACAGATAGCTTATTTTACACAGATAGATTTATTATACACAGATACCAGACATGACATGAAATAATTCGCCATACAACACAAATGTTTGGCCATATAATTGTCAGCAGATATCATTTGTAGCAGGACAAGTAGAAAGCTGTGATCATCTGCACTAACTGGGGTAAGTAAGTAATAAAATGAGTTGAAAAAGCTGTGGAGAGTATAACACATTTCCACAGTGCAGTTCCCAAGCATGTGGAATGTAAGACTGAAGACCCATGTATGATTTGCCTACTTAAAGTAAACAACCATCACAATGTTTTATAGCATATTCTTTTGATAATTTTGTTTTGTACATAATATTTAGCATTCTACATTAACTGCACCTTTGATTTTAAACTAACTAACTAAAACAAACTAAACTTAGCTTACAAATAACAAAAAAATACAAATAAAACTGAATAGGGTAAATTAATAAATGCCTCTATTCAAACGTAGCATAGTTAGTATAACTCTCTTGGTATAAATAACATTTTCTTTCCATCCACTTAGGGCAAGCAACTGTGTACACCAGAATGTTTCAGCACCACCTAAAGGCTGTAGATCGCAATGACAGTTTCAAGCAGTTAAAGTTAAAGCCAACGTGGCTCATGCACTTTTGTGATCCAAACCACGAGAACAATGCGTTTAAAGTTTTACAACTTGGCCAAATATTTCAACACATTTCTTTATTCACGTACATCACATCCTACTCTAGAACATCCAAACCCATCACGATGCTTGGGTGTATTGACGTGTGTATTTATCCCTTTATATATATATATATATATATATCGCTCTCTCTCTCTCTCTCTCTCTCTCTCTCTCTCTCTGTGCTGTGTAAAAATAAAATGTTATGGTCTTGGTCAATAAGTATGGAACATAACATAACATAGGAAATATTTCATGCAAAATATAATGTCAAAAGCGAAATTTAGTTTGTGTATCATTAAATCATGTCATTATGGATATTCAAATTCAGATTCGTCAAATTCAAACAGCATGTCCTGTCATGTATTGTACCCAAATAAGAAGGAATACAGTTTGTTTTCCAACGTACTCAATGAAACAAGATCAAGGTTCTTCACTGCAGCAGCCCGTCATGCTGCATCAAGTGCTCCAGTAGAGGGCAGTGTTTACTGAAAGAATTCCACTACACCTTTTGAAATTCAGCCCTTTTCTTTTCTAGTGATAGACAAGCCTTTATTCCACCGGTCTATTCCATTACAAGACTTTATAAGTTTTAAGCAGAATTCCTTGGAATTTCTTGTTCGCTATTCCTAATTTGTTATTTCTTACCAAGAATCACCTCTGCTGGACAGGCTTTTCCTTTTTCCTGTTCATGGTTATTGGTCATGTCATTCAGTGACCACCCAGTACACAAAGCATTCCACTGGCCATGGGAATGAGGAATACACAACTCTATTTTTAACTCAAAGGGTCAAGGGCAGGTCAAGGAATGAGTCATATGTCAGAGTGAGTGAACCTAAAATATGCAGATTTCCATGTCCTGACAGCAGTGTTTACAGATTAGCATTCACAGATACAAACATATGATGCACTTTCCTTTATTTCATTTATGTTATTAGCATAGAATTTTCCGATAATATTATTTAGTCTTGCTTATCACATTTGGATAGACCAAAACCCCACAGGAGTGTTATGTGTCTATGTACGCAACAATTCAAAATTCAGGAGGGATTTCCAGAAGGACGGTAAAAAGTGGAATATGTTACACTGTATTCCAATCTTGTCTATTTGTGGTCCTACACTGATGGTGGAAAAGGAGCATCAACAGAAAATTTAATCAAAATACATTAATACACATTTTAATTGGCAAGATCAATTACAAGATTATTAAGCAAATGTCTCACATCTGAAATTATATTTATCATTGGTTTGGATGATCATTCTGTTCTGCAACAAAACTAACACATATCTTTAAAAAAACATTAACATTCTAACCACTACATTAGAACCACATGACTTGAATTAAGATTTAGTGCTCATTTGTTTTATATTAAGCTGTGACAATTCATGTACATAACCTTTACATCAAAATAAAGACTCCAAAATATGTAGCAGCAACAATTGAGCTTTTGACAAGAAATGTCTGGCTGTCTGATTGCAATCAGAGACACTTTCCCTGACAGCAGACTTGATTGAGTCCATAGAAAACAGGATGATGATAAAATCAAAAGATCCCTGAATCTCTCAGCTGGCAGGTATGACATGCTTGCTAAATCAGGTGGCATATTTCTTTTGACGGAGTATCACTGGAACCTCCGCCATTCTTCAGGATGCCTGGTGGTGTCCGGATTGGCTGCTCCTGTGGAGGGAGCCGCGTCCGTGGCAGTGCCCTCCACCCAAGGCTCCATAAAGACCACCTTTTTAGCCGCGCTGGGCTGACTCTGAAGCTGAGGAGTATTTTGCACGGGGCGTGTCGAACCCAAATGAGTGCGACGACAGTGGCAATGACAGGGGCTGAAGTAGAGGTACACCAGCAGCATGATTATACTGACCATCCAGGAAGCCATTGCAGTGAATGCTGTGTCGAAGTTCTTACTTTTGTGAACACTTTGTTGTGGTGTTGGTGTTACCTCCCTATCACTCATAACTACCTCCACTACCTTTTTAGTGCCTTGTTGCCCCCCACTGACCACCGTACAGGAGTACGCTCCCAAATCTTCCAGTCGCACCCCTTGGATCTCAAGGGTTCCATTTGAGTGGACAAGCAGGTTCTGGTTCAGTCCTGGTGAGGTCTCCTGGTCTGGGGTTTCCCAGTGCACTGATGATCCTTGTTGCTCCGCTGAATCTAAACATGGCAGAACCAACCACTCGCCAAGCCTCACCTGGTAGACCACCCTGCCTGGGTGAGTAGGGTCAAGCAGCTCCTGTGAGCTGTTTAGCATCTCTTTAGCGCTTTCACTGTGGCAGCGATGGCCTGCCTGAAAATCCATGATTGTCCTGAAATGCTGGTCGGCCCACTGCTGTAACATGGCGCGCAGGGCACAACTGCAGACCAGAGGATTATCATGCAGGTAAATGCTAGCCTGCGTCCAGGGAGGCAGAGAGAGGATGTGAGCCACCGGAACCCTCCGCAGCAGGTTAGAGGACAGATCAAAGACTCGGAGCTCAGAGAAAGAAGCCGCGCTGTCGAACATCTCAGGGGGGAACTGAGTCAGCCGGTTCCTGCCAAGATGGAGCCTCTTGAGGCCGCAGAGGCCCTCGAATGCCCGGCCGCTGATCCGACCCAGGTGGTTGTCGAACAGAAGCAGCTCCTCAAGTTCTCCGAGCCCCTTGAAGATCCCCCCACTGAGCCACTTCAGCCTGTTGGAGGACAGATCAAGGTGGCGGAGGTGAGGCGTGCTGACAAAGGCACCCGGCACAATGGTACCAAGGGCATTGTGGACGAGCACCAAGACCTCAAGACTAGGCAGAGGGCGTGACGCCCAGCTTGAGCTTAGGGAGGTGATGGCGTTGAAGCCCAGGTCAAGGCGCCATATGAGGTCACTGAGATTGGCCGGCATGGCCGAGAGGTTCTGCCCTCTGCAGACGACTATGTCGCCCGAGCTAAAGCAGGGATGGGAGCAGCCTCCATACATAGTGAGGGTGAAGCAAGCAAAGAGTAGCAGTGCAGAGGCCTTGCGGCATACTTGATAGGCTTTCTGAAGATTTGAGTCCATGGAATCTAAAGGAGTTGAGAGGGAAGCCTGTTAAAGAGAGACAGAGTGAATCGGTGTTGTTATTAGACCTATTCCTATTGTTAGGCCTACTTCAATTATGCTATCTCACTTTATTTCAGAAAATAGAATATTTAAAGATGAAAAACTATATGTTACTTCTTCACAGTATTTTGATTGTCATATTTTTTGAAAACTAATTAAATTAATACAACTTATTAAAATGAACAAAGTACATGTGTTCGTTCGTGAAAGAACCATTGGAACGATACAGTCAAGAAAAGTGTACATTACGTTTTTGCCTCAGTGGTTGTTATTTCTTAGTTGGTGTAGTCTTCCGTTAAACTACAGTGTAACAGTCGAATGCCATTATCAACGGGTATAGCATCATCGATCCAAATTGAAACTTAATCAACACACTTACCTCAACAGCATGAAAGTAAAGCAATACCAATTTGTTCTGGAAAACAATCCAAAGGTAACCAAATCAGGATCAAACGCGAAAGGTTTGTGGCCTAGGAGTTTAACCTAGATAACAAACATTTTGACAAAGGAACAAACGAAGTTTCCTTAAGGAAACGGATGCATGTGTGCTCCGGTTAAAGTTGGCTACTTCAGTTCACGTAACTTCTCTTCTGTACTTGAGGAAAAGCAAGGGGCTTGATATATCTAAGTCAAGTCCTCGCATGTGTCGCCGTGGGAGTGTCTCCTGAAGTTTGACAATTTTTACGGTAACAGCTGCTAAAATAACGGCAAAGCTAAAGTCGTCTGGATTCGGTCCAAACAGAATGCCTGACGTAAAACGAATCACACAGTAAACAGAATATTATTAGTGACATAAGATGATTCGTAGTGACCAATTATCTGATCACTGTCGGTACAAGAACATTTTTTGACAAATTTGAGTGTGTGAGTGCATCTGTGTGCATGGACCATCTTAAATAATGCAAAGCAACCTCTCAGGATGACAAGAGGCTCTGCTGACACCCAATTAGTGCTTTAAAAAAGCACTTTGCACATTATGCGTGTTTTTGCGCACGCGTGTGTGTGTATGTGGGGACGGGTGTGTGGGTCTAAGGTTGAGTGAGAAAACCGAAGAATGAAACCTAAGATCACCTTTAAAATGTAAAAGCTTTTGCACAGGGCATGTGTTTTTTTTCTCAGAGGCTGTTGACAAGAGCCTTAATATGAGGTTCTGTATAATTAGATACAGGCAAAATGTGACTTTTAGGCCAGAGCAACTCCTTGAATTACCTCCGAAGAGGCTCAACAAAATCAATACAGCATCATTACCTTTCAGTTTGAAAGTGTGCTTTCAAACATTAGGATTCAGACCATTTTAAAATGACTGAAATATCCTATGCAAAGATAGCAATCTACTGTAGCACACATGTTTTCAAACTTCCTTAAGATATGTAAGTATGCGCTAAATGCAGGTCCACATTGCAGGGGTGGATTTTGATCCCTTACCCCCACACCTCTTTTCCCTCCTCACAGACTGAGACCGAGACTGTCATGCCCTCCATCCACTCTTTCCCTTCCTGTGATGATGATTCTGTGATCATGATGATGCGAGTGTGTGTGTGTGTGTGTGTGTGTGTGTGTGCGTGTGCGTGTGCGTGTGCGTGTGCGTGTGTGTGTGTGTGTGTGCATGTATCTGCGGGCTTGTTTGAGTGTGTTGAATGTGCCTGATCAAACATTTGCCCCTCATGTGACATGAAGGTTTTCTCTAACAAGCCGCTGCTTTCCGTAGTCCATGTTCTCTTCGCTCCCCGCCGTGATGGTAGCCATGTGGGCTGTCATCAGCATCCCCCTGAAGAACCTTTCTGACCTTCACTAAAGCACCGTGGCTGAACGGATTATGAGGCACATCAGCAAACCCCCTCTGAGAAAATGGGTCATTATCTCTCAAATCTATTTGTTTGTTAAAGGGGGGACAACCGTGGCCTAAAGGTTAGAGAAGCGGGCTTGTGACCCCTGTGGTCCTCTGGACTGCCAGGCGGGGGAGTGAATGAACAGCGCTTTGCCCTCCCTCAAGACTTCCTCAGACATCCACGGCTGAAGGGCCCATGAGCAAGGCACTTAACCTCCGGGTGTGAAACTGCTGATGCCCACTGGCCCCTGCTCCTAGTGTGTGTGTGTGTGTGTGTTCACTGCTCCTAGTGTGTGTGTGTGTGTGCTCACTGCTCCCTGCTCTTAGTGTGTGTGTGTGTGTGTTCACTGCTCCCTGCTCCTAGTGTGTGTGTGTGTGCTCACTGCCCCCTACTCCTAGTGTGTGTGTGTGTGTGTGTGTGTGTTCACTGCTCCTAGTGTGTGTGTGTGTGTGTGCTCCCTGCTCCTAGTGTGTGTGTGTGTGTGTTCACTGCCCCCTACTCCTAGTGTGTGTGTGTGTGTGTGCTCACTGCCCCCTACTCCTAGTGTGTGTGTGTGTGTGTGCGTGCTCACTGCTCCCTGCTCCTAGTGTGTGTGTGTGTGTGTTCACTGCTCCCTGCTTCTAGTTTGTGTGTGTGTGTGCTCACTCCTACGTGTGTGTGTGTGTGTGTGTGTGTGTGTGTGTGTGTGTGTGTGTGTGTTCACTGCCTCCTACTCCTAGTGTGTGTGTGTGTGTGTGTGTGCTCACTGCCCCCTACTCCTAGTGTGTGTGTGTGTGTGCTCACTGCCCCCTACTCCTAGTGTGTGTGTGTGTGTGTTCACTGCCCCCTACTCCTAGTGTGTGTGTGTGTGTGTGTGTGTGTGTGTGTGTGTGTGTGTGTGTGTTCACTGCTCCTAATGTGTGTGTGTGTGTGTGCTCACTGCCCCCTACTCCTAGTGTGTGTGTGTGTGTGTGTTCACTGCTCCCTGCTCCTAGTGTGTGTGTGTGTGTGCTCACTGCTCCTAGTGTGTGTGTGTGTGTGCTCAATGCCTCCTACTCCTAGTGTGTGTGTGTGTGTGTGTGTTCACTGCTCCCTGCTCCTAGTGTGTGTGTGTGTGTGCTCACTGCTCCTAGTGTGTGTGTGTGTGTGTGTGCTCAATGCCTCCTACTCCTAGTGTGTGTGTGTGTGTGTGTGTGTGTGTGTGCTCTCTGCTCCCTGTTCCTAGTGTGTGTTCACTGCCCCCTACTCCTAGTGTTTGTGTGCTCACTGCCCACTGTTCATAGTGTAGGGTAGGTCAAATGCACAGGCTGAATTTCACTGCTCACTGTTCCTAGTGTGTGTGACAAATAGAAGAACTTAAGTAAACTTAAAGTGCAGTTTCCCAGTAATTCTTATCTGACACCAATAACCTGCTCGTCTGGCGCACATTAAGCTTCAACCAATCAATAGCAGTTAGTAGCAAGCAATAATACTTAATACAACATCTGATCTCCACAAAAGCCTTCCTGATCCAAGAGGCATTTAAAAAAGGATTTGGTGTAAGTTAAGGGCAAGTTAAAGAAACACACAACTTCTCACAGCATTTGTATACTCAGACAGGTATATACACAGGTATATATCATTAAGGTATACCGTATAGGGTTCAAGTCAGGATAGAGGTTCAAGGAGCAGATGTATTCACATCCATTGTTACCTGAGACCTATTTAGCAATTGAGACAGTGATAAATGGCTCTTCTTACATACATCAGACAAAGAGAGGGTCAAAGGTTGGTAACGTGAGGTTTCCATTAGGCTAGTTGTTCTCCAGAAGCATGTCTCTGCCCCATTTTACAGATGTGATCTAATCCCCATGTCTGTTTCATTTCAATCAGCATTGCACCTGCTCCCCCCGACCACCTGCTGTTGATTCTAAACAATGCACACATTGCACGGAAAATCACATCAAAGATGGAGAAATACAATACCTGCGTATCTGACACAAGAAGAAGCTTTTTGAAAAGGCCTGGTGGAAAATGAATGGTTTACCAAATGAATGACTATTGGGATCCAAATAAAAGAAAAATACCCTGCAGGCTCTTTCTGCGCTGTCTGTGTTTCGACTGCTTGCCCAACAGCTTGAGGAATAGCCCTCTCTGGCAACAATTTGCCTGTGTGTCATCTTGATGAATGGGTTGCATTTCATGTCTCAAATGTATGTCTTACAAGGTCCCTCTAATACACACATCTCGACATCGCTGCTATTAACGGGGCTTCCCTCTTGCGCACTTTCAGTGGACTGCCCGAGAAAATTCATAACCCCTCAGAAAGAAGATCCCTGAAAACAGGAGCAGATTAACTAGGCAAAGAAAGGAACAAAGTGGTCGGTGTAGCGGCTGCAGTCTGGGTGATGTGGTTACAATGCCACATGAGTAGGCCAGCAGTAGGGGCTCCTAAATTCCTGCAAAGATAGGAAAAAAGATTAGATTAATGTGCATCAAGGATAGCTACAAGCCTCTTAGGATATATTTTCCCACGATTTGTGAATATGCACTGGAGATGTGCGTTTTATTATTAGACACTGATAAATGAGGAATACTACCTAACAACCTCCTGGCCAGAGTGTTTGTGTATGCCTGTGTGTGTGTGTGTGTGTGTCGCATATCTAAGAATATCCTTATCTCTTGTTCCCGCTGATGGGCTTTCACTTTCCTCGTCTCGCTGTTTGAAATGGCGCTGTCCAGGGTCCTGCAAACAGTGGCGCTGTCCGCCCCATGTTGTACACCGTACTGTATATTGTCATAGCAAAATGACATGGTCCATGAGAACAATGTGTTGAATCAAATAAGCAGTACTCCATTTTGCAAAGAAAAACAGAGCACTTACACTAACACTTCAAGATTGCTGATGGTCTGTGATTGTGAAAAAATTGCGATGGTGGTGGCTTGCTGAAGGAATCTTTTTGTACACAGTAAGAGAAAAGAGCTGGCGCGTGAATGGAACTGGAAGTTAAACACATTAGAAGATTCAGAATGGGTGTTGACTGTAATAAAGAGAAAATCTAACGGATCACGAGGGCATGGAAAGGATGGAAGGGGGCGTGTAGACTATGGAGAAAAAGTGCAGCTCACGGTATTTGAACTGTGTTTCACAGAGGCAGACCAAGCGACTTCTTCATCAGAGATGGGGGGTGTGGAGATTGAGAGTGCTGTGGCTGTCTGTAGCCCTCCGTCTACCAGCGGTTCCCTCTCCCCTTTTTCAAGCTGAGTTTCGGCTGCCCCGTCCGCCCTCTGCCGTGTCTCTTTTACCAAGCCCGGCTGAGTCTGCAGTAGTTTGCGGAGCTGCGGCGTGGACCTCGACTGTAGTAGGACATCAACCAGTGGTAAGTAGGGAGAGAAAGGGGTACTTACAGAAGGAATTGCTCTGTTACTCGAAACTACAGATAGCCCAAGTATGCATATCGCCGTTGTTCGTTGTATGTGTTCTTGCAGAAGTTGAAAGAAATTGCAAATATTTCATTTGAGATATGGACATTCCACGGGACCAGCGATGCGCCAAGTGCAGTGTTGGAAAATGTCACAAGTCGCCGTTTATGACCGTGAATACTACCAAGACATAATTCCTTAAAGACTAAACGCTTTAAAGGATCGGGGATCACCCGCTGTATTGAGTTTAATGTGATATAAAAATTGTATCATAGTCTTGCAGAGGTCTACACTTTTGTCAAGATGATTGTTTTGTGTACAGGCGATATATTTAGGCGATTATGTGCTTTTGAACCTTCAAAGTGATTCAACTTCGAGTCACCTTTATCATTGTGAAATGACATTTGAGCGCAATGGCATTAATGCCCCCTACAATACTTGTTGCTATCTCTTTGTCATATGCGCTACCCACCTGTACGTATTCTACGGTTTGTTTCTGTCGATGTATTTTCGCAGTTTATGTGTCCGTTATAAACGAACAAACTTAACTTGCCAGTCTTTTAGTAGGCTACAGAACGCATGACATCCCAGATTTAGACAATTTGTTGCGTTCACAAATACTTACTTGTACTTAAAAAGACATAGTGATGCCTTTCACGTTGGGGAGTTTTAAAACGTGGCCTAAGCTACCTATGCGTTTGTCAGCGCACATCACCCTCGGTTATTCCAGGGTTACGTCATCTTTTCTTGTGGCATTCTCCCGAGATCCACTCTTCCGTGGCTGTATGAGTTTTAAATGTTTTACTGGAAATCATGTCACATTAACATAGGACCTTACATGGCGATTTCATAATTTGGTAGGTAATCCGTTCATCCACATTTCACATACAACCCTTCTTAAAATTACTGGAGATAACTTCTAGATGGTTTGATATAGAAATTACTAATGCTATGGAGCTTTTTACGATCATCTTTTGGTCAGTGATATATAGAGATCAACCATTCTACTTTCTAAGCTGCACAACACTTATATTTCTTCAATTTCCATCACTGTCTTGGTGCGTCATTTACCATAAAGCCAGATTGCTTGATTAAAGAACTGGCTCACAACATGGTGTTTGAATCCTTGTGGTATTCTATTGGTGAGGATGTACAAACCCCTTTTTCTCTACAATGACTGCTTTGCTACAGTCTGAAAGCTTCACACTCTCACACCATGTCATAGAATACAAGAGTCAAATGGAAGGCAGGTTTGCAGTTTTGTTTGGCTTGAAATCATCTTCATTCATTATGCCTGTTTAAGTTGTTCAGCTGGCAATAGCTTCTCCTGCTTAATAATTGTAGCCATGCAAAATGAGTTGTGAGTTTGAATTAGCACAAAGTGTTGTCGTCAATATAAATGAAACCCTATACTTCTTTATTTCCCCAGAGAACAGCCGTTAGGCAAACATCTCTGTTTGAATTTTCCTCTGAGCGGGTAGATCTAGGCTTTGAGCACATCAACCACAAATATCAAACAAACTACAGAATACACATACAAAAAAAGCTGATGTGGGATGAATTCAAATGCTTTCATAGTTAGAGCAGCCTTGCAATTAAGGCTGCTTAAGGAGCTAAAAAAATGCATCCTGGGAGTCCTGGAAGGATTTTCTCATGATAGATGATATGGGTGTATTTGTGGAGGTATGGATACTTATCCAAGAATAAAAGGGATGTTTACTCGGGCACTGCAAAGACATAATAAAGGTATTTTCAGGCTATGGACTCACATAAGAAGTAGAGTTACAATTTGTCCTTGCATTTCTTTTTTCAGAAAGAGGACAGAGACAGCTAGATCGAGATAGAGAGAGAAGGAGAGAGAGAGAGAGAGAGAGAGAGAGAGAGAGAGAAGGGAGAGGTTGGTGTGTGTGTGTGTGTGTGTGTGTGTGTGTGTGTGCGTGTGTGTGTGTGTGTGTGTGTGTGTGTGTTTTGTGTGTGTGTGTGTGTGTGTGCACGTGTGTGTGTGTGTGTGTGTGTGTGTGTGTGTGTGTGTGTGTGTGTGTGTGTGTGTTCCTGAGCTTGCTACTGTGTGTGCAGCAGAATTAGGAAAACAGTGTTTGGATATCAGCTCAAGCAGCTGTTCAGTCCTCACTTCAAAAGCAGATCTGTTAGCATGGACATTTGACAGCCCTCACCATGGATCAAAGACTATCCAGACACTCATTACATATGGCCCCACAGTACTATGAATATTGATATTTTTGTCAAGTTGGCAGCGCTTTGGCATACTCTGACCATTTGGCTGAAATATCAGCTACTCTTTTAGCAATTCCTTTTGCACTCAAAGAAAAGATGCTTATTACAACACATGTACTACCAAAATCATTTCAATGTTTCAAGACAACAATGTTTTATTCTAAATTCATCAATGCTTTTATACAAAAATATATTTTTGAATTCACTGTAAGTGCCACAGAGATTGGAAATAAGAGATGCCTCTTTACATGCCACTGATCTCTTAAGAAATGTGTGAACGTATCAGGGTTCTGTTTAATCCTTGACTGCCTGTATGCCGCACCTAGTCTATCCACTTTGCACTCTAGGGAAAGGACACCAAGGGACCACAACGTTCTGTACAGTGATGTGAGTCCGCTTCCTCTGGCTGGCTGCAATATCTTGTAATGTGGTTGTGGTATTAGAGGGATTAGAGTGAGGTTTATACTGGTTTAATTAGCTCCTAGCATAGAAATGTCAGCAATAAACTTGGCATCAACCAGTGGGATGACATTCACCAGACAGAGAAGGGCAGATTTGGATACTTTGTTTGCTGTGAAAGCTCCAGACAATATGCTCATTTGCAAACGGCAACCATCGCTGACCCCAAACCTGTGGCGAGGGAGATATTGTCGGACCATATGTTTTATCAGGTCATCACATGTCGTGTAATATATAGCAGCTTACACCGCAGTCATGGTTAACATGGTGATCGCTGCAGGTTTGGAAGATATAATCTAAAACAGTGGCAGATTTTCGGGGACTTTAGCGAGCAACAGTTATGCAAAGATTCACCAGTGAGCAAATAGTAATCCCCTCATACCTTATGTCCGGTGACTCCCAGATGGGATTTGGCTGTGGAATTTACCCAGCTCTGGTCCTGATGGAGTTTACACTCAGCTGCTGTCTAGACTGGTGGACTATTCTATCATGCACATCATAATTATAAACATAATAAATAAAAGTATTGTATATGAAGAACATCATTTATTTGATGCTGTTCCACCTGTCACAATGGATGATCTGTTGATAATATAAATTAGTTGCCATTCAATCCACGTATAAAGAAATGTTTTTGTGATGCCTGTGGAGAATCCCCTTACTGTTGTATTAACTTCCAATATAATGCTACACAGAATTACAAAAACACCTCAAATGCTGTATTAGCATACATATCACATTTGCTGTAACAAAATTGGATATGTGAATGCGTGCAGGAAAGATTAAGGTTGTTTCAATCTCTAATCTGATTAGTCTCATTGTAAACAGGGTCTTAGACGGAGCGAAAGCGTTTAACCAAAAAAGAAGGCATCTCTGCGGGGCTCTGTCTGCTCATTTGCATGGCGCTCAGACTGCGCGGCACAAAGCGATGAGCTTTTTCCGAGTGCCGGCGCTCGCCTCTGATCGACAGGTCCTCTCGCCCCGCTCTCAGCTTGCGTCGCACATGTTAATTAAAACGTCTATTGAGATTTTCCCCCTGCTAAAAGGCCAAATTAAATCAGCCCCCGAATGAGGAAAATGACTTCTTGGCAATTGCGTAATTGTGTTTAGATGCATACCGGAGCTGCTGCGGGTCGGGGACGCGTGGTGTACAGGCTGCCTGCCGCTATTTGATTTTTGGAGGGGCAGAGAGCAAGCATAGGCGGCGAGGCGAGGATGGAAGGGGAGGAGAAGTGAGGAGAGGAGAGGGGTGGAGAAGGGGGGGGGGTCTCTGTGGACTCTCTGGCAACCTTGCTGGGGCTACCCTAATCCAGAGGAAACAGCTGGGCCACTGAATCTGCCCAGTGCCTTCATCCAGAAATATCACCATCCACAGCTTAGTCATGTGGATGACACGGGTGCCAAGGGTATACAGTACCCTACATCTGTAAAAGTGAATGCATTAGAGTAGAAGTGATAAGACCTGAGGCGTATGATATTTCAAGTTGAACTAATCTTCCCCCCTCACAAATGGACTCTTATCAACCCTATTTGTTTTCTTTAACTGGCAGGCTGATGTTTACGCTTGCTCACCCACTGCCTTGTGTGCATTCAGAGGGGCGTTTACGCTATCCTGCCCATCAGCTAGTGTGTGTTCAGAGGACTAATTACCTGTGTCCGCAAGATGGGCAAGGTCAAGGGATAATGGCAGAGATTGAAAGCTGGGGTCAGCCGCCCCAGCTAATGAGATTTACGACCCGGTGCCCCTCCGACTGGCGTTCTCTGAGCTGTTAACATGATTTATGAATCATCCCTCTCACAGGTGGCTGCAGTCTCCAGATAGATGGCTCACTAGCCAGGCATCTGAGAAAAGCCATCACACAATTAGAGACAAGGGCCACCAGTTTAGTGCTGCCATAACAAAAGCCCTTGCTTCTCTTACTTGCCACCAATGGTGAAACATGACCGGTAGATAGGCCTCTTAAAGTATTTGATAAAAAATGATCATGGCATATTTGCTTATATGTTCTAGATTAACTTGGCCCTCAGTATGGATGACAACCATATGTTTGCATAGTTTTGTGGAACAGGTTCTTAGTTAATATACTGCACCACAGAAGCATGTGGAGAAGCTCCAAACCATTACACAGTCTGCCTGCTCTGTCGTGATCAACAGATCACCAGACAAACCAATTAAACCCCAAACCTGGGCCCACTTGGCCAATTACATCAGATTTGTTAGCCACTGTAGCACAGCCAGATCCAGCAGGATCAGCTCCACCATTAGTCTTCCCTCCCCCTACAGCCCTCCCCGTTCCCCCTTTATCTTCTCCGAGAGCCCCAATAGCAGCCGTCTTCCATTATTGCTTGTTTAAAAAAAATGTCAAGTCCTGACAGCCGATGCTCAGTCCACACCTCCAGACAAGAAACCCGCAGAAAAAGAGAGAACAATCCCGCTGAGAAAAAAGCGCTACCTGACAACGCCACGCGCAGGGCTTCCCATTAGATATGGCCCAGCCCACCGGAGAGGTGCAGTGGGGCAAGAGACATCAATTTGCTCTCCCTAATGCGCTCACTGCCCCCACAAGACATATTGATTATTTCTCCCCCGCAAAGTGACAAATAGCATTTTCGGGGGCGTAATGGAGACGAATGGTGGGTTTATGAGGGGGAGGCGGGGGGGGGGGGGGGGGGGAGGGGCACCCTCCCTCTCCACCTCCCCGTCCTCCATTGGCTGCTCCTCCCCACCCCGTACCCCTTCATGCTACCGTAGAGGGACTGCTGAAAACAAACAGTGCTACCAGTGAGATGAGGCAGGGTGGTGGTGGTGGTGGTGGTGGTGGTGGTGGGGCTGGAGGGGGTTGGCACTCCGTCAGGGAGAGTGAGACAGGGGCAGCGGGAGGTAGTGTGGTTGCAGATGTCTGGAGCTGCCAGCGAGGTGGGGAGAGTGATGTTCCTTCATTACGCTCCTCTCTCTGGAGGTGCCTGCTTTATGGCCACGCCGCAGAGGCCTACATCTGCTGCAGTTTTTAAATGCTATCTACTGCCCCAGCTCCGACCATGTTTCCGTTCAGCACCAGTCTATCTTTTTTATCCACCACTCTTGGTTGTGGTCCAGCTCTCCCACCTTGACAAAAATGTATGCTCAAGCTCGGAAACGCGCCCGCATGTAAATTACAAGATAAATAGGATAAATGGGTTTCATTCAAATATGAAATGCAATTCGGCTGTATCTCGGAATAGTTTGAAAACATGTCAATAATGCAATAATGAAAATATCACAAGAAATCATTCTGAGGAGCCCGCGGCAACAGCTCCGCTGGATAACCAGATTACATTGCCTGTGCCTGACTGTAATGGTAGATATGGATGGAGGGGCTGCAATTTCTGATGATTATCTCACATTTTCCACCCAGTGTGTCTGCTGTAGATGGAAATAAACTGAGATACAGGATTTCAGGGCAGTGTGCCTGTTTAGGACCCCCGCAACTCCTGTGAGGGCACAAGGAGAAATGGAGGTTAGGCTCGCCGGAGAGAAGCAATCAAAAGGCAGTGGTATAACTTTTCACAGAGTAACTTGGTTTTAACTCATTTGAAGCAGTCCGTGTCTCTTTTTTCATAAAGAGAGATATAAGTTTAACCCAGTTACATCTCGGAAAATGTATCATGGTGGTCTTTGGTTTAGCTGAGGATTTATGAATGGTGCAGAATGGGGAGCATAGCATAGCAAATATCATGTGCACTGTAAGACTAAGTCCTACTATAGACTCCGGCATTCTTTGGAAACTGCCACAAGGGTTAGAGAACCACCGCTACCTCTAGGATTAGAGGACACCCATAAAAGGGTTATCATATTGAAAAAAGAAAAAAAAAGAAAAAAAAATACTTCAACGTACAGGCCCATAGCCATGAGTTCATGCTGAACCTCACGTTTAACAACACAGTCATCTTCTCATTACATTACATTATTATACATGTAATTCATTCTTTCCCAGGCAGTTCCACTGCTCGGCTGTCTCCCATGGAACATCATTCCGTGTCTCTGCTTATCTCCATCATCAGATCCATATTCTCTGTCTTCTCTCTCCCAGTCACATTTTCCAGCTATTTTCATTTTCCCATGTGACAGGTCCACCTTTCCAGTTCAGTTATTGTTTGAAATGTGATGCAGTATAGATGTCTTTTCACTTCCACCTAATAATGTTCTATCTTTTCACACAGGCAGTCAAGACCTGCTGTCTTCATTGCCACACTGCAGTTATACTCTGGTATGTACTGGATCTCACCACTGGTTGATGCACTCACTTCATGGCGCAGCAGCTAAACATTACTGCTCCAAGATACCATTATTAAATAACTGTGTTTGGCACAACTTTACCAAAGAGACTCAAAGGGCCCTTTGTTTAAGTGTGAATACAACCGCTAACTCTCAGAAATTCACTTTTCATCTTTTTCAGATTTGTCTTTGTCGCAGAGGTAGCGATTTTACTGTGTAATCGAATCATGGAAATTGTGTTTCCATTTAATCATGCAAATAGAAAACAGAACAATTTGTTACCATCAACCTCGGCATTAATAATAATTTCCAGTCGCTGCTTTTCATCGAACGCGGAAGGGCGTGCAGGGAGACTAGGACATGCTTGAGGAGACAACAGAGGCCCTAAGAGACTGTTGCAGTACCGCGTTAGACAAATTAATGTCAAAGAGGGACCAGGCTCTTCTAATAATTCACGTTGAGCCTTTGTGGAGAGTTTACAAAGAACAATCTCCCACCAACTTCTTAAATGTGCCAGCAGCGGTGTAGTGTCCGTGGGCTGCACCCAAGGTTCAATATTGCTCCGTCTCAGAGCCCCTTTTTGAATCAATGTCCCCTTTTGAAATGCTCTAACTGGCACTGTCCCTCCCACCACTCTTAACCTCAATCTTCCAGCAATCTCCAGGGAGCAGCGTGGAGGGCACACCGTGGGTCCTTTTTTTTCCTATCTCCCTTTCATCAGTCGCCACTCGTGTGCAGGCCCATCAAGCTCAAAAACAAGAGCTTCTCATAGCAATCTGACCTTCATCAAGATTGGGGGGGGGGGGGGGGGTGGGGGGCGGTGGGGGTGGGAGGTGGTTGGTGGTGGTGTCGATGTGTGGGGTGGGGGGTGGGTGGAATGTTTCGGGGTGGGAGGCGAGGAGTCTTAGGGGGTTTTGATTAGGCTGGAGCCTAAATATAGCAGCGATAGCAATTAGGCGCCAATCTAATCAACCATGTGCTCCTACCAGGCTGAGGATGATTCAGCCCTCATATTCCTCTGCCTGCCTGCCTGCCTGCCTGGACCAGTCGCTCGTCATCTGGCTGCCAAGCCGTCGCCGTCCATTTAATTATGCCCACCCCCCGTCAGCCGAAGATAAGGCAGAGATAGCCTTATCGCCGCGCCTCATTTCAGAATCAATGAAATTAATACAGCCGCCCTCCCTTTTTCGGGGCCTGTCATTATAGTCATAGCCTGCCTGGGTGGCTTAGTGATTTATTGGCATGTGCTTCGTCTGCCAGTGGTGGCCTGGAAAGTTTTTTTTCTGGGTTTTGTTTAATCGTTTTGCCACAGACGTTGTGTATAATCCCTTTCCCGAAACCCCGCTGCAAATGGAAAAAGCGAAGCGGTGCGGAGCGGTGGCATCGAGACACGTCTGACTTGTTGTTTATCGGCAGCTGTCGCCCCACACCTGTCCGCTTTGACTCTGTGCGCGCCTCAGTTTGTGATCTATCTTTTCCACAAGGGTGTGACTACCTTGAATACCTTAAATAAATGATCGGGATAGCTATACAGTAGCTACAGCTGTGTATGGCTGAGCTGAATAGAAATGGGAATGTACTGCTGTTGAGACATGATAGGGGGTGGGGGTCGGGGGCTGAATCTTGCTCCTGCTCCAAGTCGTTGTTTTTGACAGGCAGGGTCTCGGCAATCCTCAGAGGTTCAGATGGCAGATCAGGCTGGCACGAGGAGCAGACAGACGGATGGAGGTGTCCCTCTTGATTTAGACCCATCGTTTATTTTTAAGCGATGCCAGATGGTCCAGCCCAGCATCCTCCCAAAGTGCACGTCTGATGGATGTGGCATTGGGGAGGAGGCAGAGCGCATCTGCGCATTTCGATAACTGCTAACAGTGCCTTCCCTTTCTTCCTCAAGATTACCCTCGCAGCAGTCAATGCACTCGGTTGAAATCAATCAGGCAAAAAGTCTGGGGAACACTGTTAACAAAAAGCATTAATTAGACCATGATGCATTAATGCCGAGTAAATCATTCATATTCTGTTGATTGTTTAATGAGGCTAAAGCAAGTGTGTCTGAATAATTAGTCAAATAAAATAAAAAAGGGAAAACAAACCTTTTTTTCATAAATAGCCAAAAGACCAAGACTCAAGATCTTATTTTATTACAAAGCTGTCATAAGCTTCCAATTATAAGACTTTTTAAATGATTTGTCTTTGACTCACAAACATAAAGAAATAATTACTGTGCATAAAAGATGCTAAATAGTTTGAGCAAAGTCTTGAAGCCTCTTTGGTTGATTTGAAAGACCATCCTGATTCAAAATAAAGTAACATGTTGTAAAGACGGCCTAAGTTAATTGCTAATATAAATAAACATAGATGTCATCTTCAAGTAGCTGAATATGTTATTCTATTACTTACTGTGCTTTCATCCTCAACAGATAGATTTGAATTTCCACAGTGACAGTGAATTGTCTTTTATCAGCTGCCCCCTTCTCCTGAAATGAATTCTTCATACATTATAGAATACTACATTCCTGGCATCTGTTAGGGATTGGGATGCTGATAAACCGAAGAGAGAGGACGTGAATTTTGCATTTCTCTCTCCGGTTATTTATGTATGAGGCCCTCACAGTTCAGTCACCGCGCACACACTTAAGCCCGCCGAGGCTTGCCAAGACTCTGCCTTGCGTCCCTCCATGACTATCTTAGCATCCTCAGGGCACAGCAGGCGACCTCTCTTGATGATTCCTTCCACGGGGGTCTTGATCCTGATGTTTATGACCCGGGTTCATCACTGGCATTATCAGCGAGGAGAACTCCATTAGACCCCTAATTTTGGTGACAGCCTCTTTAATCAGTGTCGCCATGGAAACATGGGGCCTCTCCTAATGAAACAAATTGTCCTTGGTATTCTCTGATTGTGGCGCGGGGAAACCATGCGTGTCGGGCCGATCTACCTGAGAGAGATAGAGAGAGAGCGAGAGAGCGCTCACATCGTAGCGTAGGTCTGGGCAGGGCCGGATTAGCCGAGTGGAAAGAAGCCACCTAATGATGATGATCAGATTATTATCACCTCGGCAACAATAGCACTCCCCTGCACAGGGGTTTAGTTGTCATGTGCCGAGCCCTCTGACTGTGAGAAATCTAAACGCAGTGTGGGTGGAGGAGTTGTGCCTCCATTCAGTGACTGTTGTGATAAGCCTCGGAATTTCGCTACTCAATGACTGGAACATTCCATGATAACCTCAGTAAGCCACCATAACAAATACTGTGCGCACACAATGGAAACTAGACACCTACACACCGGATTATGCATCAAGCGCCCCCCCCCCAATCCCCTACTCCCATTCTGCCATCCTCACCTCATGCACACTCCCACACACACATATATATATATATATATAATGTATGGGAGTTTGCTATCCTATCAAATCTTCTTCAGCACGTATCAGTAATGTCTGCAATCATATCACTGTAATAGCCATTTTCTGTCTCTACACAATGCATTCATATGTATGTAATAGTGAGCCTGTAACATTTGAAAAATCTCACACATCATGAGTCTGTTTATAAATGCAATGTTTATAAACCAGGGTATGTGGTGTCTCGTGTCTGTGTGTTATTCGTCATGTTGCAACATTTAGCAAACATTATGTGCTTTCCAACTTGATAATATAATATGATATCATGCTTCCCATTCACAACTCATCATGTATGTGTTGTCATTTACTCATGCTGTGTTAAGAGTGCTTGTCTATGTAACAGTTTTGTAACATTCCTAAGCTAAGTGTTTAATAAATCATTTATTAATCATTTATTAAGTCTTTCTAAAGCTTATATCTGACACACATCATATCTGTAATACAAACAGCATTTACTTATCATTTTCATTGTCCATTGAGAATTCTTATTGTTTATAAGAGACCACCTCTTTACATAAATTATAAAGATATGCCTTCATGAATAAATATACAAAAATCTGACAGAATCTCAACGCATGCTTACAGGGTAGACACCAAGCATAATTAATGCTTGCAATTGCAATCAACAAATTAATCAGTTGCATGTCAATATAGATTATAATTATGAACATTTCATTTGCTTTAATCACGCACTTTAATTAGTAAGGTTATTTTAAAATTCTCTTTACCGAAAAGATGATTGGACTTTGAAATGGTTTTCATTTTAAACTGAAAATGATTTTTGCACATGAAGACATGTTAACTGCTCGAACAAGTCATCAAATTACTCTCACTGCTTATTTAATGTGTAGGGCACATCCTCAAAGGAATGTACCCAAGTGCTTCAAGTAAGCTTTAATTCAGGACCAATGCTGCATCTACAAAATACACGCCGCTAATTGATGAAAGAAAATTACTTGTTAGACTCAATCAGAAATTTTGCAAGTAGGGCTTTACCAGCTGATGCATACAAACCTCTTCCCCGTTTCTGAGTACCACTGTGGGATGATGATGCTGTACGTTTCTACTTTTTCAATCCACAATTCATTAGCTCTTTACTGCTCCTGTGCACTCATTCAACCTGTCATCATAGCCTCATCCTAAGCCAAAGGCACTATCATTTGCACACTCATAGAACCTTTTCACATAGCAGTCAATGGGTTATAGAAACAGGATGGATAGACTCTTGTGGAAATCAAAATGCCAGTCATTAGCGCCACCCCTAAAAAAGTACAGCAAATATGAGCAGGGGGGACATCAGTCTTGCAAAACCCTGGGTGGATGAAAGGACATGTGAGTCAGCCAAACAGCCAGCGAATGCAGTAATGACTCATTTCACCCCAACTTAATGGGGGTTTTATTACTCTCATTCAAACCTAATCACATGCATAAAAGCACAGGGGGTAGCTTTAAGGACAGGACAGAAGAGATTACTTTACCCAGCAGTCCAAATGGAAAGGGTAGCTCTAAATGAGGAATATTTGTGGGTAGCACAAGGCATTTGATATCGCCAGCATAGTCTGGGCTGGTTGTGAAATATTTAGGTGGAAAGATAGAGCGAAAAGCAAGTACCTGGGACAGCAGGGGACCTCTACAGGCGCATAATCAACGGTTTTCAGATACTCCAGAATTCCTGACCCAAACGGTTCAGATTCAGTAGGATCTGGTTTCTGTTGTGCCAGTATCTGGAGAATAACACCATCCAACTCTTGTACGTATTTGCGCTCAAGTCTATAAATAATGTCTTATTGCTCATTTAGAGAATATGAACTCATCCATCTCTATGCAATTATTTTTTCACCCTAAGAAGGAAATATATTGGCTTTCTGAGAGAAAAGGCCAGCAGAGCAAACTGTAATTTTCAGGCGATAATGATCCGACTAAAACATAATATTTACTTGAACTAACACAGAGAACCACTGAGCACCTAGGCAATAAGCTGTATTGTAGTGTATAACGCCTTGTGGTGCAGTGCACATATAAAGGTATTCCCAAATACTACAAATGGTGTGGTTCAAGACCATAATAACCAGTTCTAAAACATGCAGTATTTGAATCGGATTACAGGAATTTAAAGAGTACATATACTGTACGTAAAACATTATTTCGTAAAACACATTTCCTTTACGGGTGACATGAATCCAAAGGTTTAAGAGGGGGTTTCTGATTCAGCATCACAAAGATTCAGAAGCATGCCCCATGATTTACACACCAAACGCATGCTTCACCGAACCCTCTTCTAGTTTGGAGAGTTAAACAGACAACACTTTTGATCCTTTGAATTTACCACAGATTAAAGTGTACCTAGTCTGCATGGTGTCAGATAGCAAACAGTGAGATTTGCTTGGATCAAAAACATTGTGCTCTCTATCGATAAATCAAGCCGTGTAAGCCTGGAAATTGAGTCAAGAACCACTAAAGCATCTGCAAATCTAAGCCTTTTGTTTGTTCTGGAAGGCCTCAGCGGTAGGGACACCGTATTACATGTTTGAGTTTTGTTTGTCTGTGCTGTTTTCAACAAATTACCTGCTTAGAATCGAAACACAAAAGTGAGTGGCATCTCGGAATCAACGAGTGACTCAAAGAGATGTTTTGTATTTCAACTCTCAAGCTTTCAGCGTTTCTCTGCATTGTTTACTAAATCTATATGCCCCGCACACACACAATGAGCCGAGGTAAATCTTCACTGTGTCCTAAGACTATCTAATGTGTTGTTGCTGCATTTCTTGCATCATTTCCTCCATATTATTCATTGTAGCCCAGGTTCTACATTAGCTTTTGTTATCTTATTCAGAATGAATGTACTTTTGCAGATAAATCCACACAGATGTCCACTGTAGATTACAAGTGTAAACAGAAGCAAAGATGTTCGTAGCATAAATAAAGGGCCAACTGTACATTAACAGTTACAGTGTATTTCTTGCATAACCACGTGTTATTGCTAGATGTATTTTGGGGTTGGTGTAGGTTTGCGATCAATGAATTGTAATTAATCAGTTCCACTGTCCCCAAGACATCTAATATAAATTGGAACCAAATTCTGAACAATGTGCAGCTGGACACCAGTGCTTGCCTTCACATTCTATCCACGTTTTCCATGTTTTTTTTTCCCCTTCCACTCTCTCCGCTCTCTTTACAGGGGGAAAACGCAGTGAGACAGCGAGCCGCTGAAGACCCGCTCATTAATTTATGAATGGCCCGCAGGCCTGGAGGTATGCGCTGCTCATCCTCGCACTGACCAATGCCATCGGGCGCCTCGGGCCCTGCTGCTCCCGCACGTCCACGCCTGGCAATTTCTAGACCGTTCCGCATAATCCAAGATGCCTCTCTCTCGCTCGCTTGTGCTACGCGGCCACATTGCATCTCACGCCTGTTTTTTTTTTTCCTGCATCATGTGGCTGATGAAGTGTTGCAGGGTTTATGGGTGGGGGAAGGTCGGGGAAAGCTGTGTGTGAGTGTGTGTGTTTGTATGGAGGGAAGGGTGGTGGAGAGGGTTCTGATAACTGGTCATGGCTACATCGCCACAATGGGTGAGGATAGGGAAGAGAGAGAATTAGAGAAAGAGAGGGGGGGTGTTGGGGAGGAAAAAAAGGCCGAGCTGTGGTAATTTACTGCTCCCAGCCCGTGTCGAATTTCACATCCCTCAGAAAAAAAAATAGGCGAAGGCTCATCTTGCCGCACGCTGATTTCCATACGGGCACACTAGAGCCCTGCCCCACCTCATGCATATTTATCACCGCTGCCTGGCATGTGTTCACACACACACACACACACACTGATGATAGTGGCGTACACATACACACACACGCACACAATAGGCACATAGAAAAGCCCTACCTGCCCATGCTGTTCAATATGTCGCTCTGACTGACTGACTGACTGAAGTGAAGGAAGTCCCTGAGCTGAGCCAGTGGTCTTGGTGAGCAGCGGCAGCCTCCACTCCTGTGCCCGTGCCACGTCTGTTTGAGGTGGCTGAAGATCCGGCTCAGACACACGGGTAGATTTGTGCTTGACGAGACACCGGCTCGCTGGTGGTGCTGCTGTCGAGCTGGCCGTGGCTGGATAAGCATGACAATCAGCTGATGTTTAAAAGGGGCGACACTGTCTGAGATGCCAGTACACACTGCTGTGGTCAATTATTTATGTCTCAGTACATGATGACACCCTCTCAAACATTCAGTCATGGTACATGGCGAATGAACAAATTCAGAAAGCACACAGTCACTAGTAGACCTAAACCGACTCTTGATTGTTTGTGTGGTATATTATATATATATTCATCAATTACATCACAAAACCACATACCATAACTTCCTGATGATTAACTGCACGTATATTAACCACATGACAATATACTGTGTGGTTTTATAAAACAAATCTATGTATTAACTGTACATGGGTATTAAGCACATTTTATTCAACATTATGTCGTTGTGTCAAAAATGCAAGTACATTTCGGGACCTCTGAGTGTCATTCAAGCAGCAGATCTACCTCACACTACTTGGCACCTGTGCATTCTGTGTGAGCATGAGAGAGAGAAAGAGAGAGAGAGAGAGAGAGAGAGAGAGAGAGCGCACACCAGTTACAGGGCTTGTCATTGTTGGCATCTGGCGGTAGCTAGCTAGCTAATTCACTAAGGCAAGACTTAGACTACGGATAGAAGAAAAAAGGATGAAGGTAACAAGGTGCCTGCAAAGCTAGAGGGGGTGGAAAAAATCTCCTGTTGTTGACCATTTGGCAGGCGCAATGTAAATTGCCATTCTAGTTAACATGTGCGAAGATGAGGGGAGCAGCATTACCACGGTGAAGAATAAAACACAAGGCTTCATTGATGTTTTTATTTTTTGTTAAAAGCTCACACACCGTTTGAAGACACACGCAAGCACAATGAACCAGAGTTAACTCTTGCCTTAAAAAAAATATTTTGATTGACTGGTTTTTCTTTTTAATAATTCATACCCATGTACAGGCTGCACCAGAGTATGAACCACAGGGCTGGAGATTGATCAAATCAATGTGTAAACCGCAGTTAATAGTCTGGGAATTATGGTACTCTTCCTTATATACTCATACTAAAGTTCTGAGGCCGTACTCTCAGCTCTTTTGATGCATGGCTCCACCCTTTCTTTATCAATTCCATGCTACACTCTTCCTGTGCCCTTTTAACTGAGCCTGTCCTCCTCCTCTCCGTTTCTCTCCATCCCTCTTGAGTCACTCTATTCTTCCCTCTCTGGTTTGCCTGCCTTGTCTTTTATTCCTGTCTTCTTTCCCCCTTCCACGGCCCCTGTTGGTCCTCTCGCCTCCCTGCTGTGAGTCTGCTGTTGTGTCTTATGGCTTTTTATTCCTACGTGATGAGAGCCGTGCTCATGTAGGGGTCAAAGCCACTAAACACACAGTGTGAAGTCAACCGAGGGCCTTCGATGACCACTGGTCATTTCAAAAACCATGTAAACTGACTGTCTAAAATAGAGTCGGCGAAACACACAGCACTGTCCTTGTCAAAGGAGACATTTGTGTGTGTGTTTTGTATGTGTGTTTGTGTGTGTGTGTGTGTGTGTGTGAGAGAGAGAGAGAGAGAGAGAGAGAGAGAGAGAGACAGAGGGAGAGACCAAAGTGTTAAGAGGTTCTGTCAGTGCAGTGCCTGGGAGAATAGAGAAAAGCCTTTTCGACACACTCCTGAAGCAGACTAAATAACATTCAGATGAATTAACATGCATATGAAATTGGTGCTATAGCATCATGGCTGGGTGAGTTGCAATATGAGATGTTTGAATTGAGTGTAATTGTTTTGAGTACAAGAGCACCTTCTGGGAATAAAAGTGGAAACAAAAGTAAATTGTCACATATACAGTTTACATCCTGAAAATGGTTGAGTAAAATAAAACTGAAATACATATGGCAAAGAATGTAGTCCTTCCTTCAAAGTATTTTATTTTGTTGTGTAACGAATACATAATGTATTGCAATAAAATTATGTGTATAAAACAAAATCTGAAGTAAATGTCAAGTAAACACAACACAGTAATAAAGCTAATATATTATAATTATTATTTGGTATAACTTGTGGCATGACATGACCCTGAAATACATTATAAGGGATTTGTCCTGTGCAATAATTGATGAAGGGGGATGCTGGTATATTTCAACAGGGCATGTCAGATGAGTGCTAACGTTGCAAAAATGACATGCTGGAAGCAACATAGGAGGCAGGAACATTTCCGATGCAATCATCCATCCACTTAGGCTGTGGTCACGCCTGGTTGGATGCTCCCAATTACTTGTTAGCAATTCTCCCTATCATGTGATGGTCCAGTGATGAGCTGTAAAGAGATTATTATATATATATATATATATATATATATATATATATATATATATATATATATTCTATACATATATACTATATTATATAGAGAGAGAGATTGATAGATAGATAGAGAGAGAGAGAGAGAGAGAGAGAGAGAGAGAGGAAGGGGGGGGGGGGCTTAGCATGCCATACCATTTTAGCAACTCTGAATGATATAACAAAAAATTGACAGTGGCCTGGTATCAAGTTGTCACTTAAATTAGAGGGCAATTTTATTCTACCTTTGGGCTGAGAAATGCCTTTGAGGGTTTCCTTGCAGGTTTGTCCTCTTTCTTGGCAGCACTGTGTCATTTTTATAAATTCTCTTTCATATCAAATTTGACATCCCATTTCTAGTGTCTCAAATGTTTCAAGGTTCTTGAAGGTCCATTTCCCACTTTGAACCCCCTCCTCGCACTCTGCCGCAAATTAGCAAATTGCCCGCCTAGCAGGGAAGCCCCACGGCGCTGACTGGGAGCGAGGAGCTGATGGAGATTAGACGCACACAAACACACAGGTCAAGGTAACCGAGACAGAAACATCTCCGTAATGACTGGAAGAAGCTCGCAGTCATGTCGGCCTCTCCCTAGGTTGCCCACGCAACAGCAAATCACATCGGAGACTCGGCTCGCTCCTTCATGATGAAACTCGGGGAAATTCCATAGCCCTGGCAGACTTTGTTGTTGTATAATTGATGGTGTGTGGCTGGGAGCAGGAACGCCACGCCACACACTCCAATTAAAGCTTAAACTGCTGGGTAACTACAAACTGCATGTGTTGCTTGTGTAATTATTTAGGCGCTTGGCACCGTCTGTGTTTGACACGGAGTATGAAGGTAAGGTTGGAGGATACAAACATAATGTGCAATTAGCTGATCTCGCTGGAGAATTTATCAACTACAAACAGCGTTTTGTTTTCCTGTTTAAAAAAAAGATAAATGAAAAATAGTCCCAACCCCACCACGTCCATCTGTGTATGAGTACCACAGACAGAACTGGATTCACTTCAGTGAAACCAAGGTTGAAAAGCAGTCCTTAGCAACACAGTAGGCCTGCTAATGCCTTTTGAGTCATTTTGTCTTTGAAATCATCTGATCAAACTCGATCACCTCCGTGGTGCCGCCGTACCCAGCTGCCCAAATATATCAAATGAATTACCTTCGAATCCAAAGTCAATATCCAAATCTAATCACTGTGAATATTTGCTCTGGTTCAAAAACTAGAGCTAAACTGATGATGAAAATGCGGACAGCAGAAACGCTCTCTCACTCTGGCCAGTCACCTCTGTGGATTCCCTGCTGGCCCCTTCAGCACCAGTCCTTTTCAGACGGGGTGATATGGATCGCCCAGTGCACTTCAGCACATTACCGTTCCGTTAAAGGTCATCTCCTGAGCCTTTCGTTTCATTACGCTTATCTGTGTGTATGATCAGAGAAGGGCTGAAGAGCAAGGGATGGGGGGGGGGGGGGGGGGCAGCTTCCCAATCAACAGTCAATGCTCGGGGCTGTAATACCTGGTTAAATATAGCAGCAAGGCGAAGATGAGCATTGATTTCTGGGGGCCAGTGGGGCATAGTGTGATGGGCACAGCACTGTGTTGGTTAGGCACCGAGGGGAATCTGTGAGACAAGACGACGAGATGAGGAGTGTGTGTGTGTGTGTGTGTGTGTGTGTAGGGGGAGGACTGCTGGCGACGGCTGTCCCCTGTCCACCCGAATGGCGATTGCATCCTCCGGAGAGGGAACTCACCTCGACCAGCCGAGCGTGTCACACTGAAAAGTAATTACAGTTCCCCTCAAACGCCCCTGCCCCACACCCAGCTGATATACACAGAAAGATGCATGTAGACACATACACACGCACTGCACTGCATGTACACACACACACACACACACACACACTCACACACACCCTCACCCTCTCCTTGATCCACCCCCAGGATGAAATAGAATTTTGGGCCTGGGCATCCACCTTACTTTAAAATATTCCTAATCTCCTCTTGCTTGATAAAAGGGTCATTACTCTAAAGCCTTTTTAAAAGGGAAAGTGTCACCTGTAATTAATTCAAATTGCACTGTACTGCCACAAAATGAAACTGGGGGAACCTCCAGTGGAAAAAAAAGTAATTGAGTCATGGCTTCCCTCAAACACCTCAACCGGGCTCCTATTTCTGTCACCGGTGGCAACAGACAGAGATGAGATTGATTTTTTTTTCTTACTCTGAAATGTGTCAGAGATGAAAATCTTCAGGGACCGGTGTGCAAACCCAATTCTATATCAAAGCGACCATCAGCCAGCATAAGGGTTCGATGACCTACTTTCCAAAGCGTGTCCACCACGCCACCTGAAATCAATTGGTCTGTAACGAGAATGGATAGGATAGGTCTATCACAGGGCAGGGTCCCAGGTACAGCATTCACAAGGCCGTGAAATAATCCATTTCTGCACAGACTGAGAACAGCAGAGAGATCAAACGGCTGTTATAACTTGTGTGTGGGCTGAGGGAAGGACATGTGACTTTGTGTCAGTATCTGAAAGACAATTTGCATATTCATTCAGCAGATACATTTGTTTGACACCAGAAGCTCTCGAAACCTTCTGCATTATCAAAGGCCTGTGTATGGAAACATTTCCACTGGACATTTCTCTACGAAACAGTAACCATGTCAGAACTTTAAAAAAGAAGTCTCTAAATGTAGTGATTTAGTTCAGCAAAGGCAAGTCTTTGCTTAAAAAAAAGACCTCCACTAGCAAAGAAAAGGTCACAGCCATAGCCATGTTCAGCCTTGTAGTTGGACTAACAGGTCGCTGAGATCGATGACTTGAGCTTCAAGGCAACCACTCCAGTCTCTGTGTGTACCACTTTATTACTAATACTGAGAGATGAAGTGTGACTATAGAGCTACTCTCTTCATTTCAGAATCAACAAAAGGCCTGGACAGAGTCTGCCAATATGTAGACATGCGTATCCGTCTTTTTAATTCTGTTATGTAGCGAGGTATATTTTCAAATGGGTAAGGACAGTGCTTTGTTATTCAAATCAGATAGAGAGGGCACTTATGAACGCTAGCTCAAAGGATATCCCATTGAGACAGTATTTCATCCATCCAGAGAAAAAAGAAAATAAGATGATGGATTCCCACATTACATAATAATAATAATAATATTAATAATAATACACTTTATTTGTATAGCACCTTTCATACAAAACAATGCAGCTCAAAGTGGTGGTTAACAGCAAATAAACTACGTGCACAAAGAAGTTACATGCACAGTGATCTCATATAAAAATAGACATAAAACAAAACTAAACATAAAAACTGGAAATACAATACAATATAGTTCCAGAATATCTGGAATACATTACATATGATATTGTCTGGCATTCTTTGGTTTTAGTTCTGACATCCCGCTCCATGGGCTGAGTGAGACTCATTCGGTATTTTGCTCAGCAATGTGAATAATTAATATTCAGCCTCTTAGAAAATTTACCAGATGTTATTTGATCAGGTCATTCATTAATCTGAATGAAATTAAGGCCTGCGCAAACATGTAAATCTACACATAGGACACCCTCAGATGTGACTTGAAGCCATCATTTGTTATTATATCATATGGTTCCTCTCTCTTTCTCTGTCACCCACGTTTTCTCTCTCTCACACACACACACACACACACACACACACACACACACACACACACAAACACACACACAGACACACACACACACACACACACACACACACACACACACACACACACACACACACACACACACACACACACACACACACACACTCACACACACACACACACACACATAATCCCCCCAATTCCCCAGTATATCCCGAAGCCAGAGAAAAGCGGCACCACTGGATCAGAGGCTAAATTGGCAGGGAGAGGATGCAGCCTGCTGCAGCGGGGAACAAAACAGGTGGCCAGGGAGGCGAATGCAAATGTGGGGAGTTGGGAGAGGGGGCACGAGACATCTGGAGACCAGCACACACCTCGCCCAGGGAGAGCCGGGCGGAGTCAGCCAGGAGCCAGGAGCCAGCGTCCAGTGGGGATTGAGAGGAACCTCCAGAAAATACCAAAGAATGGCCTTGAGAAATGAATGGGAATGTTACATTTATTCGCTTTACAGAAGGAGTTACCCAAAAGCAGCTTACACCGTGTCACACTCTTACAGAAAGAGATGAGATCATGAGCCCTGAAGCATTCTTTTCCATGGAACTTTAAAGGTTCTATTTCAAGCCATCCCCCAAACTTATTCGGTCATGTCCTATGTCGAACATCAAGTGCGCAGCAATTTTCAGTGATGAAATATTTTCTTCACCAAAGGGTTTTGCATGTGGGAAATATGTGGAACTTCAGCTTCCCAGCATACATTTGTTTTGTTCTCAAAGTCTTAAGTGCCAGTGGTCATTGAAAACTCCCTCTGTTAATTATCTTTCCCAAATAATAATTTCCTCTGATGCCGATATGAGATTTGAATCATAAACCAAATGATACCTGCTGCCAGATCTGTCACTTGAATGGTGGCCAGGAACTTATGGTAATGAGACTGATGTTTAATTCCACCCCAGCTGTGCGCAGGCCCTGGTCAATAACCCAACCAAAATATTCATTAGGTCTTCTTCTGAAGCCAGACCACAGCCATGCCAGAGATGAAAACACAGGTGCCAACTGCCAAGGAGCATTGGTGGTACTTCAGCGCCCTCTAGTGTCTGACAGTCTTGTGGTCTCACAAGATTTTTTCAGTGTGATATAGAGGGACATTTGTAAATACATAAACATATATATAACATACAAAAATGGCAAAATGGTTGCAATCAATTACAGGAGTGGCCATTATTATACAAATTCAAACTGAACCACAACTCCAGAATAATGGTCCTCATGGATTACTGGTCCTAAGTGATTATTACCCTGTTCACAATATTAAAGCATAAGTGATATTAATAAGTGATTGCACTGTGAAGCAAAGCAAGGTAGGCCTATGGAGCACAGAATACAGAAGCTACAATTCAAAATAAATACTTTTGCTTGGCCATGGCATTTTTTATCAGTATGAGCGTCGCTCCTGCCGGAATACACCCCGCTGCTTTGTATGCATAATTAAAAAGGGACTTGAGTGCTTCAGCTACGCATCCCATCTGATTGGTGCAGACACGATGCCAAGTGCAAGTGCACCGAAGTCAGCAGAAACTCTTGTTGTGCACAAAATAAGATGCAAAAATGGGTTGCTTTCATTTGAATGGGAGTAGAATTGCTTACTACTGCACAATAGAAAAGTGAGTTCAGGCTGGGAAGTCGTCCTGTGCGATGTCATAAACTACCATGTCATTTCTCAGGGAAGATCTAACGTTTCTAATTTAATCTGAACTTTCTGTGTGAAACTCTCAGATTCACATATGATGATCACAGTGATATGGTACATGCCATTGTGGTGTCCTGACCAGCCACCGGCTCCCCAGAGAGCAGAGCGCACAGCTTCAGCACCATGGAGAGTACCCCCCTACTCACAGCACAAACCCTTGGGCGTGGTTCTGGAAGGACGGTTCTATCCTGGAGGGATGGTTAGTACCATGGAGCGCTCCACTGGCAAACAGGTGTGGCTGCAGCCTACACAAGGATGGCCACAGGTGCTCACAACTGACTATCAGCCTCAGCCTGATAAAAAAAGCCTCCGAGGCAAGAGATCAGTGGTGTCTGGGAAGCCTATGAGCAGCAGAGACCAAGCCAGTGTCTCTGGAAGGAAGGGCCCACTGCGTCTGTTTCTAAGGGCTGAGCTGAGCTGGGCTGGGCTGGCTGGGTCTGGTCTTCCCAAACTGGGCATTTTGTTGCCAGTAAGGATTTTCTTTTTGAAAGACTGTTGGTGGAATGAACTGTCCATGTGCCTGATGAGGCCAAATTTAAGTTTGAAAGACTGAACTCTGCCTAAGCCTAATGAGGCCTGTTTAAGTTTAAAAGACTGAACTCTGCCTTAGCCTGATGAGGCCTGTTTAAGTTTATATTTAAGTTGTTCTATTCCCCTTGCCTGAAAATTGAAGCGTTTCATTTTTTTTGTCCTTGCTGTTTCAACCCACTCCACCAAATCCTGTATCTCTGTTGCCAACATGAATACATAATCAGCATTAAAGAAACACTGCAACAGTTTTTGAGTTCTGTTTTTAACGAGCAACTAGCAAACTTTGGCAACTAATTTTGCTGGTGTTTGATCATGTAAAGGACAGAAAAAACACACCTGTCATTCTAATTTGCCGTCCACGCTATGCACTATGTAGTTCTGTGGTTCGGGTCAGACCACCCTGTGAAAATACAAAAAAAAGCCTTCAAAGCACAATGTTACCAACAATATCGACAAAAGGTGCCAATTAGCATGTTAGCATTCAGGGTCAACTAGACTGTTGGTGGTCTTTTGCAAGGTTTTTGCATGCTTTTTAGGTAGCTAGTTTGCTAGTTTTAGCCCAAAACTTATCATCCATAATACTTATTTTAAAGTAAAATGGATGTAGGAGTATTCTTTCAATAAAGGAATGAGTTTCCTCTCACTTTGTTTCTAGAATCCTCTGTCTAAGACTATGAAGTCAACTTTTAATGAGATTTGGATCATTATTGCATCTCGGCGCAAGGAGGTACTGGAAAACTGATTATTTTTCATTACAGGCCCCTTGTCTGGGACACAGATAACATCACTGAGCCATTTCCGTGTGCGGTAAAGTTGTAATCAATTCACGATGAGGTTTCTAGAACTCGGTTTCACTTTCTGCCTCCAGCACTGCAATGCAAGAAATGGCATTGTGACTGGATATTTTCAGACTGATCTCTTAGTTTAAGATTAGACTGATAGATGAGACTGATAGTATTGAGACTATGATTTACCACAAGGTAATGCTGCGATGCAAAAAACGTCCAGTCTCAAAACTGTTTTCCTGAATGGAGAGGTAAACATTGTATTATCTTGTATAACATCCTCTTTCATACTGTTTGTGAGTATGCAACCAAATGAGACCATTCTCCTGAAGAATCCCAGGTGTTTCCTTCTTTCTCTCTCTCTCTCCTCCTCTCTCTCTCTCTCTCTCTCTCTCTCTCTCTCTCTCTCTCTATCTTCATCTGCACCTGTCTGCCCCCCACCAGCTGTGCAGGAGCCTCCAGAAGAGAAGAGGAGTGGATGTTTCTGGGAAAAGGGGTTTGTTGGGTGGAGAGGTGATACTCACTTTGTCCTTAAATAGTCCCTGTCCTCGAGACTTGCCCAGTCAGCTGGCAAATGTTGTTAACAAAGCCCAAATGCACCTCATCACCCTGACCTTTATCTTGTTCTAGAAACACAGCTTCCGCTAGTGCATCATGGGCAGATTCACTTGGGCTAGTGGCAGTCTGAATAAGGAGTTTCCTCTTTAAAAAATTGTGAAAAGAGATGATGCAGATAAATATAAGCAAATACTGGTATAATTGCTCACAATGGAATTAAGTACAGGGCAGAGAAATCAGCCATGAGCGCGAAAGCTTTAACTCCTTGTGCATTCGCTTCCACACAGCCACTTCTGACCACCTCAGGTTTTTGTTTTCTGCTGAGGGGAAAATGCGCTGAGATTCAATGGCATTTTCAGAGAAAGCCTAGTTCTGGGTCCCGTGGGGCTCGCTTGCTGTGTAAATATGGGGCGGGCCGAAGAGGATCTCTCCGTTTGAGTTATGGCCTGACATTTCTGGGCCACTCTCCCGGGGCCCCAGGGCCTTCCTCAACAGAGCAACACCCTCTGCTGGGGAACGTTTCATCACGGGCTCCGAACCGGAGAGGAAGCGTTATGTAAAGCATTGTGTAATGCTTTCTTTTTACAGATCCTTATCAAAGAATGAATGATTTCTCATGATGATAATGCATTTGTGTATTTAACTATTTGATAACTATGTGATCCTTAGTAACATCCTGAGATTGTGGGAAATGCATAATTTGGCAATGAAGAAATGTTTGGTTGGGGTCATAACAGACAGTTTAGTTTGCATGATCATTTCTCTACATTAGACCAATTGCTCAATCTCTCTTGAAGTTGTGGGTAGCATAACAATATTTACTGCGGTAGATAGTCTGGATAAAGACTACTCATCAATACATGAATGCTGGAGATTCCTGCTGTGCCATGGATGAATACTTGTATTGACTGAAGACCTAAACATCTGCTAGTAATGGTCAAATATTTGGCTTGCACTGATAAAACAAGCTACACCTTAAATGGAGCCCTTCGGAGGTTCACATTCTGGTATCTCGTCAGAAACGACAGGGCACCACACTTGACTTGATGAATAATGTCCTTGTTCACCCTTTTGGCTCATTATGTCAGTGACAGGCCCTTAGTGGAGGCTAAGTGCTTTACCATCAACATTAGAGCACAGACACCAGTGATTAAACTAGTCATCACTATCAGCCGCCCCATTTGAGCTAATGGCGCAATCTGGAGGGCCGATGTGGCTATTCCACTTCATTAAATGGACACTATAAGCTTTGAGCATTTTTTCCGCGTTAATCATCCAGTTGTATGATTTGGCTTGTAGGCTATTTAGATAAATGTGCAACACAGCTTGTACTCTCTGCATGTTGTCACGTGACAAACAAAAAGTCAATTGAACATCTGATGAAAAGGGCTGTCAAATATATAGGATATAGGATATCAATTAGGCTACGTATTATATAACCATAAAAATAGGTAATGTGTTACACCTGAGCCACGTGAAGAGACCACGTTGGTCGAAAACCTCTCCTCCTAAGTCCGGGATGCAGAGGGGAGGAGGTGTCCCGAGTGAACAACCTTAGCGAGCGCACCTCTCGCCCTGTCAAAACTACAGCTATGATGCTCTCTTAATCTTAATCGTATTTTGGGCTGGGTTTTTGACCTTTGAATGGGTGCGGAGGTGTCCAAAACTCATATTTCACTGAAACGTTTTGTTCTGGGAGGATGGTGGGGCATGATTGCTCTGGGACAGATGTACAACTGATCCAGCAGCGCTGCCCGACCATGAGGATTCAGCCGGGAATATGTAGTGGAACATCGGACCAGCGTTGTTGTAAAATGCGTGATCTGGACTCAGCTGCAGATACTGATGAGAATGTTTCCTTGGAAATACACGATGAATCGACAAGGGTGTGTCCCGAAACCCCAAGGCTTAGGACGCGGTTATCTTCCGGCTCAACTCAAGGTAGGCTAATCACAGGAACTTGACGTTTGTCAACTTTATCAGATAGCTTCTCATGGGTTCTAAAAAAGTTGACGTGAGTTTGCTACTTCGGGTTTTGAATAGCCTAAAGGACAACACACGTGACCAATTTGTCATATAGTCTTCATGTCGATTATCGTTTGTCAGTAAAGCCTGCGATGAGTTGAAAGCTCCAACGTAGACGGTTTGAGGTGAAGCATCTTCTCATTAAAGTGTCGGGATAACGCCTCTGCGGAAACCTGTTTGGGCGCGGTTCGGAGTGTGACAGAATTGTTGTGTAAGCTCATGAGCTGTAAATGAATGTTATCGTCGGAGTAGCCTAACTTCATACAACATATACACATGCCTTGCCAATAAAGGTATGACTGTGAAAATATAATCTTCTGATTAACTGCAAATGGTGCATTTGTCAGTATTTGTTCCTGATTACCCTAGTTACCCTATAAATGTGTTCAAATCAGCAGACTAATTAATGAATAGAGGGTAGGCTCCTGCGTTGTACCCTCAGACTGACAGACACAAGCCCTTTCTATTCATGTGTTTATATATCCCATGTAAACGTGTGTGGGAGGGTGTTTCTGTGAGCAAGTATAAGCTATGCAAGGATGGTAAAAATCTATTTTATGTTACAGCAATTAATTTACTACTGCAAGTACCAGCCTTGCCAGAACACCCACCTAAGATGTAAAATGGGATGAGAATGATTGTCAACCCGTACTTTGCTTTTCTTTTCTGCAGAGAGAGAGTGTGTGTGTGTGTGGCATAGGCTATAGATAAAAAAAAACAATTAGTAATACAATCATGTTTTGCATTAAGGAATATTATAACAAAACATTACTGTGGATGTGGATGTGTGTATGCTGATGTGTGTGTGTGTTTGTGTGTGTATACGTGTGTGTATACGTGTGTGTATATATGTGTGTGTGTGTGTGTGTGTGTGTGTGTGTGTGTGTGTGTGTCCAGGGGTGTGGTTTATGTGTGTTAGATGAGAGGAGTAGAAATCTTTTCCATCACTTCATAACCTCATCTCTAACTCTTTATGTTGTGGTCAGAATACTGTCAGTATGGCTTTTTCTTTGACCTCTCGTGCCAGACAGCCTCTGAGAGACAGATCAGTCTGGAGCCTTTCATTGGTCAATAAAGGCTACTAGACCATAAGGTCCTGGATGGGTCTGAGGGGGGGGGGGGGGGGGGGGGTTAACATCCCTCTCAGGTTGCACAGAGGGCTACTGTTCATCCTACATGTGCATAGTGGACCCTGACAGGCATATGCCAGTTTAAAGTGTTCTGTGAGACCAATAAGTACAGCATTTATCATAAGAACTCTAAAGAATGTCATACCTAGGGTTGAGTTATTGTCAAAATCAGTATGTTGACATAAAGTTAGTTTGTAATGATTAAGTCAAAGATAGAAGCAGTCAGTCGGTGTGGACTAAATGCTGGCCTGGTTCTGATGCTTTTGGTAACGGATCATGTTTGATTTGTGTTACATAACAAAGATCAGTCTGATTGTATCTCTGAAAACCCCAGTCTCCTGCTGTTCAATGCATTATTTAAAAATTAACCACAAACGGTTTTTAGCCAGTGAACAGAGAACAGTGATCACATCTGTCAAAAAAGATCAGTTGTTCTGTCAACCACCTATTTAAATAGGAGCCACAATTACAGACATTTACCAGGTATGTTTGTTTTGACCATTCGTTGACCAAGTTATAATAGCTTTACATGGTAGCAACGTTTTTGTTATATTTTGAACTTCTCAGATGGAAAAGTAATTTGTATTCAGTTTGCAGCTGCTTCATTTTACATTCATAGATGTTGAAGTGGGGACATATGAACCATTACTTTGCCTTGTCAAAATGTCAATCTGATTCCTGCTGTGGCCTCGCTGGCTCTTGTGAAGGGAAGTGAGAGTAATTCCAGGGGATTGTTAAATGTCTTGGTGATGTCTCCTGTCTGTCACTGGCCTGAAAAAAAAGAAGAGTGTATTTGTCTCCCACAGACCGTGAGCCAAGCTGCGGCAGCCACAATGTATCCACGGGTACGAGCTACTACAGCTGTGTCAGTCAGATAACCATTGGTGAGTACGTTTCGGAGAAGAATGCTGGGTAACACTTTATTTGGACAGTTTATTTGGACAGTCTGCCTACCGAGACTTTACAGATGGTTTGTTGAAATTCAAGTTCGGTCTTTCTAATTGTCCACTGAACATCACTTTAACCAAACCCAACCCATAACCCTAACCTTAACCAACACATTGTAGTGAACATAGTTTGAACAGATAGTTTGTTTATAATCTGTGCATCTGTGGATAGTCTGTAGGGGACCATCCAAATAAAGTGTGACCGAATGCGGTCCTGTAATGTTTAAAGGCAAACAATTAGTAACAAACTCCGTGGAGATTCTGACCAATTAGGTCTGAGATCAGTAGCTGTCATATGAGATTGGGTTAATGTGAGCTAATTTACTGCAGTGAGGTGTAAAAAAAAAAAAGGTTAACTGTGCAGATGAAATGGTGATGCCAAACAAACCAGCAAGACTCAATTCAAAGCTCACTCACTGATGAGCGCTTGTGTTAGGCCCCAGCCCTAACTTCCTAAAACTGATTTGTGAACGATGTTCCCGCGTACACATAAATGTGGTTTGGAGAAACTAAACTGGAGTTCACTTTTTAAGTTAGATTTAAAAGGCCTGATTAATTATCACGCATCTGTATGCCCTGCAGGACATCTTCCACACACGATGCCTCAGGAAAGCTGGCAGGATCCTTAAAGACTGCTACCATCCATCCTTTAGACTTTTTTCCCAATTGCCTTCTGGCAGGCGCTACCGAAGTATTCGGTCTGGCACCCGTAGATTGGAGAGCAGTTTCTATCCAAGGGCCATCAGGCTTTTAAATGGACAATGATACAGTCTCGCCACTTTACATGTTACAGTTTTGTTTACTGTTTGCACTACCAGTAATATTGCACTACCTGATACCAGGCACACTTGATTTGTCTTTAGGCTAGTATAGTTTTATTAGGTTAGTATAGGTTACTATATGTGTATTATGTGTTTAGCAGATTGTATTGTATATTTAATAGATTTATTATATGTTTATTATATGTGTAATTTATGTTCAGAGTACTTATATGTTATGTTATTTTATGTTATGCTATGGTAGGTTGTTGTGCGGTGTCTTGTCTTAAGAATTTCAGTGCCCAGTCTGACTCAGTGTTGTTCTGTGCATCTGACAAATAAAATACTTGAACTTGAACTTGTATGGTACCATTATTCAGCGCTGGAGCACAGACAACCGAAAAGTCAGAGCACAGTGAGATTTAGGCACTGACTGGAGGCAGATGCCTTCTGATTAAAGGCAATCCTTGCACTCAGCAGAGATCGATCTATTTTAAGATATACAGCAGGTTCCTTAAAATGTTCCCCCTGCTCTGAGTAGAGGGGGGAAATCGATGGGCTTTCACAATGTGGTGCCTCTAAAAGAATCAATGCCTTCACTGCCATAATGATTAAAAAGGCATGTCTGTAGGGTAGAATAGTTTTGTCCGCAGTGGGTAAGTACAGTCAACATGTAGCTATTATTCTGTTTGAGCACAAAAGAAAGAAAAGTGGAGTTTCTAATGACCTTGGGAGATTGGTAGCTAAGGCCTGTGCACTATCCTTTAGTAGTGCATTGCAAATGGCAGGAGGGCGGAAAACTGCAGGTGGTGTGAGGTCTGTGCCTGTCGCTCCTCTGAGAGCTTTCTGGGCAGTTTTTTTTTCTGATGACTCCACCAGGGATATTGCTGATATACCAATTAGCCACTTGAATCCTTTGAAAAGGTCATTATAAAAAAAACATGCAGCTGAACAGAAGATTACGATGCATGCCAGAGTAACATTAAGGTTATGTTCAATTGGATATAGCGAGCTAATTAGGTCAAGCGAAGGAAGAGCAAATATATTTCGCCATGTAAGTTAGGAAGCTGTGGTTCACGCAGATTATTATTTCTTTTTTATAAGTATGTTTATTGAGCATCAATGATTCAAATTTTACAGTTACCCCCACCCCTGGTTTACTCAGTTTCTGATGCAGATAGTAAGAAGGCATTTATTTGTAGCCCCAATGCTCCCAAAAATGTATTTAAAATGGAACAATCTAGTTGCACTTAATCCAATTTGTTACGGTGGTGTTCATTTTTGGAGATTTCATTTTCATCTCAAGGAATTCTCGTCTAAGGATTCATCCTAACAACCGAATTTCCATTGTTCCCGAAACTGAAATACGCTTCCATTACATCACATTTCTCCCATAATCCTGTGCATTACATCAAGAGATGAGAGACAATCACTGGATGCAAAATCATCTCTCTCAACCCCCCCTGCAGGATTTGACCCAGAGGGCCAGGTGGCCATTGGCATCTCCCACTGGAAGAGGCCATACCCGCTGATGTGCCAGGCCTTGCCCAGCCCGGATGGGGTGCAGTCGGAGGCGGCTGCGTTTCCCTGCCTGATGGAGCACGCTGAGCCAGTGTCCTGCCCGGCGTCTCTGTCCATCACCCCTCTCCCCTCTCACTGCAGCAGCCAGGACACCATCAGTGAGAGCAGCGCCAGTAAATATCCACTTACTGTTTTCCTTTGCACAGTTACATTATCCCCATGTGACATATTGTTTGAGATACCCCACTGTAGTTATGCATAATGCATAATAGGGCTTCCCAGTACAGCTCCTGAGGTACGATCAAACTGCATTTATCCGTTTTGTATCCGTTAGTCACCTCCAACTTACCAGACTGTCAGGGTTTTGGTTAAAATGGATGTATTCAGTTGGTCAGTAGTCAGAATGTTGCAACTTTTTTCAATGCTGGAGCAGATCTAAATCGAGTGCATTAAAGCAACTTGGGTAGCTACTGTGATTGCTAAATCAAGTTGATTAAAGCAGCTGGGGTAGCTACTGTGATTACTAAATCAAGTGCATTAAAGCAGCTGGGGTAGCTACTGTGATTACTAAATCAAGTGCATTAAAGCAGCTGGGGTAGCTACTGTGATTGTTGAAGCTAACTTGCTTTGGGTTCCTTGGGCATCGGAATCAGAAAATAAAATTACTATATGGTCTGGCTATGTTAATGTCATCTCAAAACTCCCAACCTTCCAATTATTGTGTGTCCACTGGTAAAGTATTGTGTAAGCTAGCAAGAAATGCTGTTATCTCCTACTGTTGAAATGTTTCAGTCAGTCAGTCAGTCAGTCAGTCAAAGTTCAGTCTAACATGGTGGGCAGAAAGAGTTGGAAACTATTGCAGGGTGAAGGATTGACGATATTCAATAATACAATGAATCTTATATTCATTTGTATTTGTTGCTTTGAATGAGTGCTGTTGAAATGTTTCAGTCAGTCAGTCAATGAATAAGTGTTCTCACTCCTCCCCTTCTCTTGGTCATATCAAAGTGTCTTTGATATCCCCCACCCCCATGACTACAGGCCTTTGAGACATTTGCTCACAGCTGGATCTCTTAACCAATTTCCCCTGTGGACAAATGTTGTGGAGTTTCCCGTCTCAGAGGTAGTAGTCTGATACATATTCATGGAGGGTGCTATGGAGGGTATAAAATGTTACAATGGCTGGCCAGATGACACATAGGTGAAGCTTTTGAGTGAAACCTCTTTCTCTCTCCCTTGATGTACATCACTGCAAGATTAAACCTGTTTCTTGACTGATCATATCTCCACTATCTTTTGGTACTAAAAGGAACTGCGCTGTAGCTGCAGTGGGCTACTATGCCTGTTACTGATGCTGTACTTGAAATCTGAGAGAGTGGTAGAAGACCTACAAATGAAGCTGATCAGCGCGTAAGTCAAGCACCTAGTGGCTTTAGCGGTGCATTTAGGGATTTGAGGAGTGGCCAATTTTAAACGCTTATAGCTTAAATGGATATCTGAAGGATGGTAATTGACAATTGTTCCTCTGTCTACAATGTCTGATGATAGTTTGTTTGAGAAGTTTTAATGCATTTATCAATGATTTAGGGGGCCCACGCAAACAAATACATCGAAAGAGCTGAGACAGAAACAAAGCATGTTCACAGTGATATTGAGAAACACAGTTTAATTTTTTGACAGTAAAAACCACTTACTCCTTCTTGACGAAAGGACGAATGGTACTCACATCCATACATTTCTGTCTCGCGAGCACTTGTGTGTGAAATGTGTTGACATTTTGAAGTAATTTGGATCAAAGAAATGAGGAGAAAAATCTGCTTAGATCAGTCAGCAGCCTCTGATTTCAAGGTGAAGACAATGTGTACCTCTGATTTGATGTCATCCCAATCCCACTGTGGAAGACTACCCTCTGTCCTTGTAGTCCCATCATGCATTTCTGCTGTTCAACACCAGCAGCTGGCTCCCATAAAACACCAGCACTCTCGCAGATGGTCGATCACAAAAACCATCGTAAACTATTTAGAACATCATTACAAACAACAGAGCCTGTTGAGATGCTTCCAATTTTTAATCACTTTGTTTTCATTTGCACTGTAGCTTGAAGTCAGCAAACAGGGAAACGCAGCACGCATTTAACATTATGCAAATTTTCTGAAAGTATGTCAAATTGGCACTGTGCACATGAAACAGAATAGTATGTTAGGGTATGTATATACGTGTGTGTGTGTGCGTGTGTGTTTGTGTGTGTGTGTACGTGTGTGTGTACGTGTATGTTTGTGCATGTGCCCGCGCAGGCACTTGTGTCCGTTTCATGGGAGAGCAGTACCTGCCCCTGTAGCCAACAGCGTTACTAACACAGCCAGCCCCCCTCTGATTGGCTGCTAACACAATCTCAGTGCCTTCTGGTTGGCTGTGGAAAGGTGACTGATCAAAAATTCCCATCGTCCTACAGCTATCCCTCTCTTGCCTCCTCAGCTCACTGCTTGGCTTCTTCTCCTGATTTTTCTTTTCTGTGTGCTCTCTTTTTTCTCTTCTTCCTCAAGAGAATTTTTTTTTTGCAGCTGTTTCCGAGCCTCTCTCCTTGATTTCATCGTATGGGCATCAGTTGCAGGAGTGTCAGTTGCAGGAGTGGATGACAGACTGTGTTGCTGCTGCTGCTGCTGCTGCTGCTGCTGCTGCTGCTGCTGCTGCTGCTGCTGCTGCTGCTGCTGCTGCTGCTGCTGCTGCCTCTGTTTGTGTGTGTGTGATTGGCTTTGAGAGTGTGAGGATGTGTGTGGGAGCTGGAGAGAGGTAAACACAGGGACCTCTGCAGGGGTTCTCCGTCCCATTACGCTGCTAAAGGCACGCACGCACACACACACACACACACACACACACACACACACACACACACACACACACACACACACACACACACACACACACACACACACACACACACACACACAGAGGGGCTGACAGTGACAGGACTTCAGCTCTGTCAGCTCTCTCTATGTAGCTGCTCTCTCTTTCTCTCTGTCTCTCTGTCTCTCTCTCACTGTCTTTCTGATGGGTAACCATCTGGTGGGGGCTTCCCCCACGCTCCTGCACACTCTGGGGGTCTGAAGCTGTTTTCTCGGGCGCACACGGTAAGTCCAACCGCTCACCACAACACAAGCTCTGCTGCTTTCATTTCAAGGCTCCGTTTGTTTTTGCTGCAGTGCTCTCTCTCTCGCTCTATCTGTGCCTCTCTCTCTCACTCACTCACTCACTCTCTTGTACTACAACCTACATAATCTCCTCCCCCCCCCCTCTCTCTCTCTCTGATCTTGCAGCCCCCCCTGTCACACACACATTTGACCTTCTCACTCTCCCTCTGTTTTTTTCTCCCTGTCTCCTCCTCATCTTATTGCTATCGCTCACTGCGTGTCCGCCGGGCATGGTAGTAAATGAGAGTCTACTTATTGTAGTGCTGTTCAATTATGCATCATTCCCTGAAGGAGAAGTGGGTCATGACTTGAGGGAGTGTGTGTGGTGTGTGACAGCGAGCACACTCTATGTGTGAACGAGCACACGTGTGTGCGCGCGCGCTTGCGCGCGTGTGTGTGTGAGAGTGGAAGAAACAGAGAGAGAGTATGTGGCATACCTGAGAGTGTTGTATGTATATATTGCTTGGCGTTTGTGCATTTCCTGATGTAGGTGTATGTAGGTTTATGTATGGATTTGTGTGGATATGTATGCATGTGCCGATTTTGCCTTAATGTATGTGTGTAATTGTTTGTGTGCGTGGATGGGTGTGCATGTGTGTGTGTATGTGTGTGTGTGTGTTTGTGTGTGTGTGTGTTTGTGTGTGTGTGTCAGGGAGCACACATGTGTGTGAAGCAGCTGACAGGCATGAAATTGTCATTGTGTTTCCTAGGTCTGCTGGTTCCCTGTGCTTGGTTAGTGGTCTGGAACTGAACCAGCTTTGGATGGCCATATTGTTTTACCCCCTGTGGTCATTCTGTCGTCCTATCAGACTAGTTCCTGCCTGGCTCCTGAGCTCTTGCTAGTGCTGACATCATACAGCAGTGAACAACTGCAGCCAGGGAGCTAAACTCCAGAGAATTGTCTTTAAAAGTCTCTGCCGTCATTTTTTAAAGGGCTCTCAAGCTTTTAAAAGTCGTTTTATGAGAGCAGAAAATAGCCTCGTCTTTGCACTCACAGCAGAGCAGGCTATCAAGTTGACCCAGGTGTGGGTGAAGGAAATATATTTCTGATGTGGATATTTGTGGTGTATGTATGTATGTTTTTAAAATGGTTATGTGGGTAGGAGTGTGAGTGTATTTCTGAGGCATGCATGTGTGTTAAGCACTTACTTTCACACATTTAGTGAATCTGTGTGTGTGTGTCCGTGCGCGATTACAAGGGCATTGAGCTGTGTTGTTCCATCGCTCTCAAATTAATTAGTGGTTCAGAAAGAACACAGCCCAAATACAGTTATGGTGAGGCAAACTGGAAATGCAAATATGAACAAGCACATATAACAAGTCCCCTACTCAAATGATCTGTTATGAGTCATTTTGCATTTGGTTTCAGTCTGCCTGCACTGTCTCCTTGCTACAGTTTCAGAATGCTGCAGTTAGATCATAAACATTATATCTGCACCTCTCTTACAGAGGATACTGAATATAGGCGGTAGCATTTATATATTAGTATCAGTTTTATGTTCATACCACCTATAGCAATGCAGCTTTTTTACAGAGGTGCTAAAAACCTCCTAACAGAGCAGTTACGGTTCAATGAGAACAGAAACATGGACAGTAATGTCAAAAGATTCCCCTGACTGGCTTACATTTCAAACAGAGTTGGATCATTATGATATCTGATGACCTATTGCTACACCTCGTTGCTCGGCTGTAATGGAATTTTCTCAGCTAGTCAGGATTTGTTGTAAGCCAAATCCAAGTACACCAGTACACCAGGGTCCAATTTCAGGGAGTCCAAGAGTGACTCCAATGCCCCTCACCAGCTCATAGCTTTTTTGCCTGTGCCTGTTTGTTTGTTTTTAGATGTAAATAAGCGATAACAACAGGGCGACAGTCTTTTAACGGTGCGTTTAAGGTGTGCTGCCTGCAGTCTCCTGGCAGAGGTGCATAGGGTGCTGTATGCTGTTTTTTCTTTTCCTTTTTTTTAAATGATTAACGGGAGAGCAGGCTGTTAAGAAAGAACTGGAGAGGAAAACGAGTAGGAGGGAGGGAGGGGGTTACTGTTAGTTCCAGTTCTAGAGCTGTTAGTTCCAGTTCTACAGCACTTGACATGTAAGTATACAGACAGGCTGTTATTCTCTTATCACAGCTGGAAAGACTCTGGATGATGCTGGATTCTCAGAACACTGTCTGCCTTTTAGATCCCAGTTATAATTTAAGCAGGTGTTATATTCAACAGAGATTGACTATTGAAAACCTTTGACACAGTTCATTACAATTGCATGTGTATATTTGGTGTGCACTGCAGTCCTCTTTACAGACGTTTTTGGCTACTCTCAGTTTATCTTTCACCATAAAGTACTTGGGATTGCAATGATCTGTTATTGTGTTTGTTGATGGGTACAAAATAAGCAACATTGTGGGTGGTCTCATTCAAATCTTGACTCTCACAATGTAGTTAACACAGATACAGTTGGTTGCTGTTAGAATAATAGTTTTAATTTGGATAGAAGCCTAAAGCCTATAGAGTGTTTTCATCTGTCATCTGTCTGCCGTGGTCGAATAGTCTTTTTGCTAAGGAAGGTTCCTGACTGAGGGAAATAACCCGGAAGAGTCTGGCAGCTATGATAAGAGCTGGTTGAATTCTCTAAATACTGAAGGAAAGGTGCTCCAATCCTTCCTTTCTCATCTCCTTTAAGGTACACTGGACCATCCTTTACGAAAGGAAAGGAGATAATGCTGTCCCTCAATTCCTTGCAGCAGCAACAACAAACTAACACATGTCTTGCATCAATAACATTACATACTTACGTAGCCTTGAGTGATCAGAGTCTCGTAGCTCGCTTTTCCTAAGTCCCTATTAATTCTCTTAACATGTTTCCTTGACTTCATGACATTTTACCTCAAGATCAAGGAAAAGTGGGTAGGAAAGGACAAAGGACGTTATTCTTTTCTGACTATTTGACCACAGCCATTGAGAGTAAGTTCTAGTGCAAGATTATTGCCATTACTGAGACCGAAGCTAATAAGGCTAATGTTTGTGTGTATGTGTGACAACCCCTGGACCTGCTTCAAAAGCCACACTTCCTTTGATCGTCCTCACTCACCCATTGAATGCACTCATTCCCTTGTTTTGCCATGTGGCTACCCTAACAAGCAGCACCTGAACTCTTGGACTCCTGATTGGTTGTGTGTTTTACCCACCTGTACTGGAACTATTGTATAAGCTCCTTCGTTTAGGCCAGTCTTTGAGCAGCATCTGTTGTTTGGCGTACGACTCATTGTATATGTGGACATTTTTGGCTTCTTGCTTGGTCACTTGGACTGCTTTCTGTTGAGACCTTGTTGATCGGTAAGGAATACAAGAAACCGGCACCTACCTCCAGCATCATGGATGATTTATTAGACACTGCCTATCTGTAAATAAATTATCTCTGAATTGCAAGAGGTTTGGAGGGAAAAAAGCATCATGAGCAACATGAAGAAAATCTCATGAAAACTGTCACCCACACTGAGACTGACTGCAAAAATCTGGAATGTGATGCACTTGATAAACATGGCATAGAGCACAGAGTACTATGAGGAGTAAAACTTGGAATGGTATTGATCTTGCCTTCTGGCGCCAAAGACTACCAGAAATATTCAGCTTGAATCTGAATCCTATTACATACTTTCAAGCCTTCTTTTACATTCTTAAATAATTGTTCTTATTGAACTCCAGTATGTGTGAGGCAGGTTCAAATATGTAGAAATACACACATCCATATAGGAATGATACAGATCTTGGTGAGGAATATACATTTAGATTAAACTCCACATCAAGACCTGTATGGGGGTTTTACTGACATCTGCTAAATGTTCTTGGATATATCCACCCACGCAAAATACGTTTTATGTAGGAGGACGGGCAGCTCAATACTGAATGACTTTTCACTCTTTCAGTTCACTGCTGTTGTTGGCTGTTTTGAACTTTACTTTAATTCGAAAGCACAGACTTTTCTTAATGAAAAATATTTGGGAATCTCGAACCCTCCTGTAATCAGCAACAACATAGTGATTTTTTATAATGGGTCTATGTATGAGGGAGTGATAGAGACATCTTTTTTTATGCAAGTTCAGCAAATGCATGACTGTGTGTGCTTTTGATGATCAAATTAGTTAGATCTCTAGTCTGTATTTTGACATTGACTAAAGCTGTATAGTTTTAAATGCGGTTCTGATGATTTAATCTCGTTATTGGCAGATTGAATTGAACTAAAATGATGCCAGTTTGCACCTCTAAAACTCTCTCCAGCTGCATATGCTGCTGAGGTGCATCTCCCTCTTCTCATCATGCTTAATCTCCATCATACATAAACAGCTTTTTGGGTTTTGTGATCTGTCTACAGACCACCCATCCATCACATTACATGTGATATAAAATCTCACTCAGGAGCAATAAAATCAATATTTTCATTTTCTCAGACTTTATATGAAAGGTTGGTACTTAGCAGGGGGGGGGGGTACTTAGCCAGTAATTGCAGCTTTTTAAAACCACCATTCCTTTGAAACCCATAGAAGGTCGACCTTTTATTACTCTGCTGTCTCTTTTCTTTTCCCATTGAAATGATGACGGCATGAGCCTGATATGGGATGTATGTAAATTGGTGTTTGAAGCACTTAGAGCAGAGTTCCTACTGCATTTTCTTTGCATAGTTTTTAATAGCTGTCAGATTTCTTTCAACTTGACATCAAACTGTGTGAAACCTAAGCCAGTCCTGCAAACACCATGAAGGATAAACATGTGGTTTCACATTGATGTTCATTTGTTTAGCACCTTTTATCCACAGCGCCTTAGAGCACAATACAGGCACACACTGTCTATTTGCATTCTCCCTGTGAATTGAACTCATGACCTTGGTTTTGTTTGTGCCTTCCCTTATCGCTTTGCTTCAGGAACACCTTCAGGTTCTTAGTCACTGACCCCACCTAAAGCCAATTTAGCACTAGCAAGAAATCTTTCACATTTAATTACTTCTCTTCATTGACGTCATTGAAAATCCATCACAATAATAATGTTTTCCTAACATTCCTTTGTCTCTGGGATGAAGATGGAAAAGTCAATGATGACATTTCCACATACTGTGGCTACTGGCAGATGCTTATCCACATTCATAATCTCACACGGCACATAAGCTTAGCAGGAACCTTAGCAGTTCTCAGTTCACCAAGTTCTCTATGTCTCAGTTTGTGTTCACTTACGCACTTATGCTTGCTATTTTGAGTGAAAAAGTGCTCTTACACTGACAGTTATGGCAACATGCAATGCACTATGGGTGCCCGGATGGTGTACTCACAACGGTCAAACAGTTGTGTGTGAAACGCTGGACACTTTGCGCCAACCATCCTCTTTTTCGGCGGTAAGATTATATTGCTGTGGCGTTGTGATCGTCATTTCATTTAAGTGCACAACATTTGTATTCGATTTGAGACAACGCTGCCCCTGTAGAAATTCACGCACTACGCAAGTCAGTTAAAAGTGTATGCACGGTACTATGTCGAAGTGTACTGATGTAAGGATCCAGAATGAGACAGAGCGGTTGAGGTGCGTTGATACAAAAGATTGGAACAGGAAGTCTTTCATCTCCTCAGGACTGGGTGTCAGCCACCTCAGGTGCGGAATGCTGAACAGGCATCATCATGGGCTGTTTTTTTCCCTGTCACCTGTAATCAGAGCCCTTTTCACACAACCATTTTAGATGAGTCAATAAAGTCCCCATGGGTAATACGTAATCCGCTCCGTAGTTTCCTCAAAGCCAACAAGGTGATTCAGGATGAGCGGAGAGAGCCAAAGGGAAATAGAAAGGAAGTGGGGAGGGCAGGGGGGGGAAACTATATTAAAACCTGCCGGCGTCAAGGAAAACTGGTTATCAGTCTTGCTCTGGCTGACAGATCTCATTGTTGTTTTATTAGCGGCGGAGCAGCGCTGCTCTGTGCTCGGCGGCTGCGGAAGGGCCCATCAGCGAGGAGTTATTCCTCTGGGACAAACGCATCGTTCAGCAGAACAGAACGCTGAGTCGCCTGTCCCGCTGATGACCTTCTTCAGTCGCCCCGAATGCCACAGATCAGAGCCTCACAGACCAGAGGGCCCACGACAAAACTAGCGGGCGGCTTTACAACAGAGACCCACGGCCTCTTTGTGCTCATTTCCCAGAGATTTCAAAAGGTTTCTAACCTTGTACGGTCATTTAAGTACAAAAAACAAATGCTTGTTCTAGTCTAGTGTTTGTGGTGACCTGGTCATACCCTAATAATAACTCTGTCAATTCACGCTTTTGTCTCTTTAGAAAAGGCACCGCTGAGCTTTAGGTTGATTCATTCAGGTGAGACAGTGAAGTGAAGTCGGAGTTCAAATCAATGGTCTCCGAGTCAAGTAAATCAATCAGTGGGAGTGCTGAGTCGAAAACGGAGGCGAGCAAATCACCGCGCTCCTTCCTGACCAAGTTTCCCCTCCTCAGCAGCTTCCAGGCTCTGTGATCGCTGACCAGGTGTCCCCCCCCCCCCTTGCTGTCAACAGGTGTGAGTTTCTCTCTTCATGGAGCTGAGCCCCACTGGTTCAACCTCCGCAGCCAAAGTGTGTTGCGCCCCCTGGCCCAGCCCCTCTTTGGGACGGCCGTAACCATGGAAGAGGCCTTGTCCGGGCCACCGGACTCCAGCAGCACCCTGGATGAGTCTCCCCCATTCGGTGAGCTCTCTCAGGGCAGCTTTGGCGCCACTTGCACCCTGTGTGAATATTCCCTATGCAGATGTCAGTGTCTGGGCCTGGATTCTCACATATGGAGCACTTATGTCATAGAACTAGATCATAACCTGCTCATCCATTGCGACAAGAGCAGTTAAGAGGTACAGCTGAACAAACAAGGAATCTTAAGTGCTCCACGATCAGAATCCAGGCCCTTAACAATTAACTGTGTCTCACCTGTGTTTAGACCTGGTGTTAATATGCCTGTTCAACGTGTTCATGTTCTGCCACCGTTGTGATTGGAACTCATGTGCAAACAATGCAGCTTAATGAACATGCTATTTGGATTGCATTAACACTTGCTTGGGTTCTGATAACAATGTGAGTCAGAGTGGCATTGCTATCACAGTGAATGTACATACCAGGTCTGAGGGGTAAATAGGCTATTCCTGCATTACTGTATTTGATCTAAGTTACAAAGAAACTGAAGGTGACCATTATGGATTTGGATTTGGAGAATAAATGTTGTCTTTTGGCATTTTTCCTAACCAGCAGTGAGAACTAGCTAACAGAATTTCTCTCATGCTGTTTCTGTTTGGAGGCCAACAGCTAATTTGCATTCCACACATTTAGTGGGCAAATATTTGTTCAGTAGCACTGAATACATTAAATTGGAATGAAGAAGAGAAATATACAATTACGGGTATAACTGCAGCCCAGATGAATCACAGCAGAGTTTTTAAGTTTTCAGATTGATCTGTGCAATTCATACAGCCAATTATTGAGAAAACAGCGAAATCTTTAAACTCATTTTTTTATTTTCACCTGGCCTGTAAAAAGCAAATCAGTGCGAAGCATCATCTGAAACAAAAAAACAATAGTCACAGATCACATTAGAATAGCAAGGACATTTCATTCCTTACAAGCACACACTCTCTGCTTGCCAGATGGGTTCCAGAATAGTCTGCCAACTGACCATTCAATAGAATATTCTTTATTAAACCTTTAAGAGTTGGGGATGTGGGGAAGTTGAAAGTAGCTTTCCCTGAGAGAGTTTTACTGAAAGAGCACTGTTTTGAGTTACTCCTGCTCTATACCTGGTCTTTCCATAGTGGCGGTGAAGGATGCAAAGATTCTCCTGGAATGGAGTGAAGGCTCTGGCGGTCCCCTCAAAGACGACGACTCCCTGCTAAACCCTGGAACCCACAGTTGCACCCTTGATGAGCCCAGCTCTCTGGATCTTGCCTCAGAGGTACGTCACACTGGGCCTCTTCCATAGCTGTCTTCTGTTTTAGTGCAGTCTATAAGTCATCATTTGATGCTTATGTGAGGTATCACTCATGGAGACCCTCTATCCCACAAGTTATTTCTGAGAAAGAGAGCGAGAGAGATAGTACTGTCATTTTCACGATAGCCTCGAGAACACTGTCTGTGGAAGACAAATGAGCACCATCTTAATTATACTGGTTGAAGGGGTTTACTTTTTGTCCACAACATAAACATTATGACTTAGACATAGACATAGATTATGTCTATGATCCAGACATTATGTCTATGGTCGTAACATCATGTCTATGGTCCAGACATAAGGAAGGAACCTATGTTTATGTTGATATTCTGTTTTGTTGTTGACCCCTGGTCTTTTTTTCCACAGGCAGGGAAGAGTAAGTCTAGTGGCCTGTGCTTTAGCGACGGTAAGTGCCGAATCGACTATGTGCTGGTGTACAAGAAGTCCAGTCCACAGCTGGAGAAGAGGGAAGTCTTTGAGAGGAACATCCGTGCCGAGGGGTTGCAGATGGAGAAGGAGGTGAGGGAGTACTCGGTGTGAGGGAGTACTCGGTGTGAGGGAACTCGGTGTGAGGGAGGACTCGGTGTGAGGGAACTCGGTGTGAGGGAGTACTCGGTGTGAGGGAACTCGGTGTGAGGGAACTCGGTGTGAGGGAGGACTCGGTGTGAGGGAACTCGGTGTGAGGGAACTCGGTGTGCACTCAAACCTTTGAGTGCTGCAAATGTGCTGATGGGCCATGTTCTTTTTTTCACATATTTTGAAATGTGGGGTGGGAGGGAGGGGAGAGTGGGAGCAGAAGCAGAGAAAATTGCTGAAATTGTGCGTATGGCATTCTGTGACAGTCGCCACATATAATCTGACTGTGCTGATTCAGAAACACCAAGGTCACAATCAGAAAGTATTTAAAGGGAGTGTGTTTGGTTTCTGTATGCAAGGATTTCATGCAGAAAAATAGTTTGTCAGAAATATGTCATTCCTGTGTCAAAAAATTCCACAACTGCCTCTTGTCAGTATCTTAAATATGTGAAATACTGTAAAATAATGAACTGTTGTATAAACTGTGTTATTAAGTACTTTATGATGCAGCTGTCATGACTATATGCAATCATGAGCCACTGTCATTCATCACACTTCTAGCCATTCCTAACCGCTCTCGCTCTCTCTCTCTCTCTGTGTCTCTCTCTCTCTCTGTCTCTCTCTCTCTCTCCCTCAGTCTTCCATCACCAATGGCGATGTGATCTTTGTGAAGCTGCACGCTCCTTGGGAAGTCCTGTGTCGCTATGCGGAGATCATGAACATCCGAATGCCCTTCAGGTAAAGTGCCTTGACCATCACCTGCAGTGGCCTCCCATGTAGCTGTGTGTCTCAGACAACAGCTCAGTGCTGCATCAGAAATGATCCACAATTTCTCGCCCCTCACCACTCCGGCCACAGAATGTTTGTACACTGGTGTCTTATATGCTACCTTTCACTAGCCCTGTGTGTCCTCCATCCTCTGTTGTTGTGCTCCATCCAGTACACTCTTGACTGTATTAAATACCAGCCCATGCAGGGGCAGATGGGCCTCCTTTTTGAGTTAGGTTCTGCCTGTTTATTCTCCATTTCTGTGGATTTTTGGTGCCCTATCACTGCAGCTTGTGGTATGTGGTTGTAGTCCTGAAAAGTCGACTCAACTGTCTTTTCTGGTCTGTTTACCGCAGGAGGAAATTCTATTACTTGCACCGGCGCCACAGGTTCATGACTAGGTTGGTATGAAATCAGCACTAATTATGACTAATTACACGTTCTTCTTCTTTTCCCTGCCACTTGAAGCTCTCTTGTTGCCTAATAAACAGGTGCTGGGGTCATATTCATTTTGTTCCGTTGATTAGCAATTAAACTGATCAGTGCTCACACACATCTAGTTTTATTGGCCAGAAGTTATCGTCACACAGTAAACAATCAGGTATTTACTAAAGAGCCCCCTCTAGTGGTGATGATCAACTCTGACTTTTTCCAAAATTCTGTTGAATACAGTGACAGTAAACGTTTAGTGAGAATTTGCAGTGAAATAGAAAAAATGGACATGTATGTATAGCTCTGTTATATATTATATAGCTATATTGTATGCTTGCATCGAGCTAGATTTTTGTTTTGTGCCACTGACGGGTTGTGTGTCATCACACAGACTGGAGAAGAAGATGAGCAAGTTTCGTGGATGGCTACCCCGAAAACTCATGAAGTTTGACGACACCATCCCAGACCTGGAGGAAAACGAGAGCTTCACTGCCCCCTTCAGCCGACAGCGGATACACCAGTGAGTGTCTGCATGCCTGTTCAAATATTCCTAAAGGCCTTTGGTCGATATAAGAGTACCCCGGCAAGCCATGGACGCTTGTGGACGAGATGTTAATTACAGAGGTAGATTAGAGTCTTGGTCTGTAAATCTGAAATACATTGTCTACATGGGCTTCTGTGGCCAAGCAATGAAGTGGGTAATAGCAAGAGACGCTATTAAAGGAGACAAACACATGAATTCATGAAGACAATTGTTTTATTCTGCTGTAGATGAAAAATGTATGAAGCTGAATGACTGGCTATTTTCAAATAGGTTTTTTTTTCCCAGTAGCATTTCACTGAGTCTCCTCACTGTCCTCTTTAGTTTCATCATCCACAACAAAGACACATTTTTCAGCAACGCCACAAGGACACGGATCGTGCACCACATCCTCCAAAGAGTCAAATATGAAGAGGGCAAAAATAAAATAGGTAGGAATGAACATTCATCAAATTCAACAACAAATAACTGTATAAAGTAGGTCAGAGGGTTTGTTTGCTTTAATCAAAGTTTCTTTTTGGCCTGGTTCACGTCCATGTGATTGTGACAATGTTAAATGAAATGGTTTTACTTCACTGATGTTTTTTCCCCACAGGCTTAAACCGACTTCTGGGCAATAACTCCTATGAGGGTGCTTTCCCCCTGCATGAGGTATTGTACTTTCAAGTTACCCAAACTACCTAAGACACTTGTGTCCAAAACGGGACTAATTTATGATGGAATTATTATTCCTCTGTGCAGAACAACCTCTGTCCTCCACACAGCTACACATGACAGAGTAGAGGTGTTTTCCTCACTGTATTTAATTGTTATTTTGAGTACCTGCACTTAATGTGATTAAAATGATGACCTACTTTTTTCACATTTGCATTGATGAACTCTGAAAAATTGAATGATTAGAGGGATTATTCTCGCCTCTCTATCCTCCTGTATGTGACCTCTTCTATCCACAGTGTCTGCTTTTGCATTAGCACGTTGAAAATGAAAGATACGTTTGCTCCCAAATGCAATTTGCTCCTTTCCATACTATGTTGTCTGGATGCCAGAGCAATGCATTCGTCTGATTATCACTGACCAGTTTACTCAAAAAGCTTAACATGTTTAGTTGTTTTGAAAGATCATAATATACGACTGCTGCTGTCTTATACTGTACACTGCATACTGAGTTCATGCCTTTTATGTCAATCCTCAAGTGGTCCTCAAGTAGTCATTTTGTTACCAGTATTAGTTTAATTATGACAATTATGGCTTTTAAACACAAGTACATTTTCTTTAGTTTCTAACAACAAAATTCCTGTAGTTCTAGTTAAGCACAGACTTTTACTAATTTCTCCATGTCTGGCCTCACACTCAACTTGTCCTCAAACGCTCTATGTTGAAAATGATGTGGCTGCTTGACTGTAATGTAATGTGACTCTGTGTTTTCCAGGGGAGTTACAGGAGCAAGAACTCCATCCGCACTCATGGAGCTGAGAACCAGCGCCATCTGCTGTACGAATGCTGGGCTTGGTGGGGCGTATGGTACAAGTACCAACCATTGGACCTCATTAGGTACAACACAGAGCTACCACACAGCATGCTTGTCATTCACACACAGATGAGATTTCACAGTGGACAATCTCCATGGATACTAAAATACATTGAAGAGTAGTCATTACCAAAAACACAATGTTTTTATGTGTAAACAAGCATAAAAACAATAATTCCTTGTGCTAAAGTACTATTAAGTGAGCAAAATTGAACAGAAGGCACTTTTCAAACAGTTGCATTACCGAACAGCCAAAACAAACACTGATTGGATTAACACGTAATACTACACAGGCAGAACCTTGAGGCACTTGATTCTCTGAATTTCTGAGCAGAATTGAAAAAAAAAGGACCAGCACCTGTCTGAGATCATGTTTGTGTCTCACAGACGATACTTCGGGGAGAAGATTGGCCTCTACTTTGCCTGGCTAGGCTGGTACACAGGGATGCTGTTCCCGGCTGCTATTGTAGGGCTCATGGTCTTTCTCTATGGGGTGTTTACCTTGGAGCACTGCCAGGTTAGGTAATGTAACTGTCAACTCAGCTCTTTAAAATCATTACATGGATGTATCTTACCAAAGGGAAGTCTTAGTGGATTACTTAAAGATGCTTTATGTGATGTTGAAATTTTAGTTGATGACTACAGGGCCCAGGATAGTGCTAGAGACTAATTGCTTTATTAAGAGGATTAGCTTTTCTGATTTGCAGTCAGAATGTTAAGATAGCTGGCAAAGATATTCCCAAAAAGTAAAGCTTACAGCAGCTTCAGCATATATAAAGCTATATAATACATTTCCTTAGGGCTCTTAGTGACCCTCACCCCAACACCACCATTAAGTAACAAGCACCAGTAGCCTGTGTGTCGCTACCAGCATATGCAGCCTATTTGCCTGGGTTGTTCTTGCGTTCTTGTGTGCTGCTGTCTTTAAGACAGTCTTTACTTCTTTCAGTAAAGAGGTCTGCCAGGCCAATGACATCATCATGTGTCCCCTCTGTGACCACTACTGCCCATACATGAGACTCTCAGATAGCTGCATATATGCCAAGGTGAGACTACCCTACTTTAGTTGCTTGTTTTATGCTTGCTTGCTTGCTTTGTGATATATGTACCTCTGTTACAGTTTTTGCCTGGTTGCCTAGGCATCTTTGAAACTATAGGCTATTTTTGCAAAACTCTACACACTAACCACAAAACCTTGTACCAAACAGCAATATATCTCTTGTAAAAGCAAACAATTCTTGCGAAAACTATTTTAAAAACTGTGATTTTGTGTCAATACAGTACACACAAGCCATTTTTTCAAAAAGCACACGAAGCACCAACTATGCACTGATAGTATCAATGAAAAACACCTTTGACTTTGATACTATCTTTTGCTTTTCATGTGTGCAGGGCATAGCATTTTGCAATACATTTTTGTCATACATGCAGTTACAGAAACGCACATATACACAGGTCTCCAAACTGGATGGATGGATGGATTATAAACAACACACTATCAGTACAAAAAACGGGACATTCTCTCAAAATGTTCTACCACGCAAACAACAAAAGTTGAAGAAAACAAAAACATTTGTGCTAGAAAAAAGAAGACATGCGATGCAGTACTGGGCTAGGCATTATCTAAAAGTGTTAACAGTTTTGCTAGAAGTGTAATATTTAATTGCAAACTGAGTGTTAAGCAGTGAGATCTCTACAGTTTTGCAAAAAGTATGTTATAAAATTACAAGCACAGAATGTGCAATGAGCAAGCAGAGAAGTTTGGCACACTTAGTAATTGCATTGGCTGCAAGCCCTACTGGTTTTAGAGTGCATCAGGAATCACTGTCAGTGTCTAACCATTCAGAAAAAACTGTAAAACAGTTTTGGGGTTTTGTTACCGTGTGTGTGTGTGTGTGTGTGTTTGTATTGTAGGTCACCCATCTTTTCGATAACGGAGCAACTGTTTTCTTTGCCGTATTCATGGCAGTTTGGGGTAAGTCTTTGAATACATTTACACTCCATCAAATGAGCATTTTTAGGTCATTTTAGTGTCCTTGTCATAACACATAATTTTAGACGATAACACGATTTAGCCTGATATGTATTGCAGTGTGTGATTTCAGCTTTAGCTGTGTCCGGCGTTGAGCTGCTTCTTGCAGCGAGCGTACCGAGAGAGTGCTGCAGTCTCTTGTTAAATGTGCCCTTCAGTGCTGCACCAAATCCCAGGCATTACAGGGCAAGTGAGGAGTCGCTGGGGAAAGTCTGCCCAGCTCTTCATAATAGCAGTAGGAGTCACAGAGAGGAGTAGAATACAAACCAGATGCTGCTAACGCCACTCCACTGTGGAGACCGCCCTCGAGCCATGGAGTCAGAAGGCTTACACACTCTGAGAATCAAAAGCACAGACAATCTTAAATCAGCAATCTATACCACAAATATATGATAACACCAGAATCGACATTGTGTATATGCTAGGCAAACCATGAGTTGATGGGTTTGTGATTTCCACATTTAATTTAGATGCATCAGGTGGCGTTGAGGATTACCTTTTGCGTCAGGTTTCCTCGGTTGCTTATCTTTGCTGGTTTCTCGGATTTGCTTGTCGTAGCTCCAGCATTTGTAGAAAAACAGTGCTACTAACGTCAGCTGCAGGGCAAAGGTCAACACACCCACCAGCACGATGACACTGCCCACTGCAGGAGGCAAAAACAGCATGGTGCCTTGTTAACACAGGTGCAGATGTTGCAGTTCATCACCAGTGTTTAGAATCACCGGACGTGAATTTTAATGACAATCACAACATGTTTTTCAGACTGCTTCTGAGATATCCTGAGGCTATGTACATCGTTGACATACAAACATGGATGCGGTCTGTTTTTGTTGCAAATCCGACCCGCTCCCCAGCTGAGCACAGATGCAGATCAAAGCTATGAAAGTTTGCCTCAGTTTTTGTGTAAAACCAACTGAATCAACTGTCAAGCTGTTGGGCTATAGTTTGAGAGAGATACTTTTTTTTCTCCGAATTAATGAGCGTCTACTGTCAAATCCACTTTCAGGACTCATACTACCAGATGTTGGGACTTTCACATTTGGGTAAATTCACATTTGATTTGTCTTATCTTCTCACACTTCACCTCTTTTGATGCCTGTAACGTAACTCTGATCTTGCTGATACACTTATCTATCAACACGCGCCCGTGGTGTCTCCTAGCGATCCAGTGCTCCCTGGTAAACTTGTAGGCCATAGAACATCAGGCATGCATCAGCTCACTAGGCATTAATATTCATTCATGTGATGTGTTTTCTAACTGAAGGTGGTTTATGTGTTTGTTGACACTTACATGCACTACCTCCCACTGGCACTCCTGCCCTTTCACTTGCACTCCTCTAGTGACACAAGGAGTGACACAAGCCACTGCACCACTGTAAATAGTTTTTCACAAGCATCACTGTGACAATCGTGTGTGCATATGTGGATTTGTGTGTGTGTGTGTGTGTGTGTGTGTGTGTGTGTGTGTGTGTGTGTGTGTGAGAGAGAGTTCAGAGGTTCTAATAACGCAGGCCTTTGGTGAGCTATTACTGTCATAAGAATATTGCATTGTATCACACATTGATCAATTCCTCAATTCATTCAATTCCCTTAATTCAATTCCAACCAGTCATCAATGTGACTGACCAGGAACTGCAAAGGAGAACGCTTGGAGGTTGGGTAGTGGATGATAGTCAGATGGTGGTAGATAGACAGACAGATGAATAGATGATGACTGGATGGATCGATGGAAGGAGATTGGTCATACAAATGTCACACTTGGGGCTTGTAGATGTGGCTCACCCGTGCTAGCAGGAAACTCTTGTTCCCAGATGGAGGGCTGCAGAGCATGAGAGAGGCTGATGTTCAGTGGAAGCCCCATTTGAGAGAATGGCGGTCGCTCTAGACAGTAAACAAGAGATACATCTTTAGTGTAGGTCCATATGTAAGATGGAGGTTGTAGGTCCAAGATTGTAGGTCCATCTGTAAGACTTACTGGAGTATTTCACGGTTATATATTTTGTAAAGATAAAATGATGGTGATCGACAATGATTCATATAGGTGAATGTTCCATGTCTGAGAGCCCTCGGATTCCTTTAAGATTGTGTTCATAAAACATAGATTTTAAGTATAGTGAAAGGATAACCGTGGTTTAAAAGGTAGAGGTGGACAGATTAAATATGAAAAAAAAAATAGGTAATTTCTAAATTCATTGTAAAATAGTAATTGTATTTATAACTGTAATACTTCAAACCTACATAATTAATGTTTTCTTCTGTTAGGGAAATGCATTGCATGCATTGCATTACACATTGGTCAACGTTTTGTGGATGTTAAAAGCTTATGCACCTAATAGTACCAAATATTAAAACACAATGGATAAAGTGGAATAAACAGCTAGTATGTCAGTTAGAAGATGGCTAATGAATGCTTAAATGCACATAAACGGTCATACTGCCTGCAGTACACAGTGACATAATAGTTAAAAATTGCTGCTCAATCAGCCATGAAAAATCACTCAAATAGTCTGTGACATGGGGCATTATTAGGAAGAATTTCTAGACCCCTGGGTTGCCTCTCCAAGCTGTACTGCACCGCTGAAACACACTTTAACATGATGGTTTAAATGCACCCGTGTTGTGAAATTACACTCCAAATGAAAGGCAAAGGTCAGATAATCTGAACGAGGGCCATAAAGTAAAGACAAGAGGGCAAGAATGCTTCTATCTTGGACAAAAAGGCTTAAACTGTCCGGTCTTTTGAAACACATCTTTTGTCTTAGAAGTGTCACATCCAATTGAAAGCACAGCAGCCATTAATAAAATTAGAATACTGGAAGAGAAGTGGGGGTGCACCCTGGAGAGAAACTATGCACAACAACAGCCTATCTTGAGTGTGGCTCAGCCTGCTGCAGTTGCTTGATAAATGCATTAATCGACTCTAACACAAACATAACACGCAAATGTTCCCAACATACCTGGAAGTCTAAAAGACGTGAACCCTTCCAAATAAACACTTTGCCCCTCCGAGAGTCACACAATCAGCTGTCGTCCAGAATGAAGTGCTTGGCTTGTAACAGCGGGGCTCTGTTCGGAGGGCTTTGTTTGTAATTCTATGCAGTATTCTCTTTGGTTGTGGCTGTAAACAGCGTGGTCCTCCACCGGGTACATGGGAAGGAGCTAATCGCAGGGTGTCCAGAGCAGAGTGAGGGACTCTAGCTTTCAGCTCTCATCATGTCAGAAGTTAGCAAATGTGTTGCCAATAGGTAACCTCTCCCCGAGGACTTTGTCCACAATAGCACAGAGTTGCCCCCTTTCACTGTTTCATTCTCTCTCTCTCTCTCTCTCTCTCTCTCTCTCTCTCTCTCTCTCTCTCTCTCTCTCTCTCTCTCCCCCTCTCTATGCCTGTGTGTGTGTGTGTGTGTCTGTGTGTCTCTCTGTGTGTGTGTGTGTGTGTGTGTGTGTGTGTGTGTATGTGTGTGTGTGTATGTGTGTGTGTGTGTGTGTGTCTGTGTGTCTCTCTGTGTGTGTGTGTATGTGTGTGTGTGTGTGTGTGTGTGTGTGTGTGTGTGTGTGTCTGTGTGTCTGTGTGTGTCTGTATGTTGTTTCTGTGGGTGTGTGCACACAGCAACTGTGTTTCTAGAGTTCTGGAAGAGGAGACGTGCAGTACTGGCCTACGATTGGGACCTAGTAGACTGGGAGGAGGATGAGGTTGACATTTCCCTCTTATTCACCATTCATAAAAGACACGAGAGAGATAGTTAGAGAGAGAACAATGAATGCAATAAAGACATGTATTTATATTAAGAGTCTTTATCTGGATACTATTTTCATATTATGGCCACACACAACACAGCCTTTAAAATGTGATGATATTTTACCCATAGCACACATGACTGCATACTTTTTTTTAGAAAGACAGAATTTGTATTGTGTTTATCGAATGCTTTTTGTCTCTTGCAGGAAGATCTCCGGCCTCAGTTCGAGGCCAATTACTCCAAGAAGGAGATTTGTTATTGTGTTTATCGTATGCTTTTTGTCTCTTGCAGGAAGATATCCGGCCTCAGTTTGAGGCCAAGTATTCTAAGAAGGAGCGTATGAACCCGATATCAGGGAAACCTGAGCCATACCAGGCGTTTACTGACAAATACAGCAGACTCATTGTGTCAGCATCAGGAATATTTTTCATGGTCAGTCCTTCCACCTCCAGATTACACGTTGAAGTTGATGAGTATATCACTATCGATCCTGAGCTGTAAGTCAATCCAAAGCAAATAGTTTGGCTGAGGAATAGTCCCTAACTATAACTATACACACACACACACACACACACACACACACACACACACACACACACACACACACACACACACACACACACACACACACAACCAAAATAGAATAACTCAAGTTCTTAGAACAGGGTGCCACTGAAAGAACATACAGAGAACAGATTTAGAGAACAGAGAGGTCACAGAGAACAAACACAGGATAAAACATAACATAACGAGATGTTGCTGCTGTTCATTTTGTCGGGAAGGTTCAAAGAGGTCTTATGATGATGATACAGTGTATTACCTATGAGCTAAAACATGTATTTAGACATAAACGTTCATCTATTGGACCTTGTCAATGTAACTTATATTTACTCATTTTTACCCATGATAATAGATACATATAAAAAGTCACTCATGGCCACTATACCTCCAACATCAACACTTGGTGTTATATACTTAACACTATATCTGGTTTCAATCTATCCACCTCTCAGCTGTTCTTCCTGTTGTTCTATTTTCTTAAAATATATTTTCATTATCCCTTTAGAAAGATGTCCTTTTCCATATGAGAGCCAATATCTTTTTTTCGTACAGTTAATCATTTGTGAACATACTTTCACTTGTAAATAAGAGGTTGGGCCCTAATTTGAAAGGCTGTGAGCTCAGTGTTAGGTGCTGTAATGTCACGAATCACAATATTGCAACATCAAAGGGAGTGCCTGAGCAGAATAGCTATTTGCATGCAGGCACGCATGAGACATCTAGAATAGAGTAAAGCCTTTGTTGGACTGGTAAAACAGCATATTACCAAACTAATGTGCCCTGGTAATCAAAATAGTTTTACGCAACACCCTTCTTTGTTGCGTGTATGAATCCACGGTGCGCGTCTATTAAATTAGGACCCATTATCTTGTAAGACAGAGAGTATTCTTTTACTCCTCTTTTTTAGATGTTCACCTGTTGCCTGAGGCTAGAAACATCACTCATATGTCAGTAGACATTCTGGTGGTTGCCACTGTTGCTGCAAAGCCACCTAACCATAGGTTTGGCTTGGAGGTCATCATGTCTGGGCCTAGAGGTCATCATGTCTGGGCCTGGAGGTCATCATGTCTGGGCCTGGAGGTCATCATATCTGGGCCTACTCTCATTCGGCACTTTGACTGATCCCTTACTCACTCAGTTGTACCCTCTGCCCTCTCCCTTCCCAGATTTTGGTGGTGATCGCCGCCGTCTTCGGCATAGTGATTTATCGCGTGGTGACGGTTAGCACGTTTGCAGCCTTCGACTGGGCCCTCATCAGGAATAACTCTCAGGTGGCCACCACCGGAACGGCAGTGTGCATCAACTTCTGCATCATCATGCTTCTGAACGTGGTGAGTGCTGCCAGTGGTCTCCCACATGGTCGTGGCCGCCATTAGGAAATGGCCGCCCAGATAAATCGCTTGATTGAGTAGTGTGTTAACTATATTGTTGTTCTTGGTGTAATTGTTTTTAGATTTGCATGCTTCTTCATGGCCTCTGTTTGTGTGTTTGTGTGTGTGTTTTTTCCCAGCTGTATGAAAAAGTTGCACTTCTGCTTACCAACTTAGGTAAGACATTAAGAGCAAGATATAGATGCCATTTGTTGTATATGTACAAGCATTTGTATTTTAGCCATGTTTACATGGGTCTGATTCACTAAGTGAGGCAGTAAGTGTTTTGACAAGAGGAAGCCTGAAGTGACTAATAGTTATTTGCATGTCAAATAGTAAGTCAAATTGCATTTGGATGAGTAAAATAAAAAATGCAAATCATGTAAAGCAATCTGTCCTCCTGAGTTAGCTCAGTTGGTCTGCATGCTGAAGGAGCCACAGAATCAAATGTCAGAGTTAAATAACTCAACTAAGATGATCAGCAGAGGCCTGAATACCTAGCATCAAATATTTCTTCAGAAAATTAACAATTAATTAATAAATAGGTATTAGTATATATACTAATTTATAGTATATATAGATTTAGGTAAGTAAGCTAACTCCTAAAATGTTTTTGTACACACAGAGCAGCCAAGAACAGAATCAGAATGGGAGAACAGTTTCACCTTGAAGATGTTTCTCTTCCAGTTTGTCAATCTTAACAGCTCTACATTTTACATTGCATTTTTCCTGGGAAGGTAAGAAGTTACAGTTGAGTTGTACAACTCCTTATCAGGGGACTTGTGTAGTGTGTGAGAGGAGGAGGGAAACTATGACACATACAGACCAGCTTGTCTACAGAAGATATCATACCAGTGTTCTCATTTAATGTCATTTTGGTCCTTTGGTATTTCAGAGGGAAATATTGCACTTTCTACTCCACTACATTCTTTTGAGAGCTTTAGTTAGATGAAGATTTTACACAATGGATAAGAGCTTTTAAAATACAACACACTCTTAAAGATAAAACCAGTAGTTTCCAACCTTTTTGGCTTCTGACATCTTACAAAAAGGAGTGTGTAGTTTGGGGGTCAAATTTCAGATTTGTTTACAGCTCCAGCAAAAAGTGATTTTCCCCTCTAAACTTCTCACATGGTTTTATTTTAATAAATGTATATAAAGTAGTTCAAACAAGCTCCACCTCAAGCAGCTACAACAGTTACTTCCGCTTCAGATGCTTCAGTATTAGTAATCTAATGATAATATAATATATAATATATAAGTCAGAGGGACCAAATTTGTACTTTTACTTTACTTATATTATATATAAGAAGTTTATGTAGTATATATATAAATAAACCTATATTCAGCTGCTAATACTTTTATTTAAGTAGGATTTTTCATGCAGGACTTGTAATGGAGTATTTTACATTGCTGTATTGGTACATTTACTTAAGTAAAGGATCTGAATAGGTCTTCCATCACCGATTACCAATAGCACTACACCCAAAGAAACCCACATGGGGAGTTCTCGGTCCATAATGAAAGCAGTGCAAATTGTGGAATGGCCACACCTGGCAAGATCCAATGAACCAGATGTACGTTTTGGCCACAGATCGCTCAATTTCCTGAAAGACTTTTTTTCTTAACTGATAGGTTCACTGGTCGTCCAGGTGCCTACATTCGCCTCATCAATCGCTGGAAGCTGGAGGAGGTGAGCATTGTTACATTGTGTCACAGCATATTGATATAATGTTGGTCTTTAGATGTGCTAACAGGGTAACATGAGAAATCTGCCCCCCCTCCCCCCTTTTAGTGCCATCCCAGTGGCTGTCTTATAGACCTGTTCATGCAGATGGGAATCATTATGGTGCTCAAGCAAACTTGGAACAACTTCATGGAGCTGGGATATCCGTGAGTAGGGTTGGCACGATAATCGATAGCATGCATAAGGAAAACCGCACAGCAAATCACCTTAAAAGCTTTTAACCATTAGCATTCTTTCACTATGCCCAACTCCATGACTGTTTACAATAAGCCAAAACAGTTCTCACTGTAACTACTGACAACGCTTTTACGCCCATTAGTGACTCAAATGCGCTCCATTACACATCTGAAGCCTTTCCACTCGTTACGGTAGAACTCTTTTTGTAAGTAATGTCATTGGGATGATACATTGGTATGTATCATTTGTATGATTGTTTCTTTCACTGACAAGTCTCAGTCCTGAAAATTCCATTGTCGTCCCAACCCTATCCATATGGTTCGTTCAATGGTCCTCCGTTATGAATGACATGCTTTGGTCTCACTTGAAGCTAACTAACCATGCCTTTTTGGGAGAACAGCACTAATTTTATTAATGTTTTATCTGTTTGTTTGTATTTTCTATGTTGAATATCCTCACCCTTCCACAAACACACACATAGAGGCACATACACACACAGCCACATACATTCACTTAGGTCATTTAGGAAGGTTTAGGAGGGTGTGATTGTCACGGGTGAACTATTGGCCGATGACTGTGATAACTAATGTTATTGTACTGGAAATGCAACGTATTGTTTTTTTTCTGATCAATTACATTTTTTCTCATCTATCTTCAGTGAAAAAGACACGAACAGCCACTGACACTAATCCCTTCGCATGTGATCATTTTCTTGGTGAAGAGATTCTGAATATTTGAGCAACTATTAGCAGAGAGAATAATAAACAAAAAGGAAATTATTCAGTTATCATCTGTTTTCATTGAAAAATGTTTTGAATTAACAGGAATCAGGAAATCCTGTTCAAGGAAAATCACAAATACATGTATAAAATAGTTATGCCTTGTTCGTCATCAAAGGTATTGAGATCACTGTCTCCTCACTTGGCCAGTTTGTCTTTGTGGACTCATGGGTGTTGCCTCTGCCTTTAGACTGATCGTGAATTGGTGGACGCGGAGACGCCTCAGGAGGGAATTTGGCAAGAAGGCCATGGATGCCTTTCCACAATGGGAGAAGGACTACAATCTCCAGCCTATGAACACCTATGGCCTGTTTGAGGAGTACTTGGAGATGAGTATGTCATGTCTTGAATTAACTTTAAGGAATGCTTACATTTCTTTGTTTTGACAGAACATTTCTTTGTTTTTATTTAACTGAATTCATACTCAGTGTGATAGTGACACTTCCAAAAAAGTCACATCCAAGGAAGACAGATCAAGACATATAGCGTAGTTATGTCAGTTATCGGACAGTGTCAAACATCGGCCATTCTGTTAAACAATCAAAATGCTAAGTTTAATAATGGAGTAACAATCTATAATTTCAGTCTACTAATGGATTAACATGACAACGCGAACGTTTGCCGATAACACACGGCGTCCGATAATTAACACCGTTACGATACTTAATTGTTCCAAACAAAAACTACGCCACCCAAAGTGTTTCTGCACTTACATAACCTGCACTGTTTACTCAGTTTTGCAGTTTGGCTTCACCACCATTTTTGTGGCGGCCTTCCCTCTGGCCCCTCTGCTTGCCCTCCTGAACAACATCATTGAGATCCGTCTGGATGCATTCAAGTTTGTCACACAGTGGCGCCGACCTTTGCCCTCCCAAGACAAAGACATTGGTAAGAGCCATAGTTATGTTCGTCAGTGTTGTGGAGGAAATTAAAAGAAAGCAGTCGCTGGGCTATTTGTCAGCAATGGTTTAATGTTAGTAAGTAAATAAAATCCTATCAACCTATCTCCTGGTGTCCTAGCATTCTAGATTATTGTATTCCAACACCATCTTATCATGTATAGATTTTATCTGTTGTTTCTGGTTGTTTTATTTCTAAAAAATATTTACCGTTGTCTTATTTAGGAATCTGGTACGGCATTCTGGAGGGTATTGGCATCCTCTCTGTCATCAGCAATGCCTTTGTCATTGCCATTACCTCAGACTTCATCCCACGGCTGGTTTATGCCTACAAATATGGCCCTTGTGCAGGGCAGGGCCGTGCCGGTGAGAGGTGAGGGAGCAGTCCAGATCAGTGGAACACAGTTCTTAGCAGGGACGTGCACAGGAATTTTGAAGGGCAGTTGGTCTGCCCTGGAAAAAAGGGGCAACACGTACATTTTTGTCACCGCCGCTGCCACGCCACTGTCCCCTGGACGCATATTTTGCCTATATCATTTTAAACTCTCACTAACCGCCGCCGCCACACCCCCGTCCCCTGGACGCTTATTCCGCGATTATTTTATCTAGGCATACATGAAGTTCTGCAGCCGTAATACTATTTAAAAATATATAAATATATTTCCTTCGGAGAGGCAACTTCAGTCGAGGAGGGCAAACGGGCAGTTGCCCGAGCAACCTTAGCCCCCTCCTGTGCACGTCCCTGGTTCTTAGGATACACGTGTTAGTATTTATTAAAGCTCTGCTCTGCTCTGCTCTGCTCTGCTCCTCACCGCTCTTCTCTTGTCCCGCTTTGCAGGTGTATGATGGGCTATGTCAATGCCAGTCTCTCAATATTCCAGGTGTCAGATTTTGAGAGCAAGTCCCAGCCACGAACAAACGGATCAGAACTGTTTGGGGAACCTGTGAGGTATTGCAGGTATGCCATCCTCTGTTTTATAAGTAATAACTTATTAGGACTACTGACTTTAAATTGATATTTAGTACAACGAACATTTGAATGAAACATTCGGTTTTAAATGCTACTATAGATTAATTTAGATAATAGATTACGTATAAATGGTAACCCGACTTCAGAAATAGTTTTGAGAATGGAAAGTTGTATTTGTTTACCCCCCTTAGATACCGTGACTACAGAGAGGACCACAACTCTGAAGAGCCATATTCCTACACACTACAGTTCTGGCATGTCTTGGCTGCTCGTCTGGCTTTTATCATTGTTTTTGAGGTTAGTTCCTTTTGAAAGTAATTTCATACCACAGGAATGGAGACCTCAGTTAGGCAATGGTAGAAAAATCAGGAACAAGGTTTTATTTACAATGATGTGCATAAAGGGAGAGAGAGCATGGCTTCACATAAAGGTTCTGCTAGACTAGAACAGCTTCTGACTAGAGCAGAGAGAGCCTCAGTTTAAGAATTCTAAGTCTGACAGGAGAGGCCTTTACCCTACTTCTAATTCTAAGAAACATAAAGGCATATGAGTAGAATAATAAGACATTAATATATATACGAATCAAGATATTAGTTCTGACTGGAATCTCTCTCACTTTCTATCAGCAACCAGGAATCTAGTCCAAGACAGTACTGGTGATTTTGAGGTTTTATTTTTAACTGATACCTCTGTATGTATGTGCATAAACACAGTTCTCTGTGAGAGGTAGATCTTAGACCGTATGTGGCACAAATATAAAAGATGTAATCTCACGGTGTGTATAGAGATCTTACCTAGAACTTGACAGTGGTACGTACTTCAGATAGCAATTGAATAGTAGGTCCAAAATAAGCAAAGTCGAGGGTATAGGTAAGTGAGAACATACCTTGGGCCTTCAACTATAACACTAATTTATTTCTTCTGTTTTCCTTTGTTGACAGCACATGGTTTTCACCATCAAGAACCTCATTGCTTACCTGATCCCAGGCCTGCCAAAAAACTTGCGGGACCGCATGCGCAGGGAGAAGTATCTGATCCAGGAGATCATGTATGAGGCCGAGCTGGAGAGGCTACAAAAGGAGAAAAATGAGAAGAAGAAGAATGATAGAGTTCACCACAATGAATGGCCATGAGTATGTGCAAAAAAGGGTGTAATCAGCCATCTTGTGATGACGGAAATAGGTGTTATCAGCCATCTTGTGATGACTGACAGGTAAAGGTGGATCAGGGATCTTTGTATGATGAATGACCCGGAAATCACTCTCCTGTATACTTTAATGCTAAAATACTGGATGATGATGATGATATTTGCTTGGTTTCCATAATTCAAATCTTAAGACGTTCATGTTTAACTGTACTTTTCGTTTAATTGTTTGTTTTGTAATACATTGCTTTGTTGCCATCCCATTGCATGTGGCCATCACAAGGGATGGCCGAGGACATAAACTGAACTCGACAATAAGGGCCAGAAGCACCAGGCAGTGGATTTAGTAATGACTCCAACAAAGGTGTCCCTTTTCTCTGGTGTGTTACTGACATGTCGATGGTGGAACAGTGTCCTGAAATGTATACCTGCTTCACCATGACGTTGCACAGTCTTTCCTCTTTTGGGACATGCCAGTATTTTTTTCAGACAATGAATGTACATATATGAGGAGGAATTACTATCTTGTTACAAAAGAAAATGTTCTCTCTTCCATTGTAAGTTGAGTAACAGATTGTTTACAATTTTCTCTTGTATCTATTCCTCGAGAATATAGGATAAAATGCTTTCAAATGGAGAACTATGTAAGTGAATGTATATAGTAGAAAGACAAATCCACTAGTAACCACATCTACAGTGCTTTGCTGATTTAGTTTAAGAAAAGCTCTTATAACTAGTTTCCACATAGCAACTTCAGATAAACTGTTGATATAGGAGATAAACAGTACAATAAAGCTTTATTGCAAGCATTTTGTCTGTCTCTTTCGAGGCAATCTTTAAGCTGATTTTTGAGTCATGCAAAGTCAGTCATTGATGCACAAGGTCCAATCAGCTTTGTTGTTTGTCAATTTGCTTCTAGTACTGTCATACCTGTCAACATGGAGGCAGAATACATACTATAAGAGAAAAAAAAGAATGTGGTGATAAGCATCGTAGCACAATACACCTGCTGTGAGGGGGCTGTTTTGTTTGTGTGAAGTATGTAGGTCATCTGAATAAAAAAGACTAAAGGAGACTGTTCTATTTGTCTTGTCACTTTAAGACTGATACTGATTTTTGATGTAATGTAGTGTGTGTGTGTGTGTGTGTGTGTGTGTCTGTGTGCGTGTATGTGCGCTCACATGTGTGTAGTCAATATTCACAGTGTGTATACAGAGAAAATCCTGGCCTCTGTGATTCTGTGACTATTATAATAGGAGTTAATGGAGTAACAAAACCCAAGCCATAATGCATGCAGCAGTCAGAATTCTTAATAGAACACCGAAGTCAGGGAGTTTATTTCCTTTGAAGTTAAAAACGTATTTCATTTACTTTAATTACATGTCTCAAGGTCCATTTTCATTTAAAGCTTGCTATTGAGGGGGCCAGATAAGAAAGTGAAGATAGTTGGCTATTGAGAGGATGCAGGCACCACTGTTTCAACAAAAGTGCTCATGAGGTTGCTTTGGTGGTATTGTTAAGTGAAGTACGTTAGAACGACTGTATATCGAGTCGATGGTTAAGTACCACGGCCAGTGGATAGAGATAGAAGAGAGAGAGAAAATCAACCATTTTTTTGGAAAGGTTTTAAATTGTCATTTGTTCACAGCAGTCATAGTTGTCCACATAGATAGACTTTTCTTTGCAAGTCACTTATTAAAACATGAGGCTTTTAAAATCGCTTATATTTTGAAATGTTGTACCCCGGAAGTACATTCCATTCCGTTTCTGAAACAAGCCCTTAAACGTCGTTGTTCTGTTATTTCATATATTACTTAAATTAAGTTCAATTTATGGTGACTGCCGTGTGCTATGTCAACAAAGGAAATTCAATATATAATTTATACGGCCAGATTAGATAACACTACATTACCACATTTCTTCTAAAAGACTCCCTATCTCAGCTGACTTTTATTTTGACATTTCCCCCAAACATTCTTGACCTGACATGCTGTCGAACAAACACGTGAAAGGTTCAGGACCAAGCACGACTGGAGTAGATACATTACACTTTAGTGGTAGTTCAGGTTCTTAAATGACCAAAAGCCACATACATTAAGATACATCATTACGGTCAGTCAAATAATTGCTTAATTTATCAGTTTGTTTTTACTGTGTTCTGTCAGTTATCCTTAACTATTCAGTTAGAAATAATGTTCGGCACATAGCAGTTAGCAAGCTAACATCAGGCAAGTTGCCACTTGCACATGTAAAGTATAAGTAAATAGACTAGTATCATTTTACAAGCTCCGCTGTTTGAAACCACGCGACTGTTGTGACAGCAAATCTCGAATTCCCATTTGTATGCAATAGTCAAACGGTAAGTAAGACATATTTGCAACTGTTTGTTTTAAAGTAACGTGAAATACAGAATATGGCTGACAAGTAAATGTAAGGCAGGTTATTTCATGACACATTTAAAGTAAGTTTTTCTTTACAAATATAGTTCTGAAAATGGATGACGACGTGGGTCGCGGAGATTCTGTACATCAAACGTTGGAAGAGACTTCATTGATCAACCCCAGTGCTCCAGCCATTGAAAATGTGTCTGTAGTATTAAATAATACCCATACTGAGAGTGGTACTAACCCGGCAACAAGTCCTGAGACCGAGCCTGCAACATCAGAGGATATGGACACGACCGCCTCCACCACTTTGGGAGTAATTGGTTTTGATTCCTCGTGTGATGGTCAGGAGCCTGTAAAAGAGTCAACAAGTGACAATAAAAACAGTGAGATTCACATAGAGCCTGGAACTAAACAGGAGTATGTGGCTGTAGGCTCATCGGAGGGTGCTTTGTCATCGGGTAAAACGGATTCCGACGTGTCAATTACTACAAACTCTATCGAAGAAACAGTTCTGTTGAAAGACGACGTTGCCATCTCTTGTAATGACATTCTGTCAGAGCACAAAACGGAACAGGAAAACCCCCTGATTGTGTCGACAGAGGACATGGAGGTTTCTGTAACTAATGTTGCACCAGTAGCAACTGACCCCTCTAAGATGGTGTCACAACCTGATGTGGCCTCAGTCACGAATCTTGAGTTCCTCCAGAAGTGCGAGGGACTGAGCAGCATCACTCAGTACAGAGGGGACAGTTCGGACGATTTATCAGACAGGTATGCAAAGTCCCACACACCTGACTGTCAGGTAGGGTGGTGTAGTGAAGAAAAATCCACATAGCATGATATCACAGTTTTTTTGCTTTGTCAAATTGGCTATGGCTACAGGTGTCAAGACATTTTTATTTCAAATGATTAGCATTTAAATAAGTCTACACGTGAACCTTTTCATAGGCCGTTTGGATGGCACATTTTCCTTGTCCATTGGATGGTGTTGCTGAGAAGTTGTTGCAAGACCATCGGCAGTAAATGCAACACAGGTCTTTCATTATCACAGATCATTGCTCATAACCATGCCATGTCATAATCATGCCTCAAGTAATGTGTAAGGTTTTAAAGTTTGGGATATAACTGGCAGAAGTGGTGAAATTATACACCTTTTACATACACACATGGTTTGTATGTAATGGTGACATGACCAATAGAACTTTAATTTTGTATGTGGCATCCATAATTTAACACAAAAAACAATCACAACCTGGCATGCCTAATTTATCATAGTAAATATTTGGTTAAGCAAGCCCTAGCCTTTTGTTTATCCCACAATGTCTGATGTTAACTGGGATTTCGCCTGTTCTCTCCTTCAGTGATTCAGACTCTTCGTCGTCTTCATCTTCCTCATCTTCCTCCTCACTGTCCTCGCCTGGACCTCTAAACATTGTTTTGGAAGAGGACGACCAAAATGAAGGTGTCGGAAAAGGAAAGGCCACAGTGCCTCTCAAGACTCAAGATGAAGTTCTCATTGATGTAAGCGAGAACCATGTCAGGACAACTGTCTGAACATCCTGATGGAACCCAGAACTCAATGCACAGCCATTTCAAAGAGCTATATCCAGACACACTATCACGTTGTACTCATTGTGTAGACTCTGTAGACCAGTGGCATTTCATCCCCTCCACAATACATGTACTGCTGCTAAACAGCTGAAATCCCTGCATTTCCACTCGTCCACTGTGGAAGTACAAATCACTGTCATTCAGTTACAGTTCAGTTCAGTTTTATACAGCCACTAACAATTCATTTTGTGTTGTCTGATACCTGACTAGGCTTTTCCCTTGAGTGAGTGGACACTAGCTTTCAGCTCTCATCATGTCAGAAGTTAGCAAATGTGTTTTGGACTTTGTCCACAATATCGTAAAGTTGCCCCCTTTCAGTGCTTCATTCTCTCTCTCTCTCTCCGTGTGTGTGTGTGTGTGTGTGTGTGTGTGTGTGTGTGTGTGTGTGTGTGTGTGTGTGTGTGTGTGTGTGTGTGTGTGTGTGTGTGTGTGTGTGTGTGTGTGTGTGTGTGTGTGTGTGTGTGTGTGTGTGTGTGTGTGTGTATAGGAGCTGCCTGCTGTGGAGGACCTCCAAATTAGTCTTCCCGACGACACTGAGCTCAAGCCCATGGGACTCATCTCGAGCATCGTTGAAAAGTTGGGTATGTTCATGTTTAATTATATTTTTAATTGTCTCTCTAATTGGATGGATGTAAACATTTCAGCAAAGCAGTAGTAGGCATGTGTGTGATTTCTAACGCACTTATGTCTTACGCTGTAGTGATTGTGGAGTCATTCAAGGACACCCCTCCTCTCAATGATGACAGTGTTATATTCAATAAGAACAGAATGGGCATTGGCAAGGTGAGAAAATACTAAAATTGAGTTGTTTTAGAGTTCATTAATTCATCATCTTTTACTTACAGCACTCATGTCAACAGCAGCTGAGTGCCTAGTTGGTAGAGTTTTCACGAATAGGTCTAATTTTATTAAAGGAAATTGGGTCACTAGTATCAACTGTAAAGCGTGACATGAGCACATGTAAATGCCGTATGATGAAAAATTGCCCATGTGAAACTGATTTTGAACATAGAATATGAGAATAATGAACAGCCAAATATTTGGGGAAAATGCCAGTAGCGATTGCTATCAAAATGCTCTCATATTTTTTTTTAAATGGACTTGGGAGTTGATGGGCATGTCTTTATGCACAGGTGTTTAATGGCCTTGAGAGTTGATTGGCTTGTCTTTATGCACAGGTGTTTAATGGCCTTGAGAGTTGATCGGCTTGTCTTTATGCACAGGTGTTTGAGGTGTTTGGACCTGTGGTGCAGCCGTTCTATGTGCTGAGGTTTAACTCTGACAAGGACATCACAGAGAAGGATCTCAAGCCAAAGGACACGGTCTACTTTGCCCCGGGGGTGAAGGACTTCACCGCCTATATCTTCACAGAGAGGCTCAGACAGTAAGCTCCTCAGTTTCCAAAGCACATAGTCAGACCCCAACCTATGTCAGATCTGTGAACAACCGTAGGTTTACTGTAGTGAGCTGAAAGCCATTGGAATGTGATCAGTGTGATCCCTATTAATAGTCAGTATTAAACTGTCAGTCTGCCCCAGGGCAGCTGTGGCTACTGATGTAGCTTACCACCACCGGTATGACTGTGTATGAATGACTACTGGATTCTGGACTCTGTAAAGCGACTTCGGGTATTTAGAGAATCGCTATATAAGATTGAATGATTATTATTATTATTATTATTAGTATTGATCTTACCCTTTATCTAGAGAAATTTTCGGGTGGAATGTCTCACTAATCACTTGTGTCCCTTCAGGCTAAAAGGATCTGATGCCTCCTGGAAGAATGATCAGGAGCCCCCGCCAGAGGTTTGTTCACATACTTTGTTCGCACTTACAGGAGTTGCATTCCTGCACTTTTTATTTCTTATTTAAAGTAGTATTTATTGTTACACTAGGCCTCTATTGCGCGTAGCTTGATTGTTCTCTCCTTCTGACGTTGCTTTGGATAAAAGCGATAAAAGCAATGTAAATGTTTGTTTTATGTTTATTTTATGTGGATCACTGTGCATGTAATTTCTTTGTGCACGTAATTTCCTTGCTTACTTTGAGCTGCATTGTTTTGTATGAACGGTGCTATACAAATAAAGTTTATTATTATTATAATTATAAATGTAAACGCTATTGCGAGAAAAAGGTTTTTTATCATGCTTTAGAGGAGGTGTGAACATCCCTGTCCTTCTTAAAGGCTGTAGACTACAGCGATGATGAGAACGAGCAATTGGCCAAACGGAAGCTTAAGGAACAGAGGCAAGGAAAGGCAGAGACTAATGGTAAGACAAATGCAGCCAGGCACATTCTACATTCTACATTATTATTATTCTCTGTAGAATCCTACAAATGGGAGACCAAAAATAAAGATCTTGAGAAATCATAAATAAATTTCAGCTCTGTGGTACTGGACAATATATTTATTAGTTTAGCGTTTGACATGAATGGATACTATCCATGTAGGCTATTTGTTAAACTTTTAGTTTGTCAAGTCAGTAGTTTGTCTTCATAAAAGGAAAGCAGTCATGCTGCTGAATGCTTGTGCTTTGTGCCACTTTAAGCCTTAATACTACCTCACAAAGAAAATCTTGACCAACCGCAAAAACCATGACAAAGAGCTTCATATATAAAACATACACAAAAGTACTCTATGAATATCAATCTCACCCCTCCAGACCATGTTAGCTAGTAAGACAAGCTTATACATTTTGAGTAGAAAAGGTTAAAATGTTCGTCAGGTCAGCTACTTTGTGAGGATTACTGTTGGCTACTGACAAAACTGACATCGTAACATCTTTGTAGATTTAAAAGGTAACATCTCACCCCACACCCCCAGGACACACTCTACAATTCACACTCACACTGTTCTGAAAAGGCACACCATGAACTTCCTAAATCACTCTAACAAAAACAGGTTAGCAAAGTCATTGACAGGAAGACCAGTATAGATAGTACATACTCATATTAATTCGAATTAAGTCTTTGGCATGTTTAAAACGTCTCTGACCATGACTAGTCATGTTCCTTGTTCACCAGCCATGGATTTCAGTTTTGCTTCTGCTGGTGTCAAAACGTTTTACGCAACCACTGAGCTGGGTATATCTGGTCCAGAACAAGCTGGATTCCATTTCAATTTTGAAACAGTGGGGTTGAGAGTAATTGTTGAAATGCATACATGGACAGCAAAAGCTGTTTAGGGTTTTTGTATACAAACAAAGTTACATATGCACACTTACAAAAACAGTCTCTAGCAGTCTCTGATGTTCTTGCAGTAACAGATCTCAGTGGAATATTAAGGTCTTGTGAAAGAAACAGCGATCGTGCTTTTGAGATTAAATCAGATGTATGTGGTAAAGATTACTTATAAAATGGAGTCCAAAAGTTTCACCGCGTGACCCTTTTGAAAATGGCACAAATAAAATCATAACAAAATAAATTTGACACAAATATAAAATCGAACAGATTGACAGACAATGTTGCTTAAAAAGCTGGTAATGTGTGTTAAAAAAAACTGAAGAAACACATCTGTGTCTCACGGACAAGTGCTTGTTCCCTAACTGGTTGGATAATCTTAAGGATTCCTATGAGACCAGAGGGAGTCTGCCTCGACTGAGGTTGGTGGAGCTTCCTTATCCCCACCCGCTCAGCACTTCTGCTGCTTCCTGTTCATCTCAAAGTAAGGCTCCACCTTTTTCACCAGCTTAGTCCGCTGTGTGGCCTTCTGAGAGACAGGGGGTGTCTTGAGGCTCGGTTTGGTTACTGTGATCTGTGGGGCCTCGGGCTTCTGAGCGGAGTGGTTGGTCAGAGGCTGCTTTTTGACGGGCAGTCGTTGGCGAGGCAGCAGGCAACTGCCGGGAGGGGGCCGGGCGAGCAGCAGCTAAGACAGGGGTCCAGGGCCTGGAATCCCATGCCTTGTGCCACCATACCCTGGACTTTCTGATATTTTCTTTCCTCTTCTGCAGAGGGTGATAAGGAGAAACAGAAACCAAGCAACAAAAGACCCCCCAGACGAGAGCCACGCCAGGCCTGGGGCCAGCGCTCCAGGGGCTCTCCCAGTCCCCGAGGCGGGCCAGACAGCCCCAGAGCCATCTATCAGCACCACCTCCCAAACCCACACTTCCGTCCGCCTCCTCCCATGGACAGTGGCTACAACCTTCACCCCCCATATCCTCCTCCCTTCCAGGCTCCTCCGCCATATTATCCCATGTACCCCGGCCACCCCCAGCCCACATGCCCTGGCCCCCCCACTCCTTCCCGGGAATGTACATGCCTCCACCTCCCCCACCTCCTCCCCCACACCCTGCCAACCAGCACTGGCCAAACTGAAATCACATTGCTTAATGTCTCACACAGGTGCACTATAGGTTATAGGCACTTTGAAATGTTGAGTCTAAAAGACATTGGTTGTAGCTGCAAGCATGTGCATAGTATGTTTGGGATGATAATTCCCCACATTTTTATTTTCTTCCAACCCAGAAACTGTATGGCCAGTCAGACCTTTGAGCCACTTTACTTTTGTTATGAGAAAGTGTACAAAATGAACAGTCTTAACAGATGTGTAAGTAATTGTGGTCAATAATACATTTTGATATATTTGGTCTGTGTGACCATGAATAAATCTTTGGACTTTGTGTGTGCACATCAATATGTGTATTTCTATGCAATATATAATACAATTAGTTTTTGTGAGTAAAATATACATAATGTATTTGTGTATATTATTTACAGAATGGATGTACAGTCTGGAGAGTTTGTTTTTCCTTTTTGCATTGTAAAACAGTGAAATGGCCATTTGAATGCAGTCCAGATTTGCCTACAGGTGTTCAGTTGCTATTTAAGACAGTCGTGCACTAAAGCCCATGGTTCAAACACTGTCTGGCGAGAATGAGGGCAACACCTGTCATTGTCCTCTGGGTGGTCTTCGGTGGACTAGCCCTTGGAGTGCGGGTCCGGAAGCATTTCTTGGTGAACGTTCCAATGACCTGGAAGGATGCTCGGAGCTACTGCAGACAATATTACAATGACCTGTCCACCATAATAACCGACTCGGAAAACCACATCCTGAATGTAAACTTGCTGCTTTCTTCAGCCGAAAACGCTTGGATTGGTCTGCACAGATGTCACCCCCAGTCCGCTGAGACATGTATAACTTCACCCTGGGAGTGGTCAGATGGAGATGTGTCCACTTACAGTGATTGGGACTATGGTGAGCCTAACTCTGAGGCTAACTCTGAATTCTGTGTTGAGCTGAGGCATTGGAGTGGGAATTGGGATGATCAGGACTGTGACCGCAAAAAGGCATTCTTCTGTTTCAAGTGGAGCGGGGAGATCATCCTGGTGACCGAGAGGATGTCCTGGGAGGAGGCGCTGCTCTACTGCAGGGAAAAGTACACTGACCTGGCCAGCCTGCTCACCGACACGGATATGGCCTCGGCAGACGGGAAGGCCAGCAATGCCCAGACCGCCCAGGTGTGGACCAGCCTGCGTTTTCTGGCAGGCGAGTGGCTGTGGGTGAGTGAAACTCAGGAGGCCGACCAGAAGTTTACACAGGGGAACCTGTCCAGCTGCCCAGCACATCCTTACAGCTGTGGCGCTCGCAGTCGTGATGGCGACCGCTGGGAAAACCAAGACTGCCAGGAGAAGCTAAACTTCCTCTGCTATAGGGCCTAGGGACACAGTGCAGCAAGTTGATGGAATGAGTGTATTTCTCGTGTGATGTCAGCTGTAGCCTAATGTCACCGGTAGATCGCACTGCTCATTGGCACCTCAAAGCATCTGTTTTTGCTGTAGTAATGTTGAGTAACTATGGATTTCTGTTTGTAAAGATGTTGTGTAGTTAGCCATTCATATGTTTTATGACAGCCTTTATGTATTCTTTTCCCATCTTGAGATGGAGTGGTTTCAAAGTGCAGTTGTCCGCCAATAAAGGTAAAATTAAATAAATCACTTCATTCTCATCTTATGACTTCAATTTGTTCAACTCATTCCTGTAACTGCATGACATCTTAGAGGTCAATGGATGTATGTAGGCCTATAATATCCATGCCCAAATTGTTTGTTAAAAGGTGTATTTTGCCGCTTTTTAATTTTATGTTACCTTAAGTATGGAGGGACTTTGATATGACCCAAAAGCATCTCAAACCTGTGGGGAAAGGTTTAGTAATTCTTATATCACCCAGTAGGAGGCAGCATTAAACTAACACAGTAGTACACTCCAGCCAATACTTTTCCGAATCAAATGAATGCAAACACTAGCACACCTAGTCCCAAAATAAGTACTTAATCATAAAATGACCATGATATGTCATCCGAGATTAATGAAACGTGCCAAACTGAAGGCCTTAACGAAAACACGCTAAGATACTGCTATCAGTACACCAGAGGAGCGACTGTTACCTACCTCAGCAACAAGCAGCCTGACAGAAATATAGCCTACGGCAGAAACGGCAATTTTTTCTCTAAGTTGTCCAATTTACCAAGGCGGTTACTCTATGGTGGAGCAAATACTGACGTCCAAAGAGTAATGTTACTCATACATATCCCTGGCTACTAGCTATTCATCTAATCGAATATAAACTATATACCGGTTTTAGAATAGTTAATTCAATTTTGTAACAAATAATGGATGTGGTCAAATTTCGCCAGCATTAGACACACTCCCTGTCGTTCTTCCTCTGGATCTTCCTCTCTGTACTTGATCATTTGACAGATATGTTAACTTGATAGATATGCAAGACCTGCACTTTATCTTCTCTCTGTTGCTCTTTATCTAGATCTTCTGCCTCTTGTTCCAGTGACCTGCTCTCTCAACGCTCTCCAATATTTTGAATTTGTAATGCGGTATCGATTTTTAAACGAATTGCTTCCGGGCTACCTATTGCTCCTTTAAGCAAATAATTTCATAATCTGAGTCCTTTCCTCTGGGCTTCAAACACTGTCCCTGTTATCTCTCTTGTTTTGCACAGACTGCTTGTCATGGACACTCTCATTGCAACCTCGATCATCTCAAATACCGAATATGTGGACATGTTGGAGTACCACAGGATCCAGACATCCATTCCTCAGCATGGAGCGAGTCAATCAAGGCAGCGCCTCACCCCAGGGCATGAAACTGCCCACAGTGTGCACAGTGCATTCATCCATCTCCTCTTCCTCACGTCGCTTAATCGGAGCTAAACATGTAGGCCTATGGGTTGTCATGCCATTGATATGTGCATTCCCATATACATTTTGATGTTTTCACATCTAAAACACTATACATGTGTCTGTAATGAGTAAATAAATGACACATTTGGTCATTAATTTAGTTTGCATAGGAGTAGCAGGACAAATCCTAAAAATTAGTCCAGTCAGTCATTTACATATGAACTATAATGCACCATTGTTAGTGGGACATAAAATTGACTTTTGGAATTTGTTAATTTACACTTATAAGCTGCCAAATGATTTCTTTTCATGTAAGTACACTACAGCGGACAACAATTGTCTCTACACAGTATGACTGTATGTTTGCAAGAGTAGACCCATAATTATATGAATTTACATTGTCATTTAGCAGACGCTTTTATCCAAAGCGACGTACAAAGGAGAAAACAATCAAGCTACGTGCAATAGAGATCTAGTGAAACAATAAATACTACTTTACATAAGGACTTAAAAGTGCAGGAATGTCACTACTGTATAGGTACGAGTTAAGTACTAGTTAGAGGAGATAGCATTAGAGGAAGATAAGGAGAGGTAGAGGAAGGAAGAGGAAGTGCAAGTTAGGAAAGGAGGTGCTCTCTGAAGAGTTGGGTGAATCTTATGTAATGTTTGTGTCACCCTCGCCAATTGGTTACATGAAAGGGTCTTTGTTGAGGGCCTTAGTGTGAAGGCACACTGTACCATCATGGTCACTTTCAAAGAGACATGCCATGTTTGCAATGGCTGAAAGAACAGCACAAACACCATCTGATAAAATCAGTTATTTTATCGGACATCACGCACACTCACAAACACACAAATGTTGGAGACAGTACTCTACATTCATGACAAAGGTTTTCTTAAAATGCTGGAAAAGGTTGACATACTCAAGACTATTTCAATGACACTACATAAAAAACACAATTTGTAGATATAACCAAACAAATCAACATCCATTTCCACACACCATACACATAAAAACAAGGAAATCAAAAATAAAAGATCTTGAGAAATCATAAATAAATTTCAGCTCTGTGGTACTGGACAATATATTTATTAGTTTAGCGTTTGACATGAATGGATACTATCCATGTAGGCTATTTGTTAAACTTTTAGTTTGTCAAGTCAGTAGTTTGTCTTCATAAAAGGAAAGCAGTCATGCTGCTGAATGCTTGTGCTTTGTGCCACTTTAAGCCTTAATACTACCTCACAAAGAAAATCTTGACCAACCGCAAAAACCATGACAAAGAGCTTCATATATAAAACATACACAAAAGTACTCTATGAATATCAATCTCACCCCTCCAGACCATGTTAGCTAGTAAGACAAGCTTATACATTTTGAGTAGAAAAGGTTAAAATGTTCGTCAGGTCAGCTACTTTGTGAGGATTACTGTTGGCTACTGACAAAACTGACATCGTAACATCTTTGTAGATTTAAAAGGTAACATCTCACCCCACACCCCCAGGACACACTCTACAATTCACACTCACACTGTTCTGAAAAGGCACACCATGAACTTCCTAAATCACTCTAACAAAAACAGGTTAGCAAAGTCATTGACAGGAAGACCAGTATAGATAGTACATACTCATATTAATTCGAATTAAGTCTTTGGCATGTTTAAAACGTCTCTGACCATGACTAGTCATGTTCCTTGTTCACCAGCCATGGATTTCAGTTTTGCTTCTGCTGGTGTCAAAACGTTTTACGCAACCACTGAGCTGGGTATATCTGGTCCAGAACAAGCTGGATTCCATTTCAATTTTGAAACAGTGGGGTTGAGAGTAATTGTTGAAATGCATACATGGACAGCAAAAGCTGTTTAGGGTTTTTGTATACAAACAAAGTTACATATGCACACTTACAAAAACAGTCTCTAGCAGTCTCTGATGTTCTTGCAGTAACAGATCTCAGTGGAATATTAAGGTCTTGTGAAAGAAACAGCGATCGTGCTTTTGAGATTAAAATCAGATGTATGTGGTAAAGATTACTTATAAAATGGAGTCCAAAAAGTTTCACCGCGTGACCCTTTTGAAAATGGCACAAATAAAATCATAACAAAATAAATTTGACACAAATATAAAATCGAACAGATTGACAGACAATGTTGCTTAAAAAGCTGGTAATGTGTGTTAAAAAAAACTGAAGAAACACATCTGTGTCTCACGGACAAGTGCTTGTTCCCTAACTGGTTGGATAATCTTAAGGATTCCTATGAGACCAGAGGGAGTCTGCCTCGACTGAGGTTGGTGGAGCTTCCTTATCCCCACCCGCTCAGCACTTCTGCTGCTTCCTGTTCATCTCAAAGTAAGGCTCCACCTTTTTCACCAGCTTAGTCCGCTGTGTGGCCTTCTGAGAGACAGGGGGTGTCTTGAGGCTCGGTTTGGTTACTGTGATCTGTGGGGCCTCAGGCTTCTGAGCGGAGTGGTTGGTCAGAGGCTGCTTTTTGACGGGCAGTCGTGGCGAGGCAGCAGGCAACTGCCGGGAGGGGGCCGGGCGAGCAGCAGCTAAGACAGGGGTCCAGGGCCTGGACTCCCATGCCTTGTGCACCATACCCTGGACTTTCTGATATTTTCTTTCCTCTTCTGCAGAGGGTGATAAGGAGAAACAGAAACCAAGCAACAAAAGACCCCCCAGACGAGAGCCACGCCAGGCCTGGGGCCAGCGCTCCAGGGGCTCTCCCAGTCCCCGAGGCGGGCCAGACAGCCCCAGAGCCATCTATCAGCACCACCTCCCAAACCCACACTTCCGTCCGCCTCCTCCCATGGACAGTGGCTACAACCTTCACCCCCCATATCCCCCTCCCTTCCAGGCTCCTCCGCCATATTATCATGTACCCCGGGCCACCCCCAGCCCACATGCCCTGGCCCCCCCACTCTTTCCCGGGAATGTACATGCCTCCACCTCCCCCACCTCCTCCCCCACACCCTGCCAACCAGCACTGGCCAAACTGAAATCACTTTGCTTAATGTCTCACACAGGTGCACTATAGGTTATAGGCACTTTGAAATGTTAAGTCCAAAAGACATTGGTTGTAGCTGCAAGCATGTGCATAGTATGTTTGGGATGATAATTCCCCACATTTTTATTTTCTTCCTACCCAGAAACTGTATGGCCAGTCAGACCTTTGAGCCACTTTACTTTTGTTATGAGAAAAAGTGTACAAAATGAACAGTCTTAACAGATGTGTAAGTAATTGTGGTCAATAATACATTTTGATATATTTGGTCTGTGTGACCATGAATAAATCTTTGGACTTTGTGTGTGCACATCCATATGCGTATTTCTATGCAATATATAATACAATTCGTTTTTGTGAGTACAATATACATAATGTATTTGTGTATATTTACAGAACAAATGTACAGTCTGGAGAGTTTGTTTTTTCTTTTTGCATTGTAAAACAGTGAAATGGCCATTTGAATGCAGTCCAGATTTGCCTACAGGTGTTCAGTTGCTGTTTAAGACAGTCGTGCACTAAAGCCCATGGTTCAAACACTGTCTGGCGAGAATGAGGGCAACACCTGTCTTTGTTCTCTGGGTGGTCTTCGGTGGACTAGCCCTTGGAGTGCGGGTCCGGAAGCATTTCTTGGTGAACGTTCCAATGACCTGGAAGGATGCTCGGAGCTACTGCAGACAATATTACAGTGACCTGTCCACCATAATAACCGACTCGGAAAACTACATCCTGAATGTAAACTTAGTGCTTTCTTCTGCCAAAATCGCTTGGATTGGTCTGCACAGATGTCACCCCCAGTCTGCTGAGACATGTATAACTTCACCCTGGGAGTGGTCAGATGGAGATGTGTCCACTTACAGTGATTGGGACTATGGAGAGCCTAACTCTGAGGCTAACTCTGAATCCTGTGTTGAGCTGTGGTATTTGACTGGGGAGTGGAACGATCAGAACTGTTACAACACAAATGCATTCTTCTGTTTCAAGTGGAGCGGGGAGATCATCCTGGTGACCGAGAGGATGTCCTGGGAGGAGGCGCTGCTCTACTGCAGGGAAAAGTACACTGACCTGGCCAGCCTGCTCACCGACACGGATATGGCCTTGGCAGACGAGAAGGCCAGCAATGCCCAGACCGCCCAGGTGTGGACCAGCCTGCGTTTTCTGGCAGGCGAGTGGCTGTGGGTGAGTGAAACTCAGGAGGCTGACCAGAAGTTTACACAGGGGAACCTGTCCAGCTGCCCGGCACATCCTTACAGCTGTGGCGCTCGCAGTCGTAATGGCAGCCGCTGGGAAAACCAAGACTGCCAGGAGAAGCTAAACTTCCTCTGCTATAGGGCTTAGGGACACAACGCTGTAGTGAGTGTATTTCTCGTGTGATGTCAGCTGTAGCCTAATGTCACTGGTAGATTGCACTGCTCATTGGCACTGCATAGTATCTGTTTTTGCTGTACTAATGTTGAGTAGTCGAGTAACTATGGTTTGTAAAGATGTTGTGTAGTTAGCCATTCATATTTTTTGTGACAGCCTTTATGTATTTCTTTTCCCATCTTGAGATGGAGTGGTTTCAAAGTGCAGTTGTCAGCCAATAAAGGTCAAATTAAATAAATCACTTCATTCTCATCTTATGACTTCAATTTGTTCAACTCATTCCTGTAACTGCATGACATCTTAGAGGTCAATGGATGTATGTAGGCCTATAATATCCATGCCCAAATTGTTTGTTAAAAGGTGTATTTTGCAGCTTTTTTATTTTATATTACCTTAAGTATGGAGGGACTTTGATATGACCCAAAAGCATCTCAAGCCTGTGGGGAAAGGTTTAGTAATTCTTATATCACCCAGTAGGAGGCAGCATTAAACTAACACAGTAGTACACTCCAGCCAATACTTTTCCAAATCAAATGAATGCAAACACTAGCACACCTAGTCCCAAAATAAGTACTTAATCATAAAATGACCATGATATGTCATCCGAGATTAAGGAAACGTGCCAAACTGAAGGCCTTAACGAAAACACGCTAAGATACTGCTATCAGTCACACCAGAGGAGCGACTGTTACCTACCTCAGCAACAAGCAGCCTGACAGAAATATAGCCTACGGCAGAAACGGCAATTTTTTCTCTAAGTTGTCCAATTTACCAAGGCGGTTACTCTATGGTGGAGCAAATACTGACGTCCAAAGAGTAATGTTACTCATACATATCCATGGCTACTAGCTATTCATCTAATCGAATATAAACTATATACCGGTTTTAGAATAGTTAATTCAATTTTGTAACAAATAATGGATGTGGTCACTGCAAAAATCAACTGTCTTTCCAGAAAAAATCACTGCAGACCCCTCACACCCCGCACACAAATTATTCAAACTCCTCCCCTCTGGTAGACGCTACAGATCACTGTTCGCCAAAACCTCCAGACACAAAAACAGTTTCTTCCCCCTCGCCGTCTCACTACTGAACAACCCACTGTACCCACTGTAGCATATATATTTATATTTATATATTTATCCCTGCACTTCTCGCACTCTCCACTTCTTCTTTGCACTACTGTTGTGCAACATTTCACAGCTACTGTATATAGCCATTCCGCCTTGTACATACTTTTTTAAACTCCTTAGTCCATTGCACTGTTGCACTGTTTGTTTGTTTGTATTGTATTGTATTGTATTGTGTTGTATATTTTGTGTAAGCACACTGAGAGTCACTTTACCAAGTCAAATTCCTTGTTTGTGCAAACTTACTTGGCCAATAAAACCTGATTCTGATTCTGATTCTGGTCAAATTTCGCCAGCATTAGACACACTCCCTGTCGTTCTTCCTCTGGATCATCCTCTCTGTACTTGATCATTTGATAGATATGTTAACTTGATATATATGCGAGACCTGCACTTTATCTTCTCTCTGTTGCTCTTTATCTAGATCTTCTGCCTCTTGTTCCAGTGACCTGCTCTCTCAACGCTCTCCAATATTTTGAATTTGTAATGCGGTATCGATTTTTAAACGCATTGCTTCCGGGCTACCTATTGCTCCTTTAAGCAAATAATTTCTTAATCTGAGTCCTTTCCTCTGGGCTTCAAGCACTGTCCCTGTTATCTCTCTTGTTTTGCACATACTGCTTGTCATGGACACTCTCATTGCAACCTCGATCATCTCAAATACCGAATATGTGGACATGTTGGAGTACCACAGGATGCAGACATCCATTCCTCAGCATGGAGCGAGTCAATCAAGGCAGCGCAGCGCCGCCCAACAAAAGCCTCACCGCAGGGCATGAAACTGCCCACAGTGTGCAGTGCATTCATCCATCTCCTCTTCCTCACGTCGCTTAATCGGAGCTAAACATGTAGGCCTATGGGTTGTCATGCCATTGATATGTGCATTCCTATACATTTTGATGTTTTCACATCTAAAACACTATACATGTGTCTGTAATGAGTAAATAAATGACACATTTGGTCGTTAATTTAGTTTGCATAGGAGTAGCAGGACAAATCCTAAAAATTAGTCATTTACATATGAACTATAATGCACCACTGTTAGTGGGACATAAAATTGACTTTTGGAATATGTTAATTTACAATTCTAAGCTGCCAAATGATTTCTTTTCATGTAAGTACACTACAGCTGATAACACTATATGAATTTACATTTAGTCATTTAGCAGACACTTATCCAAAGCAACATACAAAGGAGAAAACAATCAAGCTACGTGCAAAGAGATCTAGTGTAACAATAAATACTACTTTACATAAGGAATAAAAAGTGCAGGAATGTAACTACTGTAGGTGCGAGTTAAGTACTAGTTAGAGGAGATAGCATTAGAGGAAGAAAAGGAGAGGTAGAGGAAGGAAGAGGACGTGCAAGTTAGGAAAGGAGGTGCTCTCTGAAGAGTTGGGTGAATCTTATGTAATGTTTGTGTCACCCTCGCCAATTGGTTACATGAAAGGGTCTTTGTTGAGGGGCTTAGTGTGAAGGCACACACTGTACCATCATGGTCACTTTCAAAGAGACATGCCATGTTTGCAATGGCTGAAAGAACAGCACAAACACCATCCGATAAAATCAGTTATTTTATTGGACATCACGCACACTCACAAACACACAAATGTTGGAGACAGTACTCTACATTCATGACAAGGGTTTTCTTAAAGTGCTGGAAAAGGTTGACATACTCAAGACTATTTCAATGACACTACATAAAAAACACAATGTGTAGATATAACCAAACAAATCAACATCCATTTCCACACACAATACACATAAAAACAAGAAAATTAAAAAATAAAAGATCTTGAGAAATCATAAATAAATTTCAGCTCTGTGATACTGGACAATATATTTATTAGTTTAGCGTTTGGCATGAATGGATACTGTCCATGTAGGCTATTTGTTAAACTTTTAGTTAGTCAAGTCAGTAGTTTGTCTTCATAAAAGGAAAGCAGTCATGCTGCTGAATGCTTGTGCTTTGTGCCACTTATGCCTTAACACTACCTCACAAAGAAAATCTTGACCAACCGCAAAAACCATGACAAAGAGCTTCATATATAAAACATACACAAAAGTACTCTATGAATATCAATCTCACCCCTCCAGACCATGTTAGCGAATAAGACAAGCTTATACATTGAGTAGAAAAGGTTAAAATGATCCGTCAGGTCAGCTACTTTGTGAGGATTAGTGTTGGCTACTGACAAAACTGACACCGTAACATCTTTGTAGGTAACATCTCACCCCATACCCCCAGGACACTACAATTCACCCTCCCCTGTTCTGAAAAGGCACACCATGAACTTCCTAAATCACTCTAACAACAACAGGTTAGCAAAGTCATTGACAGGAAGACCAGTATATATAGTACAGTCATATGTTGACAGAGAAATACTGAGTCAACACTAAGAAACAGATTAAAAATACAGATTTAATTAATGAAGTCTTTGGCATGTATAAAACGTCTGTGACCATGACTAGTCAAATTCCTTGTTTGCCAGCCATGGATTTCAGTTTTGCTTCTGCTAGTGTCAAAACGTTTTACACAACCGCTGAGCCGGGTATATCTGGTTCAGAACCAGCTGGACTCCATTTCAATTAAAAAAAAAACGGTGGGGTTGAGAGTAATTGTTGAAATGCATACATGGACAGCAAAAGCTGTTTAGGATTGTTGTATACAAAACAAAGTTACATATGCACACTTACAAAAACAGTCTCTAGCAGTCTCTGATATTCTTGCAGTAACAGATCTCAGTGGAATATTAAGGTCTTGTGAAAGAAACACTGATTGTGCTTTTGATATGAAAAATCAGATGTATGTGGTAAAGATATAAAATAGAGTCCAAAAAAAAGTAGTTCTATTGTATTAAATGCTGAGGTTTCACCTCGTGACCCTTTTGACAATGGCACAAATACAATCATAACAAAATAAATTAGACACAAACATAAAATCAAACAGATTGACAGACAATGTTGCTTAAAAAGCTGGTAATGTTGTGTGTTAAAAAAAACTGAAGAAACACATCTGTGTCTCACGGACAAGTGCTTGTTCCCTAACAGGTTGGATAATCTTAAGGATTCCTATGAGACCAGAGGGAGTCTGCCTCGACTGAGGCTGGTGGAGCTTCCTTATTCCCACACGCTCAGCACTTCTGCTGCTTCCTGTTCATCTCAAAGTAAGGCTCCACCTTTTTCACCAGCTTAGTCCGCTGTGTGGCCTTCTGAGAGACAGGGGGTGTCTTGAGGCTCGGTTTGGTTACTGTGATCTGTGGGGCCTCGGGCTTCTGAGCGGAGTGGTTGGTCAGAGGCTGCTTTTTGACGGGCAGTCGTGGCGAGGCAGCAGGCACCTGCCGGGAGGGGGCCGGGCGAGCAGCAGCTAAGACAGGGGTCCCGGGCCTGGATGAGGCCGGACTCTTGCTTGCAGGTTCTTTGGCCTTGGTCAGGGGGGAGGCTCGGGCCGTGGGGATGCGAGTCCGTGAGGTAGGGGTCTGCGCTCTGGAGAGCGGGGAGGGGGAAGAGGATTTGGAGTCCAGGGAGTTGCAACTGGCGGGGCTGGCTGGCCGCGAGGTGTTGGACCGCGGGGAGAGGGGCCGGGGGGAGAGAGGCCGGCGCACACGGTTATCCACACGTAACCGCGAGACTGGGGAAGAGCCTCGGCGCCTGGCCAGCCGTGAGCGCAGAGGGGCCACAGGCGGCTTCCCGTCTTTCTGAGTCACCCCGAGCTTTGGGTTCAACATGACGGCCCTGCGCGTGACCGGGGCAGACTTTGGATGCTTGCAGTTGGGCTCGGCACAGACGGGGCTGCGAGGCAGTAGCGGTGAGCCGTCAGGGGTCTGCCGGAGCTTCAGTTTGGAGGAGGTGGGGACCTTTTGCTTGCCGGCTCCATTAGAGAGTGGAGGAGCAGACAGAGGCGGCTGAGGTGGGGCTGCTTTCTTGTGGACAAGCGCAGGAGAATACGGGCTTCTCTTTGGCAATGAGGGAGTCACCTGGAGGACTTTCTTGGGTACCGGTGCCTTCCTCTGTAAGGTGGGGGTGGAGGCTGGGGATGCAGCGTAGGAGCGTGGAATGCAGTGCCCAGGCAGAGGGGCTTTAGAAGTGGCTGTAGGGGAGGAGCAGGAGGATGAAGCAGAGGAAGAGGATGAGGACGACGAAGAGGAGGATGTCGATGTGGATGAAGCATCAGAGAGGGTGACAGCGGCCAAGGGATCCATCATGGGAGGCTGGACCTTTTGAGAGGTGAGGGCAGGACCGGCTGGCCCCTTCTGGTAGGCCAGGATTTTCTGCTCCAAGGTAGTGAACTGAAGTACGCGTCCTGGGTCGTTCTTCAGCAGGAAGCCCTTCAGCGTGTCCCAGCCCCCTCCAACCCGAACCATCACATGCTTCCCATGGAGCATCTGTGTGTGTGTGTGTGAGAGAGTGAAAGAGAGGGTGGGAGAAAAGCAAAGGAGAGAGAAGAAAGACCACTCAAGTTACATAACACCAAATCTTACGTAAACACTAGTGAGTGTCCAATTGGGTTAATGTCAGTTCCAAGTAGGGCTGAACGATTAATTGCATTTGCGATTTAATCGCGATATGATAGAACGCGATTTTCTAACCGCAACGTTCGCGATTAAAAAACGTGGTCTAAAAATAAAAAAAAAATAAAAAAAAAATTTTTTTTTATTTTTTTTTTAAGATGGTACATTTTGCACACAATGTTTAAAAAGTGCATGCCTAGTGTTTATACTTGAAATTACTTTTTTTAAATTACTTAAATGCACAGTGGCAAAGAAAGCCACCGATTTGTTGTTCTTGTTTCTGTAATGAGCAGTTAAATAAAAATGTAAAATGTGGGAAAGAATATTTTACACTAAATGTATCTAATATTGTGTTGGTCATATTTAAATCATTCATTACGTTTTGTTGGGGGAAAAAAGAGGATAAAAAAAAAAAAAATCGCATATTAAATCGCAATATTTTGGTAAAAAATCGCAATTAGATTATTTTCCCAAATCGTTCAGCCCTAGTTCCAAGGCTTTTCAATCATCCCCATCTTAACCTCAATTAAAAGCAATAAATAAACAGCAACCAGCAAAGAACCTAAGTAAACAAACTAGTGACTACGGTAGTACAAATGACATTCATCTCAAACATCAACAAAACACATATCTGTGGAACCACTTTAAGTTTACATTGGCATTTTCAAATCAGACAATTACCATCTATTTCTATTTGTTTTAGCATCAACACCGACCTTTTCACATTTTATTTAATATGGAATAAAATGTATTTAAAATGGAAATCATATATTACATCATCTATATACATTTCTCATTATATAATCTAATTAATTAATTTAACTGGATAATATGTTAGTTCGGCTGGGAATCCAGTCACTAACACTACACAGCAAATGTATAGATAAATACACCTGCCCAACATTATATAATTACATTAATTCAACGCATGGTGCACGAGTCTGTAAATAAAAGGTTCCGTCTAAATTAGTGAGTAAACGCTATATTTAGATGCATGTCCTGCTAAATAAATGCCCATATAGATAGGTTTCCTATCTCATTTGCTGATGTAATTGATTATGTAACCTTTACTCCAGGCTTTGTTAATGCCTCGGCACAGAGTGCTACTCTATTTTGACACAGAGCTTAGACCCCCATCTGTGTGCTTGTCACACACTGAGCGTAGCGACAGTTTCACGGCAGTGCCAAGGTAAGAATGGAACCGTCACTGGCCAGAGTCCACTCACTGACAGAATAGGGGAGGAAAGTGGTGAAAGCGATTAGAAAACTGATGATATCAGGCTATTATCCTTCTACAGCACCTGCACGTGTGGTGGGAGTGTGAGGAGACGCACACGCGCATCCTACGTTTGAACTGTGTGCGTGGGTGTTGATGTATTGACTGATCACCTAATTGGCGCTCTTTAAACCATTCCACACGTGGCTTTCCGATTAGAAGGGCTGGATTAGCGGCTGGTTGTGAATGATATTGCCGGCAGCGGCCGTTCATTTAGTCTCAGTATTTTTTTTGTAAACTGTATTAGTGGAGATGAGACTGGCATTTCCAGCAGAGACTCCTCACTGCTCTCACCAAGCCAAATGAGTCACTTGTGATCATCATTTCCAGTCAGCAAATGGACTAGTAAAATAGACACGTTACTAAATTGTGATTACTAGAAATAGGAAATAGTGATTGTACATTTCTGGTAAGGGCGAGGGGAAAAAAAATCGTGGCACTACACGAGATGCTCAATGTGCTGCGCCTCTTGTGTTCCAGCGTGACTGAGAGCGCAGACAGAGCGCTGGCTCTGTTCACGCTCGTCTGGTCCAATGAATGCGGCAGGAACAGCTGCTGAGGCCCAGCTCGTCTTCACAGATGGTATTGCTCTCAAGCAGAAGAGCGCGGGGTGAAAAAGAGCCAGGGGAAAAGCCGATCGACTCACCCTGATGAAGAGTATCTTGTCTCCGAGTCTGTAGCGGCCCTCCGAGAGATACTCGATGGACACTTTCTGGGCACAGTTACAGGGGGGGTCATCACTCATATCGTGGTCCTACAAGAGAGGAGGGAGAGAGGATGGGGTGGGGTGGGCAAAGGAAAAGCACTTAAGTGAGACGGAAACTTATGAACTGATTGAATGTAAGAGGAGATGAGGGACTCAACATGGTATAGTGGCAACGTGAGAAAGGATGCACGAGGGGCTGTGTATTGACATTTGGGTTCAGGAAAGTCAGAAGCTGAGCTGACTTTGCATCACTGAGCTGACTTTGTGAGTGTGAGTGTGTGTGTGTGTGTGTGTGTGTGTGTGTGTGTGTGTGTGTGTGTGTGTGTGTGTGTGTGTGTGTGTGTGTGTGTGTGTGTGTGTGTGTGTGTGTGTGTGTACTTCGGCACTTCAAGGACGGAGCAAGCTATGTGGGTCAGAGCAGACAGAGCTCTGGGAGAAGGGACAGAGTGTTTATTGATACTGAGCGGAGACGCAGCAGTGTCATGAGCCAGCCGAAACCACACAGTGCTTTGTCACAGGAACTCAGCGCATCTCAAGGAGGCCAGGCTGGAAATGGGGGGAGTGTTTACCAGCAGCAAACAGAAAACAGAGAGAGAGAGGGAGGGAGAGACTGACGAAAACAAACAAGTCAGGCCAGGCAACTACTAACACTTTATGCACTTTAAGCATCATCCTCTTACTGACATTTCAAGAATGACCAGTTGTGGAACAAAGAGGTATAACGTAGGGCATTCATTCAACCCCTCACCTAAGTCACGTTTTGAAACACACTGCAACACACTGCAATGATACCATGTGCCTCAGCAGGTCACAAAGAATCTGGCTCCGTGTCTAATTCAGGTGTGGTTTGTGGAGGGTCTAGTTAGTTTGGCCTTCATACTCACGCCTTGGTAAAGGCTGCCGTGCTGACAGCAGACGGTGAAGGTTTTGACGGCGGGGGCTGGTTCTACGCCCATCAGCAGAGTCTCCTCCAGTTCGATCTCTTTCTCCAGTTTCACAAGAACCGGAGGTTCCACTCCATACCTGCGATAAAAGTGGGAGATGAAGAGTAACACATTCTTTATAAGATTGCTGATGTTATATGCAACAGCATGAGAAATCCCTTCACAAGGAATGAGGGGATACAATAAAGAAAATACCAGTAGCTCAACCACAGATGAATACAGATTCACCCCTAGAATCCTCTTAGAATTTACCGATTAAGCTATACTTACAGTAGAATTATCTGGTGCACATTCTGGACAGGCAAAGAACAAGTTTAAGCCCCCCATCCCAATTCTGCTGCTATAAACTACAGCAACAAGCCTTTACAGACCTTTTGCCGAACCCACTTTAAAAACAAATTTAAATCACAAGATTATCTAAATGCCCAGGAACCACACCCCCCTGATGTCCCTGATGCCTTGCTCTATGTTGCGTAACTTCATCACTCACTTGGATACGATCCTGCCAATCTGCAGTAGACACAGGCATACCTGGCGAGGATTCTTATGCAGAACTACAGGAAGAAATGAAAGTGCAATTATAACCTCATGGAAAATAAAGTCAAGTTTACCAAAGCTGGTTTAATTAAAACAATTTATATCAGGGAAAATTGAAATCACATCTCTTCAGACACCCCACTGGCATAACCAATTTAATCCTGTTAACCATCATTATCAGTTTCATCGTGGAGTCATTCTGTCTTGTTGGAACACTGAGGATCAGCTGGGCAAGCCTCTTATTCAGTTGTGTCCATGGTGACGACACAATGCACTCTGGTTAATTGGTCTACACAATGGATCCCAAGAAGCCACTGGGTTTTGGATTTAACTAAAGCCAGCGACATGTGGCTCTTTAGTGTACGACCTGCCACACACTGGAAATGCAGGCTTACCTTTAGCCCAATGCTCATTTGAATTGTTTACTACTCCAATTAGAGCCTGTTAATTAGCTAAAGAAAAAGGCTGCATGAGCCACAGCGGTGCTCTAACCACCTACTCTAGTGAGGGGGGCGTTTCCCTTAGACTATAGGGCTTGCTGCACAAAAACCTACGGTTACTGAGATTTCAATAACCAGGAACTGCTACGGCTAAATACACCCTCATACTTTTGTCTCATTTTGCTCAGACCAAATAATTGCTTTAACATACTTTAATACATAAAAAAAAATGCATAACACACACAAAAAATTACAATTATACACTAACAAATACTTTGCCATACTGTTTTCTTAAGGATTTCTCAGATTGCCTGCCCCTTTACACCAGTGCATTATGAAGTCTGGCATGGACTTTGAAGGGCGTCTGAAAACAGATACGGTTTCGATCTACAGCCCATTTCGCGTCGACACATTCTGGGTTACAGTCTGATCTGCTGGCATAGCAGTGGGGTTCACACTGGGCCTTTGGCCTGACTACTGAGGGATCGCCCCATATTTGCGCACTAATCTGTTGTGGAAAACATTCAAGGCTGTTTTTCAGGTCAGAGCTTTTCGGTGAACAGGTCACCTAAAGCTGGAGCCATCAGTCTGACTATAGAGGTACTTGGATAAATGGAGCTTTGTGCTAGGAATTGGACCACTTGAACACACACACAGTTGTAGTTTCTATAGGCAACACGTCACACTAACTTCTCAGTCTGACAGCTAGAGGGGTCACCGTGATGATTAAAACTGAAACGGTACCTGGTACCAATTTCACCTATTAAGATGCAAACAATGAGCTTCTTATTTTGAACAACCACTGATTAGACTCTTTACATTAATTTCAGTCTTCTCCTGAGAAAAATATCAATGAAAAAACCTCATATGCTCCTTTGTGGAAACCAAGGACAAAACTTGCCAGTGTTACTAAAAGGTTTTGCCCTGTGTCCTCACCTAAGCCCTCAGACTCAAACATGAAGGTCTCGTCCACGCCTATCTGGCGACACCAGCTCAGGAAGTTGGCCGTGTTGTCGCGGGCGAAGAAGGACCCAGGAGAGGCGACCCTCTTGAATGGCACTTTTTTCATGGAAAAGTGCTGCAAGAGACACAAAAAATTACAAAGTACAAAGAGGAGAAATTAATGGCTCAAAAAGAACACACAAAAGCACTTCAGATAAGCTATTATATGCAATAGAGTTCCCCCCTCCTCGCTCCTCCAGCGGGGCCTTTATCTCACCTGCCACTTGTCCGAGGGGCAGCTCTGGGAGACTTGGGTCTGCAGCACTTCGATCAAGCGGCACAGCTTCACGCCATTGCCCAGCTCCTCCATGAAGTGCTCTGCTCGCACCTCCTCTCCTGTTCACGTTTGTGTGTGTGTGCGTGTGCGTGTGTGTGTGTGTTGAGAAGGATTGAATGTGGTCGGAGAGAAAGAAAGAGAAATAGGCAAAAAAAAATAAGAACGGGAACCAGAAAGACAGACAGGTCAAAACTGGTCCAGTAGATTGAAATTTGACTGAGGTGTAAATTACAACCTCACATGCCACTGAAACAGTTTCGGCAGAGTCATCGGGGAAATATAAGGTTACCGGTGGCTTGTCTTTCAGTCTACCTTCTTTTTCTCATTATGGTGAATTTGACCAACCTATATTTAGAGACCAGCATTCAGCCAGAGTCAGTTCTCTCCAGAAGACACACCCTCAATTGTTTACTTATTCTTCCCATAAAGGGGTCTTCTCCCCTTACTCTCAATGCCACGGATATGAAAAGGGTAGAATTTCTCTACTGTTAAAAACTCCAAGATACAATCCTATCCTACTACTTCTGTTCCATCTTAAGGGCCCCAGGCTGTGTGAAAGTGAACCTCACATCCTACTGAGGGGTTGATAGGGGAGTAAGAATCCAGACGCAGCTGTACAAACAGAATGCAAATTTGGCTAGGAAGTGGGGAAGTGTTTGAGGTTTGGTTTGGCTGTAGAGAATCGCACTCTATGAAACGCAACACTCAATTCCACAAGAAGTTAGTCAAATGGAATTCAAGATGCCATGGCTTGAGACACCAAACTATTATTTCACCAGTGAAGAGTAAATAAATGAACTGTTGGAATTATGCAAGTGGTTCTTTGCTGTGCTAAAGAAAAAAAGAAAATAAGGGGGGGGAGGGGGACTGCACCATCAGTCCAAGGGTCACTTTTACATTCACAACTGAATGCTTTTTGAACACTACATTTGTCATGTTTCTACAAATAAGCCAAAGATAAGAAATAAGCACGGACCAGAAGAACATTACGGAGATGACGACATACCGAGCATGCTGGTGATCCATATGGCCAGATCCTCCTGCATGGGCACCAGGGTGGCCTCATGCCGCACAGCCAGCCACTGGTCGTACTGGAACACATCGGCCAGGCCGGGGCCATGGCGAGCGGCTAGGGGGCTACGCGGAGCCTGGATGGGAGAGTCGAACCTCTCAAACCAAGACTGCAAGGAAAGATAAAAACAAAATATTACTGAGAGTGAGAGCGAAAAGGGAAATGAAAGTGACAGAGACATGGAGAGAAAGTCAATCAGTTCGTTCAGCCATCACACAAAATAGTCTTTGTATGGTGTCCAAGCTGATTTGGATTCATTAACAAAATGGCACAGAATAACCTCATGGCTGACGCAACTGGCTGGACAATGAACCTGGAAACTAAACCTTCAATTGTTTGCATAAGCATTTAATACCAAAATCAGTTTCAAAGGCAGTGGTCAATAAAGTTGGGCCCCCTCTAGGAGATAATGATAACGAGCCTGCAATGATTGTGGGGTGGCTCACATGGCTGAAGGTGAAAGGGGGTTTTGTTGAAACCAACATGAAACTGGCCTTTGAAACCGATGAGTAGGGCAACAATTCTCAGGTTTCAAGTCGCTGAGCAGGTTAATTGCAAGTAAGCGGTTTCACAATGCAACCTCATATTTGAGCACCTTAGGGAAGGCATGCAAAGCTCTTAATCTGGTCTTGAGTCCACAAACAAGATTTTCTAGTATTAGAAAATACCAAACTTAAGCTTGTTAGTTATTCACAGATGCATTTTCTCACAGGTAACTTCAACCCCATAAAGAATATATTCAGTTGGTCAATTTAAAGCGCAGTCTGTAATTCTAATCCCATACATTTTTTTGCCAAATTCAGCTAACTACGCCTCACAGTCCATTCAGTATTCATGCTGAGAAAAAAACTCTTGTGTTCGTACACAGTCCTGGCTCTGTAAATGGAAAACAAACATAGTGGCTTGGATCGAGATATAAACAATCCTAGCCAATCAACATGGTGCTTCAGGAGCATGGAAGGAGGGGTGTAATTTGATTGGCCATTGAGCTCAAATATGAACAACCTTTCGCAAAACCGAAAAATGAACTCTATTAACGTGGCAGTGAAAAGGCTCTGAATGAAAATGTGGAGGCATTGGACCTGGGATGTGTGTGTGTGTGTGTGTGTGTGTGTGTGTGTTTGTGGGGGGTGAATGAAGAGGTCAGGGCAAACAACTACACTGCCCAGCCTTCATGTGTCCTGTCGAGGGTGCTCCAGTGGGAGCTGGAAGCAAGAGAAAACGTCATGCTCCCCAACCCACAGAGGCTACTGGGACCTAGTCCAGACCCACAGCCACCTCCCTCCCCGCACAGACAGAACACTATCCTCAAAACCACCCTCACTGTGGGCTACAAGGAAATGGCAGAGTGAAACTCAGAATAAAAAAACCTCAGCTGGTCCCCACCGCCAAAAGGTCAGCTTGCTGCTCTGATGACAAAGAGTGTATAATGAAGTAATAATAAACGAGCCCATTTAGAAGTCAGGTCACTGAGGGTGCCAACTGATACTCTGCATATCAGGAGCTGGGCGAGCTCGGCTTGACTGCAGAGGTTCTTTCACGGCGGGTGAAAGTGCCTGGAGCGAGCCTCTCATCCGTCCAGGGAGGTGGGCCACTCGGAGTCGTGTCAGATTTATCTCCCCAGCCCAGCGCGCCAGCAGTGCAGTGCTGCTCTCGCACACATAAGCCTCACTGTCAGTCTAACAATAGGCCCCTCACATGGGGACTGGAGATATTCCCTTTCCTGCTTTGAACTTGAGCACTATGAAAGGCACGAGTGCACATGATCACTTCCAATTGAGGCCCATGCAGTCGAGCGAGACCGGATGAAGATTTCTGATGACAATGTTTGGTGTTGTTTGCCGTAAGACACCGTGAAAACTAACTAACATTACACCAATCACCGGCCATATAGGATAAACGTAAGATAAGTGGAGGTTGGATTGTCATAGAGACTGAACAAGCACAATACACTGGTCACACATAGGAATGTTTTCATGACCTGCTTTTCTGACCTTTTCTGGGCAAAAAAGGAGGGAGGGTTTGCTTATTGTCTGGGGCATCAGGTTTCACCTCACAACACTAACAGCACCGTGACCCCACCCCCAAAACCCGACTTCTGCCTAAAGTTGCCTAAAGATGGCGGGGATATTACAGGAAGCATCTCATTAAAATGAGTCCTCGCTGCACGCTGCTAAAACCACATCTGTTTCTGGCAACTGAAAGCCCTCTCTGATTGTACAAAGGAAGAGCAGACGCAGTGAACTGGACGGGGTTCTCAGGGAGATCACATGCCCTCTTTGCTCGCTTCTGCACGTTTCCCTGTGACTCCCACACATGTAACCATGATCCCCAGAAGGGGGGGGGCAGATAGAGAGAGAGAGTGAGCGAGCATGAGGCACTGGCTCCAGGCAAATCCAACACATATGTACTGTTTCCCTCTATTGCACAAAGGTCAGCTAATTAGACATGAAAATACAAAATGGACTGGAAGGAGCCCAGGCTTACATAAGCATGCCTGATTACCATACCACAGCAGCTTACAGTGGGGCCCCATCACCTGACCAGATGCAGGTTGCGTGTGAAAAAAAAAAAAAAAAAAAAAAAAAAAAACTTTCAGCTGAACCAAATTTTTTTTTTTTTTACAACCGTGTTAAAACAGAAGCTACTCTCTGTAACATAAGAATTCGAAGGAATTTCCTTCTCGGTTTGATGGAATCGTTTGTCACGCTTCAGATGACTATCTGTGGGAAAGAGATTTGCATGACAGCAAGATCTTCCTTATGGCTTATGCTTCCTAAAGCCACCACTCATCCCAGTTCACCTGTGATCCAGTAATTTACCAGAGGGTCACCTCTCAAATCGCCCCTGCCCTTGTGTGACCATGAGAACCACCTGGACCCCTCAGCTCTGGGATTGAAGCCCCTCTGACCTATATCTTATGACGTGGGCACATTGTGAAGCTACACAGTTCAGTGGAAAAGTTAAATTTAAAAAGCTTAAAAGTTATGGAGGCCAAAGTGACTAATGCTCTATGCTACGGCCATTGAATGTTTTGTATGACTGTCCGAGAATATTGTGTACAGCTCTGCATACTGATCACGCATCTCTGTGGAAGCTGCTGGAAAAGAACATGGCCAGGGTTCTCATTAGCATACATGTCAAGACCAACAGTACACCCTTAAGGCTAGGAGTTAGGCACTGCATTTTCCATTTAACTTTACATGCTATGGTTCACGTGGCAAGTAATACAATGTTATATAACAAAAAAGCAGGTGTGGAGCAGAATGGTAGGCAAATTACTCTCCCCCGCCCGCTACCAAGCTGCAAGGACATTCGGACAAACTTTCAAACTGCATCCCAGTTCTTTTTCAAATCATATGAATCATTATATTTAAAAGGTCACCAGTGGGGGGAGACTTCTCACTTTCACTGTAGCCCCATTTCTGTCACATACAGAACAGCACAGATCAGAATTCATGAGAGGTTCATTATGTATTCTGTACCTGAAGCCCGGCCTGAACTGCCATCACGGAGCTCCGCAGATGTTCACCTCTTCATTCTGCAAGTAAGAGAGAAAGCTGTTATTTGTAACGGTCTGTTTCATCCAAAACAGACTTAAATACTTCCAAATTGTGATGCAGAGGACCGCAAACTGATTTTAGGAGGGAGTGAAGTAGCGAATAAAAGGTAACCATGTCAGTTTGAGCCATCTGAACAGGGTTTCAGCAATGTCTTTACAAAACCCCCCTTCTGCTATTTGCTCATCAATACAGCCAGTCTTAATTAGTGCCAACTCATGCCATGCCCTGCAAATGGGCTATATTAAGCACAGCGCACTTCAAACAGTACACTTCATCAGCCTTTTCGGTCAGGGAGAATGCACTACCTTCAGGACATTTTCTTGAGTCCATGTTGACTCATCTTGTGGGGTAGTCATACTTGTTTTTCCCCTCACAGCGGTTGAGGTTTGGAAACACAACTCAAGGCCAAATCACGTGTAAAGAACAGATCTGAAATGCCTCACATTAAGTGTCCAGTTAGGAAACTGGGAGACAAAAACACTTGAGAAAATGTTGCATGGTTTGAGCCACAGGCCACCTTCTAGAGAGGTCGGGAGTTTAACAGAGAGCACTGAAAATTAATAAAAGCCAAGAATTCCTGTGGTCGACATCATAGCGGACATGGCTTTCATGATATTTACATATTCAAATGTTGTCAGATAACCATCACAGCAGAGTCTTTTCATATTAAAAGTAGTAATGTGGCTTGCAAAAAAAAAGAAAAAAAGAAAAACATTTGCAAAATGTGCCTTTCAAACCAATGAAGCCCATATGTAGACTGTGAGCAAAAACACTGTTGTTGTTGAGAAAAATCTGCTGATGACTAACCATGGATACGGATCGAGTCCCCCTTCAGCAGCACTCCATTACTCTCAGTTGGGCAAGTAAAACATCTGTGTGTGAGTCTTTGGCTGAGCCTTACTTTTCTCAGGGGGAGCAGAGTCCTGAGCCCAGCTTTCTTACAGGATGTTAGGGATTACCCTGATATTCATCCCCCCAGCCACCCAACAGCCTTCAGCAGAGAGTGTGTGTGTGTGTGTGTGTGTGTGTGTGTGCATGTATGTATATGTGTGTCTTCCCTTCCCACACAGAATTCAGATGGTCCTGTCAACGCACACAGCCCAGCTGAGGAAACAAAAACCAGATTGCAGCCCGTCTTGCACAAACCCTCACTTCAATTCTCACTTCAGCGAGGTTGCATCCAGGGTGACTTCCATTGCCAATCGAAGAAGTTGAGCTTGGGACCGCAAATCAATAGCTTTCTTATCCATCCCACGAAAGGCTACATTAAAATTCTTGCAATAAATTACTTCCCTCAGGATTATCCAAACTATGCCATTCTTTTTTTCAGACTTCAGATGAAACAGAAACCAAGACCAAGGCATGTCAAACAAGCAAAATGCTATGCCATGCAAAAGATAAAACATACCAGCAGTGACAATGACAGCAGGAAATGACACCTACCTCACTGAACAAAAGACTTGTTCAGATTATAGAAGGATGGGACAAAACAACAAAAAGCCCACAACACCAGCCTGCTTGATTTGAGAAAATCCGGTTAGAGCATGGAGTCCCTTTGGATGCTGATTTAGTGTGGAGAGGGCAAGCTGAACAGGACACAGCAGCGGAACAGTTCAGGAGACAGCTGAGCATCCGGCCAAGCGGACAGTGATAGTCCTGAACGCGAGTGTGAGTGTGTAAGCGAGAGAGCGAGCAAGCTAGCGAGGGAACGGGAGATGGAGAGAGAGGGAGAGAAGGATAGAGGAGGGGTGGGGGGGGAGCGGCTTGACTAATGAAGCAGCTTCGCTCGGTGCTCAAACCCCCCGATCCAGCCCAAGCCATCTCACAATACACCCATTGTTGTACCCCCCACAGCCCCCACCAGGCAAGTCTCTGTCTCGCACACACACACACACACACACACACACACACATACACAGTAAGTAAGCCCTAAACGGTACACCCAATGGATGGACTCAAGCCCTTGGCAACAAAAGAGCCTTACCCCTTTGAAAAATACAACAGTGTTCGGAAAGTTTGGGGTGGGCAGAGAGAATACGACAACAATAAGTCTTTTCTGCATACTTCTGTTGGCGTCAAATACCAGAGAAAGGACGGGGACTGGGTGGGAGGCAAAGACATGGGGATATATGGAGAGCAAGAGAGTGCGAGCGAGAGAGAGAGAGAGAGAGACTTAATTGAGTGTAGCGCACTGTGGGGGAAAACAATAGTGCGGAAAGGGCAAACTCCTCTGTACAATGATCAGCATCTGAGCCTCTTGGCAAAGAGCTTGACAGCAAAGCTCGATGGGCCAGTCCACTAAATGTCAGCTGAAGGCAGGAACAGAGGGGAAAAAAAAGAACCAGAGGAAAACAACAAAAACGTGTTTTATGTTCCCAACTACAAGGACACAAATTGGCAGCAGGAAAGAGGAAAGGACACGACATGACACTGACCCTGTGGTGAGACCATGGCTCACTCTCCATAAGTTATTGGCATATTATGTAGAAATTCCACTCAGAGACCATCAGAGCATTGTGTGTAAGCATCATCAAAGAGTAGCAATGTTCTGCTGCATGACGACACTCTCGCTACACATTTTTCAAACATCTTGCTGCTGAAGGCTGATGGAGGGGGGAGGATGCAGCTCTGTCCTCATTGCACTAGCTGCCTCAGCTCATTGCTGCATCTGTGGTTGTGCATGACCTAGCACAATTGTCCGCACACGTAAATGTACCATAAGCACTGAGGGATGACTCATGCAAAGTTCATGACGCAAAAATCAAGAGATTAAAAAACAAAAATAGAAACATTATATCAATGGAAATATGCCCTTTATAGAAGTGGAACAAAGTAGGATTAGTGTATATATAATACTGATTTATTTGTAACGTAACAAACAAAAAACAATGGAAAAGTAATTTCGGGGGTTGCTAACGTCTTGCCCATTGTACACGTCAAAGCCGGATGCATGGTCTGTGGTTTGATATAATAATCCCACAATAATGAATCTCTGCGTGAACACAGTAGATTTGGGGCTTTAATTACATCCAGGGAGACGTCTGCGAGTAGCCTGGAGAATAAACACAGGACGGGGGAGAGAGAGGAGGGATGCCCACATGTTCTTTCACGCAGGTCATCTGACAGCCTCCCCTAATCGCCTAAGAGGATCACATCCATCCCAGACATGCTTCCCCCAATGAGACGCCTTCTCTTCTCCGGCACGTGGCCAATGCGTACATGCGTGGGTGTATAATACAGAAATGTGTGGGGTGTTTGTGGGCACCAGTGGTCTGCACGTGGGGCCACATCCTAAACACCCCCTCCCACTGGACCCTCAGGGAATACCCCCCACATGCACAATATTATGCAAGTTCTTTTGTTGCTGATGAGTTCTTTGTCCCTGGCTTTAATTGGCCCGTCAGTTAGTTTCATTAGGGCCCTCTTGTCATCGATCAGCACGCCGCTCCACAAAGGCTCTGAAGATTAGTGCGGTCTCTGCGACCCTGGGCGTCCCATAAAGCATCCTTCAGACAGCGGCCCCCACCCTCCTCTCCTCCCCCAAAGGAAAGCCCCTCTTCCAGACTAGAGCGTGGCTGAGGAAGAGTCTCCACCTGCCAATCCTATTCCCCCGATGAGTGGATCGTTGATGCAGATCCACACCTGATGCCAATTTTGGATGTGCACTTGATTGGACGGTCCTACTCAATCCATAGTCAACCAGAATTTGAAAAGCAATATTGTAACTGAATGACCAGTCATCTTCATAAATGCCACTTCTGCTGAAAGAATGTCTAATGAAGTTAAAAGGTATTAGTCATCAAGCCTGGACAAGCAAAGGACTCTGGCTGACTGCCAAAGAGTAGAGGCGTGCATGCATGCCAGCCAATGATCTCATCACTCTAAATATCATGGCAACACGGCACTTCGCATCATTCAAAAAGACCAAACACTACTCAGAGACACCAAAGATCCTTTGAAAATATACAAAGACTAACAGCCACTAAAATGGACAGTCTTCTAAACCAAAAAACAGTGTCTTCTTTTAATCAACTTCAACATTCAGTAATGGTCACAGCCTTTGCTCCTCTCGTTTTTAGCATTCTGAATAGCGAGAATAGACCCCAGCCTTTGCTATGGTCATCTGAACAAGTGAACTTGGCCCAGATTCTAAACATTTAAATTCAAAAGGGTTTGTTGATGGTCTTTTAGTTGCCCCAGCCACCATCCGTGGAGAGCTAATTAAACTCTGCACTGGATTGTGAAAAAGACATCACACCATTTGTCCTTTGCGGTTACCAAGGTAAACCAAATAAACCCTTTAACGTTGAGCCACAATTTATACCATTCCTGTGGAGATGCACACTACACAATCATGTCTAGCAGCATATCTGACTTTAATAGGCCTGATTAATTGACTTCAGTGGCATCAATGCTTGGTGTAGCCTACAAAGCCACTGGTGTTTGGCTTGAGGGAGGTTTACCTCATCCTAGACTTATGACAAGTACCACAGAGAGGCAAGTCCACCCTGACACTCAGACAGGTTTACTATTATCTGAGCAAAAAGGCCAGGTCAAGGAGACACAAGGTGAATGGATAGCGGGTTCAACCGATTTAGAAAAACAAAGAGCATTGAGGCTTTGGAGGTTCATCCAGACAAACCGTGCTGTATGATAATCCAGGGGGATTGAGATGGGATTGGGGGACAAAGGATTGAGGGGAGGGGGAGGGAAAGGTGAAGATGGAAACTGAGTAAACTCTCATTCTACTAACTGACCGGTTTGACCTTCTGACTAACCCTTGTGCCCTTACTCCAGTTCAGAGTCAAACCAATAGGGTTAAACCTTTATGAAAACCAAGACATCACAAATAAAGCGTCATGGCACTGGGAATGCTTTGCAAACAACTCTACTCAACTGTATTTCTTTGATGGGATATCAACAGACCAGATCGTCTGAACAAGGTATCGGTCAAATTCATTTCCATTCCTTGTACCTATGAATGAATTTGTATGGTGCAGAACAGACAAAGAGGCGTAATAGAAACCATCAGTGACATGCTGTTGGGTTCTGGCCTGATGGCATAGCGCAAACAGATACTGTTGCCTAGGAGATGCTTGGGAGCTTGTCATCTGAGAACCATGATTGATAAAAAAAAAAAGAAAGAAGGATGGCCTACAACAAACTCCTGGCACAAGACCAAAGGTGCAACTGGGACCATAGTGACTGGGGGAGAACCTCCAATGCTGTGCCTCTCGCCTGGTCATCAGCTGGACCCTCTAATGAACTGGGTAATCTAAAAGTCATTATGATTGCTATTGTGCCTTGTGGAGATCACGCCCCATATGGCTCAGAGCGAGGGTTAGGCCATTAAGCCTTATCCCTATCTTTTCACATGGGTTTTTTTTTTTTTTTTGGTCTTTCTCCTCCTGTTCAGGAGGCTCCCATGCTCCACATTTTGCAATCTAATGCCAGTTTATTTTGGACAGATGGTATTTGGCTATTTGAGGTTGGCAGCGAAATCTGGGCCATTTTTAGGGGCACAGTTCCTGTCTGCACGCGTGTGCTCATTAGTAATCAGAGAAAAAGTGTGCCATCATTTCTAAACACTGCACTCGCCTTCTGTTGTTTAGGATAGATATTCACAAAAGGATACGAAGGGTTTCCAAATTTGTGAGCCTGTCAGGGAAGCTCCACCCGAGACTACAGGCGCTCTTTTAAAATACATTGTACAAATACAAAGCTCTCTTGTGGCCTACACCACTGAAAGACAGGGGAGGGTTTTTAAACCCCCTTCACGGCCCTGACACACTCTACCCTGCGTTGGCAGACCCACCATAGGGAAACACCTGCAACCCTTTCCTCCGACTAAAAGGAAACAGGAGACACGGAGACCTTGAGGATGTGTACATTAAAAATGAATGCACATGGAGTTTTCTTTTATTCACACCTAATTGCAAAACACTACATATCTGGAACTGGATTCACGAGGCGTTTCGTTTGCTAAAATGGCTGAACAATAAAATAATACTTTATTGACGAATAAGATTTATACAGGTAGCTAATAAGGCTGAAAGAGGGGGGGGAAAAACCTAACGTTGCATTTTAAAGGGGCTGCCTCAATTTATGGGACTACGCCGAGGGTCCAAAGGTAAAATGCATTGAGATTTGTCTAAGAACAAGTCGCATTATAGCTGTAATGGTTTACCTTAACCAATGCCAAATTTACGTGAAAACCTAAACTTAACGTTACAAGATTCGGGCAACTAATTGGCGTTAAAATGTTCAGCATTTTTTAAGGACAGGGAAATGTATTCGTCAGAGAGAAAGACAAAAAGAAGGAAAAACGGAGATTCACACTGCATTAAAAATTAAATATCCTGAAGCCCTAACCACTATTTTGAGCGTGTTTGCTAACGTTATAGACCACTAGAAAGGCACACTTCTGCTAGCTAGCAGCAGCGTGCATGGGCGACTTGTTGCGCTTACTTTCTCGTGGCTTAGGAAGAAAATGCAAGAAAAAAGCGTATAAAGAGACGAAAAACAAATGACTTACCAGCGGTTAAATTCAATGTCTTTAAATCTTTGAAATGTTTTCAAACAGCCAGTAAAGGCATCCAGTCGAAGCATACACAGTAACAAAGTTGCGATGTGGCGTGGGATGTCAGTTAAACAGCATTCTCCAAAGTTGTTGTTCCTCAGCGCCATGGAATGTAACTACTGCTGGACACGCAGCGCTGTTCGAAACAACCAATCAGAGCGCACATCCACAACTCTCAATGGAACAGGGGCGGGAAATGTGAGGTTTTTCCTCATCTTCGCCAAGTGGCAAGTGCAGGTGGGCGTAAGCAGCTAACCAAAGTAAACGATGCCTTGGAGAGTCAACGGTTTTCGGTTATACTATCACATCATTCTGTCCGGGAATGATGTCAGGAGGTATATTTAAAGGGGGCCAACTGACAAAACTGTAATGTTTGAGATAATTTTGTTAGACCTTTATTCTTGATTATTCTAAGCCTTAAATGGTGTAGAATGGTGTGCTACCTGAGTTCTAACACGTTTGGCTTTGGAAGACTGGAAGCATGAATTGCAGATATGGAAATTTGACCTACGTCTTTCTGTTAATAGGTCTTCAATAATAATACAAATCTTATAATTATTGTTTATTTATTATAACTATTCGTATTCGTATTATATAGACTAGGCAGACAGCTTTATATTTGTCTTATATGATATCAAAAACAAACCCACTGACAACCAATAAAGCCTTAAATATTAGGCTATTGTGGTTTGTTGATATCCTCATTCGATAGGTTTGTGATATTTTTTTGACTATAAAGTCAAACTAACATAGCATCAATGGTAGGCCAGATGTTCTGTGTAAGAGTGGTCATTTGGGCTTCCTGCATTTGTTTTCTCTCCCTCTCCTACAATAACATTACAGGGTATCTCAAGATAACTGTCAGTCAGCATTGTGGCCAATTAACAGGTCTATCAAACCTGACTAGATCCCTGCTTAACATGGACTAAAACCAGCATGCATACTGAGTTGATTCAACTGGGAGCAGTCATTGTTAGGGTAATTCTTTTTCACTCAGCTTTATTGGTGGCAGCACTGCAGGATTTCACCTTAAAAAACAGTGCTTTCAGAAAGTTACATGGCATAATGATTAAATAAATCTCAATGTGTTTGTACGGACAGTATAACAGCACATGTTATGCAAGAGGATTACTTATGGATCACAGTCAGTTCAATTACCCCTATACCCTACCCTTTATTGCACTTAAAGCTATCCTTACTTTAGCAAGACAAGTGATTCCATCATTCAGATGAGATACAGTGACAAGTGATTTCACCCATAACTCCTGTTTTTAATGATTAAAAAATTAAGTTAGCTATAAAATTGCTTAAGGAATATTAGCATAGGATACCACATTCCCTAGGGCAGCTAGGACCTGTTAAGACCCTCAGCCTTATTAGACGAACTGCACATGAAGTCATAACAGGAGATTGCCCCTTCACGATTAAAAACAATCTGATTAGTTCTGTATGAGGGTCATACTGAGGGATTACATACCCTATGCACATTCCAGTGGGAGATATGACCCACTTGATAACTGTTTCAGCAAAAAGCTTTACTTTGACAAAATGTAGAAATTGGCAACCCACTGTAAAACAAGGCCATTAAGCTTATTAAGATATCAAAATGTTTTAGACTAAGGAATGTAACAAAAATGTTTAATTGGTCAGAATTGACACAAAACACACCTTTAGTCATTACTTTCCAAGATCAAATGTATCAATATGTATGGTTAACAAACAGGAGCATGGATCAGGAACTGTGAGTTGTGATCCTATAATGTTACACATGTTCTGGTATGTTCTAAGAGTTTTGATATAGATCCTGATAGGCCTACAACACAGTGAAAATTATCCACTTGGCCTTGGGATTTTAAATGGTTTTATGAGCCAACACAGGCTTTACATTTAATTGCCTTTGGTATGATACTACTGATAACAAATCACCAACATTAACTAATCATTTTTCACTTACTTATTTTCTTGAAAAGAATTTACCTCCCGGAAGTTATTCTGTAACAATCCAACTGCCCTTTATTTTTTTCAGATACAAAGCTAGCCCCCATCCTATTATATCTTAAACAAATTAAGCCCTGGAGGCTACCATTACATAATGTGATTATGATAATGTTAGGTACAAGTGATGTGTATTTTACTATGAACGCGTTGCTTTGATTCTTTCCAACAAGCCAGTTATAGGCCTGCCTGACAAGTAGAATTCAACAGCTCCACCGTGTGTAAGTTCAGATACTTACATCTCACTTCAAACTATTACCCTTTCAATGTTTCACATCGCGTAGTGAATATATGTTATACCTATACTGTATATGTACATTTCGACTAACTTCCTATATAAAAAAAACCTCACTCGGTCCATAGATGGATTTCCTTACATTTGAATGACGTTTCCCATCATGCCATGCTCTTAGTAGTATGACGTCTTCAGCAGTAACAACAGTAAGAGTTGGGTACATTGGATTTTATGTTTGCTGTGAAACAACAAACTGCAATTGTGTTTCATGTATTGAAGGTAAGATCATTTCTGAGAACATCTTCGACAGTTTATTTTTCTAGACAGCTATAAGAACAGTTCGCCAGACGGTGTTAGGTTAGCTGAGGTGTAAAGTTGACATCTACAGTTACAACAGGCAAGCTAATGTTAGCTAGTTATCTGGCGCTTGTAAGATAGCTAAGAATAGCTTGTTAATTAAGGTTGACTCGATTAAGAAGCCTACATTGAGAAGTAGTAGCTGTCTAAAATTATCACCGCTCATTTTAGCTTGGTAAGGCAACCAGAAGACCATTCAGCCAAAGGAATATTGTAAACAAGTCACTTCGTTATCACACAACTAGCTAGCTAATGTTAGTAGCTAGCTAGCTAACGTTACTCATGTCATACTAAGTTGCTGACGGTCATTTTCTGGTAGCTAACGTTAGCATACTGTTGACAAGTGTTCATTACACCCGGAACTGAATTTTTTTGTCATCGAAGTGTGTTTAAAATGGTGTGACCCAGCCATAGCCATAAGGAAGTCTGGCTCCAGTCAAGCTTAGCTGGACATGCGTGTAACACTTCACTTGTACTGATATGACATGACATGACATGACTGCTGGTTAATACCTAACGTAATAGACGTTGGGGTCATGGCCATATCGATTTCTTGGTGGTATTACTTCCATCAGTTTTGCCCTTGCCAAACAATTTATGTTTATACAACACATCTCCACGACCTGTAATAATAATATAAATTAATGGTTGATTAATTCATTGATTGAGTAAAATAAGTACTTACATCGAACACACACAAGAGTGCGTCGTACAAATGAATCTCCACAGCAGTATAATTCAATTTAAAGCTTTGAATATGCAGTTGAAGCTTCTTTGTATCTGTCAAACAGGAATGGCGTGCACTCTTGAAAAAGTTTTGGCAGATGCCAAATCGCTCGTGGAGCGTCTTCGTGACCATGACAATGCAGCTGAAGTATTAATTGAACAGACAACGTCTCTTAACAAACGAGTGGAGGCCATGAAACAGGTAATTCGAAAAGCTTTGTCTCTGTGGCCCTCAACATGTGAAAAGCTGCTAAATATTTTAAATGTAGTATGTTGATAATTTGTTGCTATTTGTTGTTTGTAATAAGTACTTATTGCACACATAAATAACAACCTTTAAACGTTGACTATCGTAACTAATTTTGTCCTGTGGTTGTGATTCCAATTAGTATCAGGAAGAGATTGAAGCCCTTAACCTTGTGGCCAGGCATCGTCCTCGCTCCACTCTAGTAATGGGAATTCAACAGGAAAACCGGCAGATCAGAGAACTGCAGCAAGAAAACAAAGGTACGTGTGTATATGCTACACCTTTTGTTTACCCATGCATCTGTCTGCCACTAAAGACAGTGCTCGTTAATATTTGATGGGAAAAAGACAGGAGATTGCCATGAGAGTGGCTGTGAAATGTAGCTAACCAGAACTCTCTGAAATCTCCTGGCGATTGGCTGGGGATGTCCAGATGTCCTGCTTTGAATGCTCTCAATAAATAATAGAACAGGATGATCTCTATTTCAAGTTAAATGTAATGCCTTTTCTTTCTTTCTTTCTTTCTTTCTTTCTCTCTTTCAGAGTTAAGGACATCCCTCGAAGAGCACCAGTCGGCTCTGGAGCTAATAATGAGTAAATATAGAGAGCAGGTGTTCAGGCTGCTAATGGCCAGCAAGAAAGACGACCCTGCTATCGTAACCCAGCTCAAAGAGCAGCACACCAGCGTGAGTGTCACTGTACTCTGCTTTCATAGTGTTCCTAAAGGCTCATATTTCAAACACTGTTTAAAATATTAAGAGAGACGATGGAAATCAAATATTCCAATTCCCCTCCCACATGTACCGTGTGCAGCCCAGACAGCAGAACTGATCTGGGGAAGTCTTGCCTGTTCGTGGAAGTTTTGGAATTGCTTTGAAGCTACATCCTGGCGAAATAATTATACTACTGACTAATCACAACCCTAGAAAAATAGCTATGTGTACATGTATTTAATGAAACAGGCTAGGATTCAGCAGGTGTCAGAATGACTTTCTTGCTCACATACAAAATGTTTTAAACCTTGCATTTTACCTGAAAAACGTTTTATCAGCTATTGTGGTATCACCTCTTCTAAACCTCATACTTCAGGTTCAGTGTGGATGCCCCTCTCCTGAAGTAAAACCGTCCTTGTTGAAATGTAACATAAATATAGGGTGACCAGATTTGAGTTTGTGAAAAAGAGGACACTTCGTCGTGGGACCCTGCCCCCTCCCCCGCGATGGAGTTTTTGGACATATTTTTCACATGCAGATGACCCCGCCCCCTCCCCCGCGACGAAGTTTTGACATCTTTTTCACATGCAGATGTCATGTACTATTGTAAACGATGCAACTAGTGGAGGTGGCAAGGTTGAGCACCTTGCCGCCTCCACTAGTTGCATCGTTTACAATAGTGTTGCCAGATTGAAAATGGCGTATCGTATCAAAGGCTCAAAATGATCGTATTTGGAGGATAATTATCATATCTGGCAACACTGGGAAGGCGGTCGACCAATGACAGTTCTCTCTACAGTCAGAGCTCGCGCAAGAAGGTGGAACGTAAGGGAGATACGCTTTCCAAAACTTGTAAGGACGTAATAGCTAGTTTGTGAAAGACCCAGAGAAACACAACTATCCGACGAGTCAAAATCCCGGACGATTTTAGAATCCCTGCCGGACGCATCTTTTAGGTCTCGAAAAGAGGACATGTCCGGGTAAAAGAGGACGTCTGGTCACCCTACATAAATATCCATCTTGTACAATAAACAAATGTTTTCTTTTTCTTTTCTTTCAGGAAATGCAGGCTCACTTAGACAAGATTAATGAAATGGCCAGTGTGATGCGGAAGGCCATCGAGGTTGATGAGGGAAAACTGTGTGAAGATGAGGAGAGGATTAAACAGCTGGAGGTGAGCCAGTCTGACACTCCTGTCATGATGGAAAGCTCATCTGAAAGTTTTGGACACATGAGATCAGCTAAAATTCATGTAGCAGACCTTTTTAGACTTAACACCGGTGACATGGTACCAATGATGTAATGAAATCAAAAATACTAAATATTTGGCAGGAAACACAGACCCATTGCGTACAGTAATCACCCTGTGTATTTGTGCCTGTGTTTTTATATTTTATATGTTTTTTTTAAATATATTTTATTAAAACTTTATATTTGTTGCTGGGCGTTTTCTGGGGGCTTTTTCAGTGTTCTGTGACTCTTTTTGGCATGTCTGACTATGTGTTTTTGTCCTTCTGTGGGTGTTAAGATGGAGAACAAGGGCCTGCGCGAGCTGCTGGGCATCAGCCGTGAGGCCTTCCAGGTACTGAAGAGGGACGAGGCATTGGACAGCACGTCGCTCTCGCCCCTGGTCACCAGCGCCGACCTTAGCATGAGGAAGAGCTAAGGTCACCAGAGGCACTGGAGGTCCGGGACCACTGGGGCATTCCAACTTACTGAGACACTTTACCAGGGGTGGCGTTGTGCTTCCTCACGGTCTCCTGACCACGGCCGTGAACTGGGAGACTGCCCACCCTTACACACAAAGCCCTTCCACATCAACTTCACAATGCCATGACACAAGGCCAAACTCACAGTCACAAATACGTCATCCATCCCTGTGCACATTTCAATACCTCTCCTGCCTCACGTTCCTCTTCCTGTTGTAGTAGGAGGAGTTGCTGAAGAGCTGAATTCCAAACTGCCTTTTGTATGTTGCGGAGAGGGAGGACAGTTTCAGGCTGAATCAGGGTGGGGTGTTGATCCCAAAGATCGTGTTCAGTAGAATGTGACGAGCATGAAACAGGATATCAATCACATATCCCTTGCACAAGTGTCAAGCCTTATAAATGTACTTTGCAAGGCTGTTTTGGGGCCTAGTTTGCAGATACCATATGTCTCAGCATGGACATAATCCCCTCCTCCATTACAATCTTCTATGGAGCGAACGATAAGTAAAGTGGACAGGTTGCTTTGTGAGTCATCAATTTCTCCTACTGTCTGCATGTGTGCTGTATTTGAGTTGACATAGCTGTCACTGAACAAATGCACAACAGACACCAAAGGGGAAGGTATTGCAATCACAACACGTCTTCTCAGTGACTTGCTTTTTGGCTAGCTTGATTTGTTTGTGGTGAAATGTATGAGTATGTGAATGAGTGGATTTTGGTTTTGATTTGTCAATAAAGCCTTCTAGGATAATGTTACCACAAATCTTATTCAGTGTATTTGATTAGTGAAATGTATAGGTACACTTAAATATACAAATTTCGCTTGATGTCTGGAGAAACATGCAAGTAATTGATGAAATATCCGCTGTTTTAAGCAAACTTATCAGCATCACAGTATGTTAATACCAGTATCTTAAACCTTTAGTATTTTACCTTAGTTAAACCTAAAGTCTTTAGTAAGGTTCACAAGATTCCCACTATCATTGAAATACTGGAATAGTTATTTTAATTTCAAAATCCCATTTTCCAGGACTGGAAGTGTCATGAAATTCAGTAAATTCAGTTAAGTTAAAAGTCAGAGAGGAGTGCCACTGCTGAAATTTCACATAAGATATTATAGTTAAATACTACAGGTTTCACATAAGATATTATAGTTTAATGCTACAGGTTTCACATAAGATATTATAGTTAAATACTACAGGTTTAACATAAGATATTATAGTTTAATGCTACAGGTTTCACTTAAGATATTATAGATTAATTATGTCTCATACACTCCTTCTTTTACTTTGCCATCTCTATTTGAAAAGCTCTGTGATGTCAGTATAGGAGTAAGGCCTACCAGCTAAAGGGCTCATTATTAAAATGATTTGGATTGATGTCTATTAGCTATTCCCCCCAGCTCAAATTAAATCTAGTTTATGATCATAATGAAAATATTTACAGAGTACAAATGTTCACAGCACCTGTGTTTACTCACACAGTAAGTAAAGGAGGAGAGGGGCACGTTTTGTAAGCACTGCAGTAGACCTCCACAAAGGTGTGTGTGAGCATTTAACCTCACAGCCTTGCAAGAGGAGAAGAAGAGAGGACACTGTGGGCTTTGAATGCCTGCTGTGGAAGATGATCTTGCTTGGCACAACACTCACAATAAGACAATTCAGGAAAATTAACACGAGATGATAAGTGTACTGATAGTCCATTATAAGCACAACGAGACACATGCATAATCTGGCAAAAGAGAGAATATTTCAATACTTCTACTTTCTTCCGACATTTATCTTAAAATAAATGTATAGTAATAATTATAATAACCATTAATCATAATATTCACATAAGCTGTCTACACTGGAAAAGTGTAATTTTATACAAATTCTGACAAGTGACAGATTGATTTGAGGGCATTCAAGGATAGATGGAATGAAATAAGTCCAACTCACAAAGTGTTTATCTTTTGATGGTTGAATCCAAATGAGTGTCCTTCTTCTCTCTTGTCATTAATTTAACTTCTCCAGCATATCCTCCCATCTTCTCCCTGAGTATTCTCCTGGCATTACTGTTTGGCCTGTACCCAACGTGGGTGGTTGAGAGCCCCTAGTGGTGTGATACGGTATTGATGAGAGTTTAGTATGAAACCCAAGAGCAGGGCCCACAGATCAGGCCAGACCATTCTTCCCACTTAGTCCAGTTATTTGAGATGACAGTAATTATATTGTGATTAATTTCATATTCAGTGAAAGATTATGAAGCACTAGAAATTTTAGACCAAGTCAGTCTTCATCTTGCATTAGCTCAGCCTCAAATTCGTAGTTCATAATTGACCTGAAGTGTAATTTATACCAGTAGATTTGCTATTTCACTACAAACAGTCATGTTGATTGTGTAGGTCGAAGGAATGCATACAACTAATGTAGTAATGCTACTGGAGAACTGCACATCATCACTGGTACTACTGCTTTGTGTGTTCTGTGTAAACAAGGATTAAACTGAATCTATGCATGCTGTATGTTCTGCTTGTATTCTATTTCGTCACAGAGATAGCACTACACAACATTGCAAGGAAGATAACAATCCTCTGTCCTGTATTTGATACTGCATATAATACCTAATAGTGCACACATACTGAGACATTTCATGTGAATAAATGAAATGGTTGAAGTGTAAAATTGGGGATTTGAAATGACTTTTTTTAATGATTTAAACATTCTTTTGTATTCTTTACTAAGCTTTAATGTGTGTGTGTTTTTTTTTTTTCAAAACATTAACAAAGTCATGTTGATAACGCGACTGACTGAGGCTGTTTTGCCTTGGCAAGAGGAACAGCTGCTTGGCAGATATTGTATACCACCTGCACCCCCCTCCAGAAATAAATCATCGGTAGATGCAGTAACTTCCTGACCACAAGGATGCGTCTGTGTGACATCACTACTGAGCGTGCTCAGGGGATGGGTTGAGTCTAGAGACACTGTCTTATCACCAGTTTGACAAATATGGAGAACAATCTACACAGACTCTTCTGATTTGCCACTGAAGTGTTTTTGATGATTTCCTATCGCTCTTCTAATATGGTCACATCGAGTGTGATTGGCGGCTCAGGGGACGCATTGAGTCTAGGGGGGGTGGGCGAGGAGGGCACAGTTGTTTCAGTGAGTCGTTTGGGAGAGCAGAGGTGAGGGTTGTATTCTCTGCTGAGCCCCAAACTCAGAGCCTGCTGCAGGGAGATAAAGATGGAGAGCTGCCTGTGGGTCATTCTCCTGTCCTCTGTGGTCCTGGCCAAACGAGAAGGTACTCATTTACAAGCTCTCGTTTATTCAAGGAAATTAGATGAACACTATTAAAACAATATTTACAAATTTCTTTATGTATTAGAGTAGTACATGATTTATGCTGAAAGATTTAAAGTGTAAAGTCTAAACAACATTCAGTCACACAAGGATATAAATTGTACCTGAATGCTGAGTAGAGGTCACTGAATTTTTCTCTTTATCTGTGTTTCTTTTTAGATGCTGTGAGGTTGGTGAATGGTGTGCATCGTTGCTCTGGAAGAGTTGAAGTTTATCATCGAGGAGAGTGGGGCACAGTGTGTAGTTTTTCGTGGACCGCGTATGATGTCCGAGTGGTGTGTAGAGAGCTGGGCTGTGGTGTTGCTGTGGCAGGTCCACGTGATGCTCATTTTGGACAGGGATCAGGGAGAATCTGGATGGATAATGTGCATTGTAAGGGATCCGAGTCCACACTGAAGAGATGTAAGCACAGAGGGTGGGGTTCTGTACGCAACTGTAACCATCGTAGGGATGCTGGAGTCATTTGTTCAGGTAAGCAGCATATGTTTTGAAATGATCATATTTAGTTGGTATAATTATATGGTGATATGAAATGTAGTGAATAAGAGTAATGTGTAATGTTGCCACACAACAGAATTCACAAAGTTTAATATAATTTCTTCCCAGTTTATCATTATACAGCTTGATTAAAATTTGATTGTAAATAAATCTGAAAATGGAAACGTCTCATATAGGAGTGTTAAAATGGACCATGATAAAATGGAGGTGGATACATTTCACTTCATTCCAACCTGGTGTGAACATTTAACTGTAAAACTGAGCCACTTGATAGGCTTACCTCAAACACCCCATATTATCTCACATGTACAAGCCCAGGTCTAACAATTCCAAAAGATGACAGTTTAGATGGAGATAGAAGGATGAATTCACTGCATGCAGCATGTATATATCAAAAGTACAGAAAGAACATACACTTTTTTTTATAGTTTTTATTTTGGACTTTATTTTGGACTTGTAACATTGTATTATATATATATATATTAGTGCTGTCAATCGATACAAATATTTAATCGCGATTAATTGCATTTATATCATAGTTAACTCAAAATTAATCAAAATTAATCGCAAATTTGTATCTATTCTAAATGTCCCTTCATTAATTTTTTCCATCATTTTTTTCCATTTTAATGCTCTTATCAACATGGAAAAGTAGATTGGCTTGCTTTATGCAAAACATTTATTAAAAATTATAAAGTGCACATTTCAGGTAAACAAGGACTCAGCCTATAGTGCAGTTAAACCATGGCTTAATATTTTCTTTTTTTCAAGTTTGCTGGGAACATAGCAGTCAGGCCTCTTATTTCAGAAACAAAGGGCCTCATTCTCGAACGCAGTTAAGAAGAATTTAAGAAGGAATTTCTTCTGAATTGGATTTAGGAAAACATTTGGCATTCATGAAAGTTTTCTCATCTGGGATTTGTTCTGAACTTCAGAATACTTTCCGAACTCGAAATAGCAGTCGTAACTCGGCCAGAGTTTTCTCAAATGCGATTCCTTAAAAAACCACAAGATGGCCCCGTTGGCCATCTTGTGTTTTTTTGAGGAATCGCATTTAAGAAAACTCTCCGTGTTAAAAGTGTTAATGAATTTGTGAGAAATCGTTGGTGATTGCGTTCACATCAACTCTACAGATCCTCGGATTAAAGTAATTATAATAATAACGAGAATATTTGTATTATTAACAATTACGTTTCACATGTATAGTCATGATTCTACGAGGCACCGTGATGTCATAAAATTAAAAAAAGGACTACACCAGAATGCTGCACTCGTCTAGTGAGCGTCGTTTGGCACTGCCGTCTGTCCAAGTACGGCAATCCAGAATTTTCATTTGTAGTTCCACGTTGTTGGAACGAACTGCCTAGCACTACCAGAGCAGGGGCGTCCCTCTCTACCTTTAAGAAGCTTTTGAAGACCCAACTCTTCAGAGAACACCTCCCTTCCTAACTGCGCAAATGTCAACAGGCAGCTGGCTGAAAGCAAAGAAGTAGTAGGCTTACCTTTTATTGGTAACCTAACTGTTACGGTTCATTGTTTCTGAAATAAGAGGCCTGACTGCTATGTTCCCAGCAAACTTGAAAAAAAGAAAATATTAAGCCATGGTTTAACTGCACTATAGGCGGAGTCCTTGTTTACCTGAAATGTGCACTTTATAATTTTATTTTGTACCACCCTGTTTGGCAATGTTGGTTTTCAATAAAATAAAACATTTGCATAAAGCAAGCCAATCCACTTTTCCATGTTGATAAGGGCATTAAAATAAAATAAAATGATGGAAAAAATAAATAAATGAAGGGACATTTAGAAAAGATAAAAATGTGCGATTAATCGCGATTAATTTTGAGTTAACTATGACATAAATGTGATTAATCGCGATTAAATATTTTAATCGTTTGACAGCACTAATATATATATATAGTCTAGGCTACTCCTTCTGTTGGCCTGTTGCTTTCCTATTGTGACACTGTCATTCAGTTACTGTAAACCATGAGGGTTAGAAATCACCTCCATCAGCTGTAACAAGAGGTTTTCCCTTAGAGAGAGAGAGGGAGGGTGGCTATTGTTCATACCATGGCCAAACATAAAAAAAGCAAAGATACCTTAAAGCAGGGGTGCCCAATGCGTCGATCGCGATCAACCAGTCCATCGCAAAGCTTATGGTGGTAGATCGTGTCATAAAAAAAAAAATAAAAAAAATTCAAATCAAGTTAATTTTTTTTTCTTTCTATAAATCGCCAGTCTGTGTCTGTGTGTGTTTGTGCGCATCGGGGCGGAACTCCGCCGTGCACGATACAGAGAGCAGAGGAGAATTGTAAACGCGATCATGCCGTTGTGTAAATATAAATAGATAAAAGATAAGATAAATAACATAAGGCTTTTTATTTTGTTTAATACACGAAAAAGCTATAGATCTGTTCTATAGGAAAGGTAACCTTAAATGACAACCTCAGGTAACCTCAGATGACGAGACAGATCACAGTGACACAGGCTGTTTTTTCCCCTCATATGTGAAGGCTGAGACATTCATAACATTTTATTCAGTCTTACTGATGGTCCTTCTGTAATGCCAACAGGTGCACTGTGTTGTGGATACGTTTTGTAATCCTGGTAATCTTTTGTTTGGCATATTGGCAAAGTTATTACAGTGCATGAAATGCCCTGTATTGTTATTCCTTCGTTTCTTATACTTCTTCTTCTACTTCTTATTACAGTGCATGAAATGCCCTGTATTGTTATTCCTTCGTTTCTTATATTTACAGTGCATGAAATGCCCTGTATTGTTATTCCTTCGTTTCTTATTCTTCTACTTCTTATTATTCTTTTTACCGACTTCTGCGCTTAATTCAGCTCGAACCGCTTAACTTAGAAACTCCGTTCAAACTTTGGCGCGTATGTCTTGTAAAGGACACTTATGCTATGTATTTTTCATTTTTCTAAACTTTAAACTTTTTAAGATATTAAAGAAAAACTAATACAAATTTTCCCATTGACTTACATTGGGCCATCATGACATCATAATAGGGTCATTAAACTGGCTTGCACCTGTGCTTCACTGACACCTGTGCCAAGGCTCAACTTCTCTCTGTCCCTCTCCATTTAACTGTATAACTAGGAATATTAACAGACACCTTCCATACTTTCTCTTTATCTCTTCTTTCCCTCTTCCACTCTTCTTTCCTTCTTTCACTCTTCTTTCCTTTCTTCTTTCCTTCTTCCACTCTTCTTTCTTTCCTTCTTCCACTCTTCTTTCCTTTCTTCACTCTTCTTTCCTTTCTTCTTTCCTTCTTCCACTCTTCTTTCCTTTCTTCATTCTTCTATCCTTTCTTCACTCTTCTTTCCTTTCTCCTTTCCTTCTTCCACTCTTATTTCCTTCTTCCTCTCTTCTTTCCTTCTTTTACTCTTCTTTCTTTTCTTCTTCCTTTCTTAACTTTTGCATTTCATGCACTGGTATTTCCTTCAGGAAATGCATTTTCTAGTTACAGTGCATGAAATGCCCTGTATTGTTATTCCTTCGTTTCTTATTCTTCATCTTATTATTATTCTTTGTACCAAACTTGGGCGCTTAATTCAGCTCGAACCGCTTAACTTAGAAACTTTGTTCAAACTTTGCTGCGTAGGTCTTGTAAACGACACTTGTGCTATGCACTTTTCTAAACTTTATACTTTTTAAGATATTAAAGAAAAACTAATACAAATTTTCCCATTGACTTACATTGGGCCATTATGACATCATAATAGGGTCAATAAACTGGCTTGCACCTGTGCTTCACTGACACCTGCGCCAAGGTTCCAAGACTCCTCTTCTCTCTGTCCCTCTCATTTCAACTGTATAACTAGGAATTACTTTCCTTCTTCCACTCTTCTTTCCTTCTTTCACTCTTCTTTCTTTTCTTCTTTCCTTCTTCCACTCTTCTTTCCTTTCTTCACTCTCCTTTCCTTTCTTCTTTCCTTCTTTCACTCTTTCCTTCTTTCACTCTTCTCTCTTTTCTTCTTTCACTCTTTTCTTTTTTCATCCTCCACTCTTCTTTCCTTTATTCACTCTTCTTTCCTTCTTCCACTCTTGTTTACTTTCTTCACTCTCCTTTCCTTTCTTCTTTCCTTCTTTCACTCTTCTTTTCTTCTTTCATCTTCTACTCTTCTTTCACTCTTCTTTATTTTCGTCTTCCACTCTTCTTTCCTTTCTTCTTTCCTTCCTTCACTCTTCTCTCTTTTCTTCTTTCCTTCTTTCACTCTTCTCTCTTTTCTTTTTTCATCTTCCAGTCTTCTTTCCTTCTTTCACTCTTCTTTATTTTCTTCTTTCCTTCTTCCACTCTTCTTTCCTTCTTTCACTCTTCTTTACTTTCTTCTTTCCTTCTTTCACTCTTCTTTCTTTTCTTCTTCCTTACTTAAATTTTGCATTTCATGCACTGGTATTTCCTTCAGGAAATGCATTTTCTAGTTATTCTTTTCACCTTTTTCTGCGCTTAATTCAGCTCAAACTGCTTAACGTAGAAACTTTGTTCAAACTTTGGCGCGTAGGTCTTGTAAAGGACACTTATGCTATGTATTTTTCATTTTTCTAAACTTTATACTTTTTAAAATATTGAAGAAAAACGAATACAAATTTTCCCATTGACTTACATTGGGCCATTATGACATCATAATAGGGTCATTAAACTGGCTTGCACCTGTGCGTCACTGACACCTGCGCCAAGGTTCCAAGGCTCCTCTTCTCTCTCTGTCCCTCTCCATTCAACTGTATAACTAGGAATATTAAGAGACACCTTCCATACTCTACCTTTTTTTCTCACTCTACTTTCTCTCACACTCCATCTCTCTGCTTCAGTCCATTTTCTCTCCTTCTTTCAATATTTTCCCTCTTCACTCTCTCTTCATTCCTTCTTCCACTCTTCTTCCCTTCTTCCACTCTTCTTTCCTTCTTCCACTCTTCTTTCCTTCTTTCACTCTTCTTTCTTTTTTCTTTGCTTCTTCCACTCCTTTTTCCTTTCTTTTTTTTCTTCTTTCCTTCTTCCACTCTTTTTCCTTTCTTCTTTCTTTTCCCCTTTCCTTCTTCCACTCTTCTTTCCTTCTTTCACTCTTCTTTCTTTTCTTCTTCCTTTCTTAACTTTTGCATTTCATGCACTGGTATTTCCTTCAGGAAATGCATTTTCTAGTTCTTTTTACCTTTTTCTGCGCTTAATTCAGCTCGAACCGCTTAACGTAGAAACTTCGTTCAAACTTTGTCGCTTAGGTCTTGTAAACGACACTTCAGCTATGTATTTTTCATTTTTCTAAACTTTATACTTTTTATAATATTAAAGAAAAACTAATACAATTTCTCCCATTGACTTACATTGGGCCATTATGACATCATAATAGGGTCATTGAACTGGCTTGCACCTGTCCTTCACTGACACCTGCGCCAATTTCAAGGATCTTCTTCTCTCTGTCCCTCTCCATTTAACTGTATAACTAGGAATATTAAGAGACACCTTCCATACTCTACTTTTTTTTCTCTCCATCTTTCTCTTCATCTCTCTCAGTCTACTTTCACACTCCATCTCTCTGCTTCGCTCCATTTTTCTCTCCTTCTTTCAATATTTTCCCTCTTCACTCTCTCTTTACTGTCTTTATCCAGAGCCACTCTTGTTCACTCTTCTTTCCTTTCTTCTTTCTTTCTTCCACTCTTCTTTCCTTCTTCCACTCTTCTTTTCTTCTTTCCTTCTTCCACTCTTCTTTCCTTCTTCCACTCTTCTTTCCTTTCTTCTTTCTTTCTTCCACTCTTATTTCCTTCTTTCACTCTTCTTTCCTTTCTTCTTTCCTTCTTTCACTCTTCTTTCTTTTATTCTTTCCTTCTTCCACTCTTCTTTCCTTTCTTCTTTCCTTCTTTTACTCTTCTTTCCTTTCTTCTTTCCTTCTTTCACTCTTCTTTCTTTTCTTCTTTCTTTCTTAACTTTTGCATTTCATGCACTGGTATTTTCTTCAGGAAATGCATTTTCTAGTTTATTTTTGTTCTTGATGAATGAATGTTTGTTTATTAATCAGTTATTTTTCAACAAATAACTCAATTATGATTACAAAGAGGAAAATTCGCAACAAACACCTAAAAACAGCAACTTTCATCTGAACTTTTTGGAAAAGCTCCCTCGAAATCAAGAATTTTAGGCCGCAACTATCTCAAATAATGTCACCAATATCACCATGATTCCTTTAAGTGTCTTTTTTTTTTCATGCATGGTCTCTATTTATGAACATGTTTTGTGGTAGATCATTTTTAGTTGGTCATTTTAAAAGTAGATCACAAGCCAAAAAAGTGTGGGCACCCCTGCCTTAAAGGATGTGAATGTCTTTTCGTGATGTATGTTCTGATCTGCACTGAGGAAGACAGCTTTGAAAAAGGATCGCTCCCCATGGAGTAGAGGGGTGAAAGGTCAGCTTAGCTCTATGTGCATGATGAAGGTACCACTGTCCTGATCTGACATCAGTGGGAACACCCCAGTTGAGAGTCACTAGCAGTCTAAAGGTCATTCTAATATACACAATGCTCTGTACAACACAAAAAAAAAATTCATATGCACAGGGCCGGCCCCAGCACATTTGGCGCCCTAGGCAAGCTTCACTTCGGCACCTTAATGGGTGTGCTATGCAACGAGTAAGATATTTGTAGTGTTGTTGCACAAGCTATTGACTTTATCTGTGCGCCCCTGGTGTAATTTATGACTGGTTGGCCCACAATATTTGAATCATTTCTTTTTTGTATAATGTATAATAAATGGACATATTATTTTTTATATACCTGCCTGTAAAAACCTTAGAGAACTATGTGACAGGGAGTAGGAAGGCTTTCAATGATAAGGTACATATTTTCTTCTTAACTCCACTAAAGTGCCTGGAGCAATTCTGGCATTCAAGTTTTCTTATCTGGGATTCATAAGGGCTAAGAACAGGATTTAAGGATTTACCTTTCTCCTTGGCACGCTTCTCTTCTTTTTCCTTTCTTTTCTTTTTGAATTGCGCCCCGGATGGCTTTTGCCTCTTCATAGTTTCTTTCGTCGACGTTGCTTGGACACACAGTCAAACCATACCCCTCAATGTGCTAGCTTGTTCTGACACCAAGGAGGTACGTACCCCTTCCTCTTTCAATTTTTGGCTCATTTTTCCCTTATGTTAGATTTCTTTTTTTAATGTCAAAATATTGGTTGGAGATATAGAAGGGGGCGCAACCTTTTTTGCTGGGCGCAGTTTTTGGCATCATCTGATGAAGATGAGTGAAATGATTACAAGTGTATTCACCGATAATTACATTAAAAAAAATCCTCAGATAATGCCAGAATCAGCAAAGACCCTGAATCTGATTACAGACTTCAGATGGTTCAGTTTAGATAGGGCTAAAGTGCACTCATGAACATGTATGTGAAGGTCTCTAATTGTTGCAGCACTGTGTGAAAAAAGTGAATTAAGTTAGCTGGTTATATAGCACAAAAGTAAAAAAAAGCAGCAAGAGAAAAGGGCACCAGAGTTAAAGAAATTAGAACCAAAAAGTGTTGACACCGTTACACCGTTGGTGACACCGTTATTTCATAATTATTATTTGACACATAGATATGAATTAAACTCACCTAAAAGTACAAGAGTGACTGTTGTGATTGTTGTGCTTGGTGCTAACGTTGCTGGGAAAGAGGAGATGTCTACAGACGTACAGTGATGACGAGGCTCTTTGGTGGCTCTCTAGGCCGTGGGAAAAAAAAAAGTTCTTAGCAGGTTCTCAGTAGAAAAGCTGACTAGTCATGCCACTGCACACTACCATCAAAGTCAATATAAACAGCTGGTAAAATAAACTAATGACATTGATTGCTGTGAGTACAAACGGCTTCTGTAATGTTTATAGTTCACAATCACATTCATATTAACAATTTAGATGTGATGAAGGCTTAACATTTTTTTGTTTAGGTATCTTGAAAGTGCATAAAAAGTGCTTGAATTGTACTTATAAAAAGCTGTACAAACCTTGATAAATGTATTTATAATAAATATATTTCAAGTGTATAATTTAATTTGTTTGCCAAAATACACCATCTTTCAAACTATAGTGATTCAAAATTAATAGTTTACTGATATGCTGATCATTGGCTGGGCTGCTGGCTGGCAGGCTGGATCATTGATGGTGCACCGTCTGCTGTTATTCCTCGGACCGACTTCCATGACAAACCAGCATGCTCAATTGCGTCACACAGTTGCTCAAATACATCCTTAGCATGCTTTTAAACAAATGAATTCCTCTGTCACTTCAAACTGGTTGTTAAAACCGTGGAAATAAATCGAGAGCGGAGCATTATCATTTATGTCAGTACTCCCGTCCAGAGCCACAGAATACGCACTGAAACGTTAACCTTTGACACACAGCTAGATTTATTTTCCACTAATGACCTGCGGACTATACATTTCCCAGCCTATTATTCGGTTACTTGTCAAAACGATTGACATTCCTTCAAAATAACTATTTGTAATGATTTTGTTGCCATTTCGTGACTTTCGCTAAGAACAAACAGTTCTTCACGCAAATAGAACTTGAAAGTTTCAGGTGTTGCGTAGCAACCCATTACTTGTATGCGAGAAAATTACCGAATGCAAAGCAACCTGGTTATTACATCCTTTACCTTAATGAGCCGATATTGTCTTTTAAATAAACACACCTGTCGCTCCCACTAGCTATCCAGTGTATAGTCTAGTCTGCACTAGTATAATTTGCTAAAGGTCTAACATTTAGAATATACAGTATATTACAAGGGATAGCTAGCCTAATTATTAATACAACAGACATGGGCCTAACATGAACCGATCCAAAGAATGGAATGATACATAGGCAATCCGTTTTGATCTATTTGATCAGTTTAAAAAAAGATGAAATTAAATAAAACATGCTTCAAATATTCAAGTTTAACTGTTCAAATGTAGAAGCAATGTTAAAGAAAAGCTATATGTAGCTGATGGGCATCTGGCATCTGTATCTTTAATTAAAAACAGGTAGACTAATAGGCTATGCGAGTGTATACGAGCACAATTTCTCTCTCATTGTCAAAGGTGGGCCTGCCATGAAAGGTTTGGAAACCACTGTCTTATGCACCCAGAAAAACAGTCCAATATGAAACTAATTACACTGCTGGTTAGCAGCATACGATATGTTGTTCTCCACTAGGGAGGCATCGATACCGATACCAGTATCGGGTATCGGGCCGATACTTCGTTAAAATACTCATACTCGTATTCGTTTTTGAATTGCCGATGCCAAGCATCGATACCACTCAACAGTATTTCTCTACATCAAACTGGTAGCGCTATGCGGACAAAAAATTTGATTTGTTGTCCTACCTGACTTCAAAGTCTAGGGGGAGACAATGAGCCGGAAACTTGGAGATTCTGTCCAAAAGCGTGTGTGTGTGAAAGTAGGCTACGAAAGGATAGATGTTAAAGTAACAGTATGTAGCAATTGTACTTCAGGGTTAGGGTTAGGGTTAGGATTAGCTACTTTACCTTAAAATAACAGCTTAAAAAAAATTGGGGCGCTACAATGACCTTTAATATGGAGAATGGCCTCTGTGCCATTGCCATACCAGGGTCCGTAGGCATATTACTCCATTATGTAGGTTTCTGGAAGCCGCCAGGGTACCACTCTCTGACGGACTAGTAAGTAGCTTATTTGCCGTCTTGCTTTGTCTTGTGTTGCACTTGCTTGATGTTTGACTGTGTTAGGAAAGTTGTTGACTCACTAGTTTGTCATAGTGTCAAAGTAAGCAAATTGAAACAGGTTTCGCTAGGTTTAAGCCGCTAGCATCTCGTTAGCGATTAGCAATTCCTCCGTTGTGCTGCTTTAACGGAGGAGTATAGCCATGTCAGCGATTTGGGCTCATTTTAAGATAAATGACGACGACAGGCGGAAAGGAAAGTACTTCGTTTAACACAAGCAATTTGATTAAACATCTGAAGATGCACCATAGTGCTAAGTACACAGAGTTCACTAATGCTAGTGGCGCAAGACCAAAGCAACCTTAACTGAAGTCTTGCAAAAGAAAAAAGCGCACACATACACACACACACACACAGAGAGAGAGAGAGAGAGAGACTAATAGTGCCACATAGGTTAAGTGATTGTTTGTGTACTTGAGCAGGAGACTCTTTTGATCCTTTTGTAACTGAAACGTGCTAATGTACTAATCCAGTAATAGTTCTGTTCACTTTATGTTAAGTAGACTGTGTTGTTAACTATGCAGCAAATTGAATTGCCTTCATCTGGTTATATTTGCATTTTGTCTAATGTGATGACATTGTCTCTGGAGGCTTTTTGTTGTTGTTGTTAAAACCAGAAAGCTCTGTTTATTTTTGGCTTGGGATAGCCTTCTGTTAATTTTTTACTATAGGCTTGACATAATCTGCAGAGGATAAAATAAAATCTGTCTCCAAATTAATTGCACTTTCATGGAGACCAAATCTAAGAAGTATCGGTATTTGGTATCGGCAAGTACACAAATAAAAATACTCGTACTTGTATCGGTTTGTAAAAAAGTGGTATCGGTGCATCCCTAATCTCCACCTATAGGTGCAGACCTAGATTCTAATGCCATACACTTTTTGTCCATTCGTTGCGTTAAAAAAAACGATACTGACTCGGGCAGAGTCATAATTAATCCCAGCCAATAAACAGAGACAAAAGAGAAGTTACAGCAGACACAAGAACTACTTGACTGAAGTGGTGTGTCGAGAGATGGACTGTGGGGATTAGGTTCATAAGAGAAGTTAAAGCACAGATGTAAAGAACTATGCAAAGATTGAACATAAGGTCAGGGTTTAAATACACAACTAAACAAGGCTCAGGTGGAAAAACCGCCACAAAATGAAACACACATGAGTCCAACAAGGTCAGGAGTAAATGAAAAGAAAAACCAAATGTTTGAAATGGTCCTGAATCTGGTAGACAGGAGTAAATGACATCTGATTGACAGGAGCAAAATTACAGTCCCAGAGTTCTGACAATTGCTCTATAAAACAAGTATATTCATATTGAAATATAGTATTTGTGTTTACATGGTGGTAAAGTTTGCATTATTATTCCCAACTGAAGGGAGAACCAGACTGTCTAATGGATCAAAATCCTGCTCTGGGAGAGTAGAGCTGCTTCACAGCACAACCTGGGCATCAGTGTGTGATGCTGCGTTCGACTGGCAGGATGCAGAGGTGGTGTGTCGAGAGCTGGACTGTGGGGCTCCTGTAGAGGTGCTGGGAGCAGCTGTATTTGGAGAAGGAAAGGGCCAGGTGTGGTCAGAGGAGATCCAGTGTGGAGGCAACGAGACTCAGATTCAACTCTGCCCAACATCTGCTCTGAACCACAGCTGCTCACATGAGAATGATGTGGGACTGTCTTGCAGAGGTAAAAAATAAAATATGTTATTATTGGATTTATAACAGACATGACATATTTAAGTACTGTCCCAATACATTATCATCTCTATTGTCTCTCCCTAGATGCTCTGAGGCTGGTGAATGGTAGCAGTCGCTGTTCTGGAAGAGTAGAGGTTCTCCACAGACAGCAGTGGGGCTCAGTGTGTAGTAACGGATGGGACCTGCATGATGCTGCAGTGGTGTGTAGAGAACTGGGCTGTGGAGAGGCTATAAAAGCTCTTAATGGGGCCTATTATGGACAGGGTTCAGGAAGTATCTGGATGAGTGGTTTGCAGTGTGTGGGGTCTGAGTCCACAGTGAAGGACTGCAGGTCACAAAGATGGGTTACAAAAAACTGTGGTCATCATCAGGATGCAGGAGTAATCTGCTCGGGTAGGTTAACTGAAACGTACTGCTAATTTTATTAATCAGAGGCATTATTACACGTCACATGATCATCATATATATATATTTAGAAAACATAGATCAGTGTATGAGGTTTGTGGGGCAATTTAGTAAACATGTACAGCTGAAAATTAAATATACTTTTTGATATATTTCAATATTTCAATTGTAGGAGTCAAACTGGTGGGCCGTTCTCATTGCTCTGGGAGAGTGGAGCTGCTTCATAAGGAGACCAGACACACAGTGTGTGAAGCTGCATTTGACTGGCAGGATGCAGAGGTGGTGTGTCGAGAGCTGGACTGTGGGGCTCCTGTAGAGGGGCTGGGAGCAGCTGCATTTGGAGAGGGAAAGGGCCAGGTGTGGTCAGAGGAGATCCAGTGTGGAGGCAACGAGACTCAGATTCAACTCTGCCCAACATCTGCTCTGAACCACAACTGCTCACATGAGAATGATGTGGGACTGTCTTGCAGAGGTACAAATAAAATAAGTTATTATTGGATTCATAACAGACATGACATATTTAGGCACTGTCCCAATCTATTATCATCTCTATTATCTCTCCCTAGATGCTCTGAGGCTGGTGAATGGTAGCAGTCGCTGTTCTGGAAGAGTAGAGGTTCTCCACAGACAGCAGTGGGGCTCAGTGTGTAGTAACGGATGGGACCTGCACGATGCTGCAGTGGTGTGTAGAGAACTGGGCTGTGGAGAGGCTATAAAAGCTCTTAATGGGGCCTATTATGGACAGGGTTCAGGAAGTATCTGGATGAGTGGTTTGCAGTGTGTGGGGTCTGAGTCCACAGTGAGGGACTGCAGGTCACAAGAATCGGTTGCAGAAAACTGTGGTCATCATCAGGATGCAGGAGTAATCTGCTCAGGTAGGTTAACTGAAACGTACTGCTAATTTTATTAATCAGAGGCATTATTACACGTATCATAATATAACTACATTTAGAAAACATAGGTCAGTGTATGAAGTTTGTGGGGTTATTTAGTAAACATGTACAGCTGAAAATTAAATATACTTTTTGATACATTGCAATATTTAAATGTACTCATAACAATCAATGTAAAATTGTAGGAGTCAAACTGGTGGGCCGTTCTCATTGCTCTGGGAGAGTGGAGCTGCTTCATAAGGAGAACAGACACACAGTGTGTGACGCTGCATTTGACTGGCAGGATGCAGAGGTGGTGTGTCGAGAGCTGGACTGTGGGGCTCCTGTAGAGGTGCTGGGAGGAGCTGCATTTGGAGAGGGAAAGGGCCAGGTGTGGTCAGAGGAGATCCAGTGTGGAGGCAACGAGACTCATATTCAACTCTGCCCAACATCTCCTACACCCTCACACAACTGCTCTCACAAGCATGATGTTGGTTTAGTTTGTACAGGTAACATAAGAGTCTAATTATAAAAAAACTACAGACTATTATTTCCCTTTGATAGTTAATTATCTAATCTATTAAGCCTGGAAGCCATGATGTTATGGTCTTTTCCCTTCAGATCTTGTGAAGTTGGTGAATGGTAGCAGTCGCTGTTCTGGGAGAGTGGAGGTTTATCATGGAGGAGAGTGGGGAACAGTGTGTGGTACTGATTGGAATCAGTTTAATACGGCAGTCGTGTGTAAAGAGTTGGGGTGTGGTCATGCTGTAGATATAATGCAATATGCCTACTTTGGAGAGGGAACAGGGAGAGTCCTGATGGCTGAGGTTGCCTGTGGGGGGAAGGAGACCAGACTTAAGGCCTGCCCTCATAAGGAAATGGGTAATCATACATGCCAACCTCGCAACAGTGTTGGAATCCTCTGCTCAGGTAAGGTGAACACAAGCTTGCAGTAGTTTGTAATTATATAAATAATTCATTGCAATTTCCATTTTTTAAATGATCATAATTGTGTGTCATACATGAGACATGATTACGTAATGCATAGTGCTACTTATTTCCACACAGAACACCGAGCTCTCAGGCTTGTGAACGGTTCCCACCAGTGCTCTGGGAGAGTCGAGGTGGTCCATGGGATCACCTGGGGTACAGTGTGTGATGCTGCGTTTGACGGGCAGGATGCAGAGGTGGTGTGTCGAGAGCTGGACTGTGGGGCTCCTGTAGAGATGCTGGGAGCAGCTGCATTTGGAGAGGGAAAGGGCAAGGTGTGGTCAGAGGAAATTCAGTGTGGCGGCAACGAGACTCAGATTCAACTCTGCCCAACACCTGCAGTAAATATCAACTGCTCACATGACAGGGATGTGGGGTTAGTTTGTTCTGGTAAGCACATGTTCTTTAAAATCATTTTTATATATTTTTTTTTACACATAACATTCTCTGAACTCCAGGCACAGTTTATGACATGGTGTGACTTTGTGTTTTCATCATTTGGCTGCTATAAAGTTACCTGTTCATAAAGATGAAAACAAATGCTTCCTCTCTGTCTCTGCCCTGCCCAGGATACACAGACGCCAGACTGGCAAATGGCACTGATTACTGCTCGGGCCGAGTGGAGCTCAAGTACCTCAGCGAATGGGGCACAGTGTGTGATGCATCCTGGGATATGAAGTCCTCCAGCGTGCTCTGCCATCAGTTGAACTGTGGAAGAGCTGTGGCTGTTGTAGGGCCAGAGTGGTTTGGTGAGGGGAGTGGAAGCATCTGGCCTGATGTGTTTGTGTGTGAGGGGAATGAAACTGGCCTCTCAGAATGTGGAATCTCCTGGTGGAGTCGAGCTGCATGCTCCCATAGACAGGATGCTGGAGTGATCTGCTCAGGTGAGCACATGAACTGCATGGCCGTGTTGACATTGCTCAATGTAAACAATATGATCTGGTCTCTGACTGATTGCAGTTCATCAGCCCTCATGTTGTGTTCGCAAAATGGTTACACTTGTTGTGGTCACGGTCAGAATTTACTGGCCCAGTTTAAAGATTAATAATGCTTTTTTGTAAACATTTGACCAAAATTAACAATGTGATTTATGATGATAATTCACATCTATTTATATCAGCTTCCAAATGACTGCCTTAAATGTGACATCTGACAACTTTACCATTTATTTCCAGTCATATAACTCTGAGTTTTACAGACTTGGACATTCATTTTAAAGGCCGGTCATTATTGACCAGAGGCACAGCAAATGTAGCAATGTTAAATTATTTGGAAAAGATTTGGTGTGAATTTAGTTACTTTTGAATTGGACTAAGCACCTTGATTTCACAAATAGTGTGATTTTTAGTTACTATTGAATCAGACATATAATCCCAATAGATTTGAAATCGGACTGAGCACATTAATATCACAAGTTTATTGGCTGACAAAAAAATGGTTGTGCAGTTTGTCTGGCATATGAAATATTTGAATTAAACTAAAGAATATTTGCAGGTTCATCCTTCTCTCTGGACAATGGGACGGTGCGCTTGTCTGGAAGGAGCCGTTGTGAAGGAGAGGTGGAGGTTTACGTCAGCCAGAGGTGGAGGAGAGTTCTGCTGGACTCCTGGAATCGGTCTGAAGCCTCCGTGGTGTGCAGACAGCTGGCCTGCGGTTCTGCTGTTGGGTTCTCTGGTTCTGCTGAGACGGAGGGTGATGGGTGTGTCTCAGGGTTCCGATGTTCTGGACATGAGACTCATCTGGGAAACTGCAGCACTCCTCAGATGCTAAACTGCAGTTCTAGCCTGCACGTGACCATCGTCTGCTCAGGTGTGTACAGCTCAAAGTCTGACAGTGATCCTGTAGCTGAACTGTATGTCAAACTGGTTTTCTTCTGCCTGCAGGTTATCCATCTGTCTCAGTGCCATTATCTGTACCAATCAGAAATTCTCATTTAACCATAATCCACTCCACACATTGATAATAGTGGTTACTACAGAAGATATTTATGGAAAGACACCAATGCTGTCATCAATCTGTGATGTGCAGTTCCACACTTTTCACTTGGGGTGTAAAGAAATGCCTTTCCCTGGCTTTTGTCGAACTCTTCCAATAATGATGAACTCAACTGCTCTATGGATTTGTTACTAATATTGCTGTAGATCCACATCTATAAATAAACACTGGAAATATAGCTGGAAATACAGACATTACTTTAACAGATGGATAAATCCAGGCACTTGCAATAATAAATAGCATCCATATCCATAAATGAAACATTTCATGTCATTCACCACGTTCCTCATCTCAGGCCATCAGCCAGTCAGGTTGGTGGGATCCCGAGGAGATTGCGCCGGCCGGCTGGAGGTGTTACACAACAGCTCGTGGGGGACTGTGTGCGATGACTCCTGGGACATGGAGTGATGGAGATAATTTCCAAACACTGTTAATGACTTAAGAATATAATAATCAAGTGCCTTGTATTATTAATTCCTTGTATGAATCATGTGCTTATGAAAACAGAAACATGGCTTTTCTGTGTTTCTGTGTGCGTGTGTAACTTAGAATATTAGGTGCCACTTAGTCTGCATATGTACAAGAGCATGTTTAGACCAGAAGAGATAAGAAGGGTCGAACTGTGCTTCTTCCAACCTTGCAAAACTTCCATCCTTGCCTCGGACGTGAGAAATCCACCACGTGATTATCCCTGCTGAATGCTCAACTTCTGTCTACATAAACCTTGTGTGATGTGTTTATCATTGCTTCACTTTCAGCCTTGTGCTGGGAGTGAGCCCGATTGCAAATATTGTTTGTTTAATAAATATACTTATATGCAGCTCCGGAGTCCTGAGGTAACTAGGGTGAATTTTCACCTATCATATTTGGGGGCTCGTGACCGGGATTCCAACAACCTCAACGGCTCTCCACGCTGGGCTAATCATCAGGACCTGAATCATACGGAGGAGTATGAGACTCTGTTTTTCTAAAGACCTCCAACTTGAATTGGAAGGAGGCCAGGTTCTGCCAGCGGGGAGAGCCGAGAGTGAAGGAAAATAATTGGACTGTAGGGTGTGGACTCCGAGCTGTTTGTGAGTATATTGTTTGTTTGTTGTAAGTGCACGGTAGTATATTGTTGGTTTATTGTTTGTTTCAGTTTTGTGTACACGTGTCTTCGAGTGGGGCTGTGTTGCCTGTTCTCCGCGGGGTAGAGAAGGAATTCTTTAAGGTTACAAAGTTGTTAGAGATATTCCTGCTTGCCTCGTGTGTTGAACGAATTTGCTAGCTGTGTTAAAAGGTTGTAAATGAGAGATAAACCTGCGTGGTAGGGGGTCCTCCGCAAACTCTTCGGTTGTAAATGAGAGATTAAACCTGCGTGGTAGGGGGTCCTCCGCAAACTCTTCGGTTGTAAATGAGAGATAAACTGCGTGGTAGGGGGTCCTCCGCAAACTCTTCGGTTGTAAATGAGAGATAAACCTGCGTGGTAGGGGGTCCTCCGCAAACTCTTCGGGGTAAATGAGAGATATATCCCCTTGGCCACTGGAAAGCCTGTACAAACTCTTCGGGGTAATGAGAGATATATCCCCTTGGCCACTGGAAGCCTGTACAAACTCTTCGGGGTAAATGAGAGATATATCCCCTTGGCCACTGGAAGCCTGTACAAACTCTTCGGGTAAATGAGAGATATATCCCTTGGCCACTGGAAGCCTGTACAAACTCTCTAGACCTATTTCTAGACGACTCCGGAGAAGTCTCTTAAAGGTCTATCCATTCCCCCTTACCTTGTGTTACCTGTGGGGTTGATACTAACTGTTTTAGATATATTTCTGAAAGAATTTGCAAGAGTCAGAGATACTCCTGTGTTATTTTTCTGTGGGATTGAGACAAACTTTTTACAATGGGTAAAACACAGATAATTATAGTCATAATTTATGTAATTAAAGGACTGATTTCGCATTACTGAGATGCCTTGACCCAGAACAGTAGGGGACTGATCACCCCAGGGAAATTCCCTGGCCTCAACCTCCTCACCAAACGAGTGAGACGGGGGCCCTCTGGTTGGGCTCGAGTTGACTCAGCATTGCGATCTCAAGAACAAACTATGAGAGTCTGAAAATAGAAACATAACTAACCCTAGTGTGAAGAATAAGATAAAGGTAATTTAAAAGGTTTCAAGAGCAGTTATTATTAGAGGTATTAGAGAAATACATAAAAATAACTTACAAATGGGAAAAAGTGCGTCAAAAGCAGAAGACGCACATGATAATAGCAATAAGAGGTGGTTTAAAATGTCTACAACAAGAAGAAAATTGTAACACTGATTTGAAAATGTTTTTACATTATTGGTTGCACCAAACAGAGCAAAGCTAACGTTAATGGTGGCAAGAAAGCCAATGATTTTTTGTTTTGTTTTGTTTTATGTGACTTTGGTGCCTGCTGAGCAGTAATCAGAGAATTAGATGCCCAGAACAGTAAGGTTGTAAGAAGAAAGAGACATCTAAAAGCAGAGTTTGAAACAGGAGAGATATTTCAAAATACAGATTATGTTTCAAAAACATGCCCTACAAAACTTATTAGGAAGAGATGTGATGTGGGTTGGACATTAGAATTGTTCCAACAATACATGGGTTTTAGAATAAATGAAACAATGATGTCCCAAAATATTATTATGTATAGAATATACACTGTTAAGCCCAAAAAAGATTTTAAGAGAAATGTAAGCCTGTCACACTAACTACATTAACCTAGACTGATACATTGGACAGGATGGGTGGGGCTGAGTGCTGGCTCAAAAGACTGTATTCTCACAAGCCATGAGCTCAAACTTAGCTACAGTTCGAGGGACAGTCAATTGTTTGTTGAACATCTAGTGCTGTTCCTCCAGATAAGAAGACCTGTAAACAACATACCCTGGCGTTGTTAAGATTTTTAGCAGAAACAAGGCCACAACATTAGCAGCTGTGGTCCACTAAAGTAAAGCTATCTTAAAAAGCACCTCAGCCACAGACAAAGAAATAAATGATGTATTTTCTGAGAATGACTAACTTCTGTAGATAATGGATTCCTAACCACGCGTTAGAAACACAAATGTTGCAGAGTTTACTTATTCTCAGCCCAGGTCAGCAGGAGATATTATTAAAAGGCCTGAAGATGGAAAGCAGGCATTTGAACAGATAAAACAACTGTTGGTCAGTTCTGCTGTCCTAGCACATCCCATGACATGACAAAGCCATTCGTACAAACTGTAGACTGTAAAAAAGGTTATATAACATCTGTGTTAATGCATAAGTGGGGACTTAAAAGTTGATATCAGTGGCATACTAGTCAACCCGGCTAGATCCAGTAGCCAAGCAATGTCTGAATGTTTACAAGCAGTAGTGGCTGCAGCCTTGGCGGTGCAGGCCTCTGCTCCTATTGTACTAAAGAGACACTTACACTGAAAGTTCCACATGCGTACTTTTTTTTTTTGCTCACTCAGCCTCATATCAATATTGAGCGCTGCGTGACATTTAACCCAGTTACACTTTTACTTACGGCAGAGGACAGATAAAAACTATGGCAGCCAGAGCTGACCTTACAAGATATGCCTTTTCCAGAAGCTGATTTAACTATTGTTTGTTGATGGTTTCAAGCTAATAAACCTTGAACGCATAGCCACTACTTCCACACTATTCCGCACAGGCAGCGGAACTAATTGCACTGATTGCGCACACACATGCAAAAGACCCGGTTTCATTGGGAAACCACAAAGCAGACAAGGCCACTTAACCAGGCCAAACTACAACAACCATCTGACACATACACAATTGAAGAATTAGATCTCACAATATTAAAAGATATGCTGCAATATTGAGCCATGGTGAAAACATGCCTCAATAAGTGGGGATAGTAAGCATATATTTGTACTTTATATTCATGAGAAAGATGTTTAATCATTCATTATTGATTTTATTGAGTTAAATCCCAACGAAAGAAAGAAATATTGTCTAGCCATAGACAATCACTGTTCATACAACCCCCAGTCAGCAGGACTGGTAGAAAAGAATGAACCGAACTGTTAAAAGCAATTTGAGAATCTTAGAGTGAAATTAGTGATATTAAGCATGAATGTTGTTATCACTGTTTGAAATGATGTATGGAAGAATCTACACTGCCTCAGCACTCAAACCATTTGCTGAACAGACTAAGAGATTGAATATACATTTGCAGAATATATGGCAAACATGTGAATTAGCAAAATGCTCTCAGAACTCTCTGTGCTCCGCAGGAACCTGTGAAGCTGAAACCAAGGTTGGGCCAGGAGATTGGGTCCTAATCAACAGCCTCCAAAGAAAACACTGCCACTTGCCCAAGTGGGACAGACCCTACAAAGTGCTACTGTCAACATCTACCACAGTCAAAATAGCGAAGAGAGCACCTGGATACATCTAACACATTGTAAACGAGTAAGCCTTCTTTAGAAAGAGACAGAGGATAGGAGCTGTCTTCCTCTACAGTTTTTCCAAGGCCGGGCCACTGTGACAGAAGTCCAGCTACAAAGGGGATTCTTTGCGTTAGGCAATTTTTCGTCTCAAACCTGGTGAAGAAAACTACACTGTCCAGTGGGGTAAAAGAGCCTAGTGGATACTGGGAGGGCAGGGAGGTCCTATCTCTGTGAAGTCATGGGGAGTTACAAGGGAAAAATGAAACAATGTGTGAAACATTTGATAATAACCGTACTGCTCTACATTTTGGTACTGTTAACATATTGATCACAACAGGCACCGGTCTTGGTCAAATGTCCGCGATGGGGCCTACCTAAAGATCATCCGTGGTGATGGGAAAACCAGACTGCCCAAACACACTTTCCACAAAGAGACTGTTTACATTTTCCTGCCCAGTAATATTCAACAGCCGATGTGATCTGCAGAATGCCTGATGGGGAACAGGGCCTTCAAGGACACAGCAAAGAGGCCTTGTTTGAATGTTATCTGAAGCCTAGGCGAGCTAATGACACACACACACACACACACACTCACACTCACACTCGACACCCACTATGTTGGCCTACAAATGCAAAGTATACAAATGTGTGATGTGAAAAATGATGATTGACTTATGATGAGATGAAATAATGGTCAGTAATGATCTCTGTTCCGAAAATCCATGTGATGAAGCTCAGAGTGATGATTTTGAGGTTATCCATTGAAATTGATAATTGACGAATTAAGAAAGATGATTTGTGATTTTGATGGTGATTTTGAATTATCCATTGAAACGGATAAAAGGAGGGACTGATGGAGATAATTTCCAAACACTGTTAATGACTTAAGAATATAATAATCAAGTGCCTTGTATTATTAATTCCTTGTATGAATCATGTGCTTATGAAAACAGAAACATGGCTTTTCTGTGTTTCTGTGTGCGTGTGTAACTTAGAATATTAGGTGCCACTTAGTCTGCATATGTACAAGAGCATGTTTAGACCAGAAGAGATAAGAAGGGTCGAACTGTGCTTCTTCCAACCTTGCAAAACTTCCATCCTTGCCTCGGACGTGAGAAATCCACCACGTGATTATCCCTGCTGAATGCTCAACTTCTGTCTACATAAACCTTGTGTGATGTGTTTATCATTGCTTCACTTTCAGCCTTGTGCTGGGAGTGAGCCCGATTGCAAATATTGTTTGTTTAATAAATATACTTATATGCAGCTCCGGAGTCCTGAGGTAACTAGGGTGAATTTTCACCTATCATGGAGGATGCCCAGGTAGTGTGCAGACAGCTGCAGTGTGGTACAGCCCTCAGGGTTGAGGTACCTGCATCCTTTCATCCAGGAGACGTGCCCATCTGGCTGAGCGAGGTGGGCTGCGCAGGTGACGAGACGAGCCTGTGGGAGTGTCCCTCAGCAGGGTGGGGACGCCATGACTGCTCACACAAAGAGGATGTGTGGGTCATGTGCTCAGGTACAAACACCTCATACTGGTCACTGAGCTACATGTTTACCTTCAATTGTTCATATCCGCATCAAATGGATCACAGAGGTTTGAAAAACTATTCAAACCTCTATCTATTTGTTATATCAGCAAATTATTTTATTTATCAATGTGTATTTGAAAAGATTCTCATTTGGATGGATAGAGCAGTTACAACTTTTAAGACAGGTGAATCTTTCTGTTGTTTAAGAGTTGTGAAACTGTCATAGACAGAACTTTCATACATAATATCTGTTTTCGTTGCCACAGAGTTCATTCAGCTGAGAGAAAACACAGTGCGTTATGGACCATGCACAGGTGTTATAGAGGTCTATTACAGTGGCACCTGGGGGGAAATATGCTTCAATGACATGGACAAAGACACAGGCTCAGTGATTTGCCAACAGTTAGGTTGTGGAGGTTTTAGAAAGACCTATGCAGTAAGGTCAACTAAAGGCCAGCGACTGAGCCCTCCCCGGTGTAGGAAGCATGATACACATCTTGAGCAGTGCAAACCTTTTCAGTGGGGACAATCCTGTGAGGAGGTTGCTGAACTTCATTGTACAGGTCAGAATTAGTACCCTCTAAAGTTATGCTTCTTCTAATTTTAATCAGTTTTGTACTGTGCAGGCTCTATTTTTTATATTCATTTTCATATTTTAGGAGGTGGAAAAAATGTAGGAAGTGGAAAAAATGCGTCTATCCTACACGAAGTCATGGAATGTCCAGGTGGGACCAATGCCTTTGGTTTTATATTGACCCTTTGAAATGATTTTTTTACCATATTTTTCTTACTGTATTGTTTTACTAAACTGGGAGATATCTCTAATTATATATATAAATATAAAAAAACACATATTATTAATATTAGTTATTTTTGAACAGTTGTTTTTGAACAGTTATTTTTGAGGTTAAGAACATGAGGCTAGTCAGTGTCCCTCTCTCCTCTTCCAGGTGCTCCAGGGCTGAGGCTGGTGGGGGGTCTCACTCACTGCTCGGGGAGGGTGGAGGTGCTCCTGCAGGGAGAGTGGGGGACGGTGTGTGACGACTCCTGGGACAAGAAGGACGCCCAGGTGGTCTGCAGGCAGCTGGACTGTGGGGAGCCTGTGGATGTAGGGGGGGAGCAGGGCACATTTGGGAGGGGGAACGGTGCCATCTGGCTGGACGAGGTGATCTGCACAGGCAATGAGCACCACCTGTGGGACTGCTGCCGCGCCCCTCTGAACCAGAGTGACTGCACCCATAAGGAGGACGCCTGGGTCAACTGCACAGGTGGGGGAGCACAGAGATGCTGTAGATGGGCATCGACCAATATGCATTTTTCAGGACTGATATCAATATCTAATGACTTAGGATGGGGAAGCACTGAAATTGTTGTCATTTCTGTGACCTATTTAGCACTTTTGTTATTGTCCAAACCATATTTAGTTCCTATGCCAGGGATGCAACAGGGTGGAAAACCCTAAGAGATTCAAGGGATGAAGTGCTAGACAGGGGCTCTGGATCCCTCCAGGCAGAACAGATTATTGAGAATCTTTTCAGGACTCCTGACAAGAGTCCAGCATTTGTATCTACAGCCATGTTCTGTTCTCTAGGGTGAATGACGCAAATTTTCAGTAGCAAAACTGTAAGTGAATTCTTCAGGGCCTCCATCTTCCACCCGCCGTCATCCTGTAAGAACCACAGGTCGTCCATGTGAGCCTGCAGGGTTTCCTGTCTCTCCAGCGGCCATAGCGGCTCTGGGGCTCCTGTTCCTGCTGCTGCTGGGGTCACTGGTTGTGCTGGTGGGGCAGAACAGGTCACTCAGGAGAGGTGCTGTAACACCTTCATTATTTCAATAAGTGTTCTTCGCATGATTTCTGCTTTTTTATGCCATATTTGACTGTCAAGGATTTCGTGTCAAATGACATATCGGTTTGAAAATGTATGCATTTGTCACAGTAAAGTCATTTAAACAGTAACAGCCTTAATGTCATCAAATATAAAGCACTAATTTAATTGCAATGACCCAATGGTATATTAAGTATTAGTGTATTAAATTATTTCATGGAGGTTTGTCACTTTTCCTACCCTACAGCTCTCTCCAAGATTAGACACATGGCACTTAATGAAGCTGTCTATGAGGAGCTAATCCCCAGACTGACCACAGCCGGCACCTCCAGAGGTCGTCAGAGAGGTGAGAGGCCTTCAGGCTGGGTTTATGAACACCTCAGACACACAATCTGTACTCCTAGCACTGAGACCAAGCATGCAGACAAACAAACATGTACTGTATGACACATCACACATTGAGGACATGTTGCACTACTACTGTTGTGCATACTATTAGCAGAGTGCCAGAATTAGCTCTCGGATCTCTGAAAATAAAAAAATTAAAAAATGTTTTTCGTGTGCGTCATACTGATAAGAATCAGTAGAGAAGGTTGGAGTGAACCTCATTAGCTCTTCCTGTTGTAAGACCTGAAGCAGAAAACCGCAGCGGTCTCACAGCTGCATCAAACATGCAGCAGAGGAGCTGATGGGAAAGAGGTGATGATCATAACTGCCAAACCACAGTGTGCACTCGTGATGTTTGCAAGAACATGAGCAAATTAACGTGAATGTACACACACTCAAGCCCCTGTGCACGACTCAGTGTGTTGGTGTGTGTTTCATGATGTCCCTGCAGATATGCAAAACCAGTACACTGTGAGACTAGGTTTGTTTAGGTCACTGAATGTGACACAACTTTAGTATTTTCCCTCTGACAGGGCGCGTCCTGAATGAAGACGTGGACGATGATGAGAGGAGACCCATCTCAGGTAATGGGATGAGAGGGGGGGCTGCTGACTGACTCTTTGAAGGGCTCCTGTCGATGTCTGATGCATGGTCTGTCTTAACTTTTCCAGTTGCTTCTCTGAGAGAGCCGACGGTGGAGTACTATGATGATGTGACTGCTGATGATAATGAGACCAACCTCGATGATATCTTGATAGGTGTGTGTTTTATGTGTTCTGTTGTGTGTTTTCTTTTCTGTGTTTTTCTGTTTCTTTTACACACCTAACTTATTATATAGGATAACAAGGACATGAATGTATTACAGATGTACAAGGCTTACTGTTTGGTTCAGGAGAGAAGGAGACAGACAAGCAGCCAGAGACGTACGATGATGTCGATGGTGACACCATTGTGGAGAAGTCATGTGACGTGACGGGTGAGTGAGATCAAAGCAGAACAGCAGATGGAGCAGAGACCGAGGCTGAGTTTGCTCCTCAGTAAACGGGGACTTGTAAAAGTGTTTACAAAATATCTTATCACACAAGCGTTTTGCTGTTTGACTAAAATCATCTATATATTATACAAAAGACCAGTAACATTTTGCGCAAGAGAGCCCTTTGGTATTCTAAGATGAATTATTCATGACAAAGCCACTAAGAATTTATTCTGAAATTGGAATGTTGCATGCATCTTATATTTCTATGTTTGGGTTGCCTTTTTTATTGGTGGATTAAAACTGTCTAACTGTCCTTCCACAGACTACGTCCTAGAGAACACAGGATATGATGATGTGGGAGACAGTGTTGAGGGACTCATCTCAGGTAGGGAGGACTGCCTTGAGAGCAGGTCCTGGATCAGTGGGACTGACATTGTTATTGCATCATGCCATGTAGAATGTAGAGCTGGAATGAGAGTTAACATAGAACCAGTGGCTGGTGGAGTCTGATGGTTAATGAGAGGGTTGCTGTCAACAGAGTCTGTGAGAGAGGAGGGGCTGGAGTATTATGATGACATCATCACTGATGAGATCGACCCTAAAATGACCAAGGGTGAGTCTGTATCTGCATTTTATGAACTGTTCTGCTGTAGTGTAATCCACAGAATGAACTTGCACAGGAAAAAAACAGAATCTCTTTGTGACAGTCTGTCTTAATGTGCATGATTGGCGAATGTTTATCTAATTTAAGCAATGGAAGAGAGAAAGCCTGCCAATGGAGAAGAAGTGGAGTATTATGATGACATCACAAATGAGGAGAATTACCTTAAATTGACAGCAGGTATGGGACTTTATTTTTTGATATTGATATCTCATGAGCAAAATACTTAATTCTCACAAATCTATTAAGGAACACATTTGTTAATTAACCTTTGTTTTCTTTTATTTTTCCCAAATAATATTGGGCTTCTCCTTTCTAGAAGGTTCTTACAGAACATTCTAATTTCTTCTTTGTAGCTGTACATTTTTGGGACATCTTTAATTGTATATTTTGAAAGAAGGCTTAATTGTTTGATTTCCTCTGTTCTGTTCTCTCAGCACAGTAAATGGCATTGTCATGCAGGGACGTGCGGTCATATGAGGCAGGTGAGGCAGAGCCTCATCTTGAAAAGTAAAAAAAATATATATATATATTTTATAAAAAAATATATAAAATAAAATAAATATTCATATTTCTCTACTAATCTGTGGTATAGGTGTAATTTCTGCATGATTCCAATCATTTCTAGCATTTTTATCATCAAAATCGCTGAATTCGCTGAATTTGCGCATGTCCTATTCAAATAGACGGGAGAAAACAGGTTAGGCACAATGGCCCTCATTCTCGAACATTTTCTGAAGTTTCTTCTGAAATGTTTCTTACGGGCTTCGGAAAAACAACGTAAGCAAAAGACATCCGCCAAATTCATGCACGCTTGAAAATGCGGTCCTACGCAGCAGAAGTTTTCTGGGCTGTGCTCCCCCGGAAGAGTTTTCTTAAATTGAAAGCGCGTTCTCGTGCTCCTGAATTTGCATACATACACGCCCTGCCAGCTCCTTATAAGGGCACGCAACCGTAGTGACGTGTGCAGTCGGAATCGACCGAATCTACACGAAAGCAACTCGTAAACGAGTCATGTCAAAGCGGTTTCGTGTACATTACATTTAGTCATTTAGCAGACACTTTTGTCCAAAGCGACGTACAAGGGATAGAACAGTCAAGCTACGAGCAATAGAGACCTAGTGTAACAATAAATACTACTTTACATAAGAAATAGAAAAACGAAATAGGAAATAAAAACGAAGTGCAGGAATGTAACTGCTATAAGTGCAAGTTAAGCACTAGTCGAAGTGCCAGTTAGGAAGGGAGGTGCTCTCTGAAGAGTTGGGTCTTCAAAAGCTTCTTAAAGGTAGAGAGGGACGCGCCTGCTCTGGTAGTGCTAGGCAGTTCGTTCCACCAACGTGGAACTACTTGAAAATTCTGGATTGCCGTACTTGCACAGACGGCAGTGCCAAACGACGCTCACTAGACGAGCGCAGCATTCCGGTGTAGTCCTTTTATTTATTTTATGAAAGTCTTCTGAAGTTCAGAGCAAATCCCAGATGAGAAAACTTTCATGAATGCCAAATGTTGTCCTAAAATTGTCACCAACGATTTCTCACAAATTCATTAACACGGAGAGTTTTCTTAAATGCGATTCCTCAAAAAACCACAAGATGGCCCACGGCCGAATGTTGTCCTAAATCCAATTCCTCTTAAATTCATTGGGCCTCATTCTCGAACGCAGTTAAGAAGAATTTAAGAGGAATTTAAGAGGAATTTCTTCTGAATTGGATTTAGGACAACATTTGGCATTCATGAAAGTTTTCTCATCTGGGATTTGCTCTAAACTTCAGAAGACTTTCCGAACTCGAAATAGCAGTCGTAACTCGGCTTGGCCCCGTGAGCCATCTTGTGGTTTTTTGAGGAATCGCATTTAAGAAAACTCTCCGTGTTAATGAATTTGTGAGAAATCGTTGGTGATTGCGTTCACATCAACTCTACAGATCCTCGGATTAAAGTATCATTAACAATTACGTTTCACATGTAGGCCTATAGTCATGATTCTACGAGGCACCGTGATGTCATAAAATAAATAAAAGGACTACACCGGAATGCTGCGCTCGTCTAGTGAGCGTCGTTTGGCACTGCCGTCTGTGCAAGTACGGCAATCCAGAATTTTCAAGTAGTTCCACGTTGGTGGAACAAACTGCCTAGCACTACCAGAGCAGGCGCGTCCCTCTCTACCTTTAAGAAGCTTTTGAAGACCCAACTCTTCAGAGAGCATCTCCCTTCCTAACTGGCACTTCGACTAGTGCTTAACTTGCACTTATAGCAGTTACATTCCTGCACTTAGTTTTTATTTCCTATTTCGTTTTTCTATTTCTTATGTAAAGTAGTATTTATTGTTACACTAGGTCTCTATTGCTCGTAGCTTGACTGTTCTATCCCTTGTACGTCGCTTTGGACAAAAGTGTCTGCTAAATGACTAAATGTAATGTACACGAACACTGCTGTTGCTTTCGTGTAGATTCGGTCGATTCCGACTGCACACGTCACTACGGTTGCGTGCCTTTATAAGGAGCTGGCAGGGCGTGTATGTATGCAAATTCAGGAGCACGAGAACGCGCTTTCAATTTAAGAAAACTCTTCCGGGGGAGCACAGCCCAGAAAACTTCTGCTGCGTAGGACCACATTTTCAACCGTGCATAAATTTGGCGGATGTCTTTTGCTTACGTTGTTTTTCCGAAGCCCGTAAGAAACATTTCAGAAGAAACTTCAGAAAATGTTCGAGAATGAGGGCCAATGTATTGTCTATGGGAGCTAGTGAGGCAGTGCCTCACCTAGGATTGCGCAATCGCTCCAAAATGGGTTTTGCGCATGCGTAGAACCTTTGAGCTGAGTTTAAAACGCATTGAAAAATCATGTAGGTGAGGCACACAGTACCTCTGCCTCAATAAAGGGGGCGTGCGAGAGCGCACCTGTCGGGGTTATGCTGGGGAACGTTGCTCTTCTTCTACACTTCTGTGGAATGGAAGATTGTATTGCTAAACTGAAGCAGTTCTCAAAACTAGACTTTCAGTCCAAACGTGAAATGATTAATAATGGGAGACCCATGCTGGAGCTAAAATGTATGCTTCAAGCGACGGGACAGAAGATAACTCGATCGACTTCTCACATTCAAAGCCAAATTCCTTTGAACATGTTTGGAACCTCAAGAATAAATTTGGTTTTGAACTTACAGCGGCAGCTCCGTTGATTTCGCATTATTTCTCTTGGGATTGTTTTATGTCTATGTGAAGCCATTTAACATCACACAAGTGGTTGTGATCACTTTGAACCCAAGACTGCTTTTTATTGGTGAGATCATTTTGGAAATTAAACTTAAATTGTAGGTAAATTGTGTTTCCTGGTTGCAATGGTTATCCTGTTGCTACGTTAGCCGAAATAGCTAGCTAAGGACACTTAATAACCTTACGAGTTAATCGGAAGAGTTCAATTTGCATGAAATGATAGCTGGTTATCTAGCTGATGTTATAGTCTCCTCGATTTAACTATTCAAATTATAATGGGAAAAGGTAGAAACCCTCAGGGTGCTTGTGCAACTTCGTAAGAAAGAGTTCATATTCACGAGTTCATATTCATGAGTGCATAATATTTACACATGAGTTCATCACAAGCTAGCAGCTGTATGCACCTTACCTATGTGTGTGTAAAGAATGCTGATATGAAAAACAACCAGTAGTCAATGTGAAAGCTGCCAATCTAATGGTGATCGTAGATACTCTATTGGGTTTATCATAAACAATCATTTACAAATACAAATCATTTACAAATACATAAACCGTTTATGTATTTGTAAATTTGACTCTGAAAGAATCAGTGTCTCACCAGCCACGAACTCACCGCACGTCACTGTTGTCATGCTACTGCTGCAAAAGTGGCCTGTAGTTTATATGAAGTGCATGAAGACACTTAACCAAAATAACCCATAATTCACTCTGTCTCCATCTTGATATTGAAGGGGTGATGGCAGCAGACCAACTTCAGGGGAATGATAGTGTCGTCACCGGTGAGTAGTCCAGCATTTGAATGGTCTCCAGCTAAATTATTATTCTTAATATCATTTTTATTGTTGTAGTTATAGTAACAATTGATGGTTCTAATATGATGCTTAATATTGTGTCATGAATTTAATTGCATTATGCTTATTTCTTTATTTCACGGCTTTAAATTAATGTTAAATATTTACATTTAATTGACATTTCATCTGTATTGTAGTATACAACTGCCACCACACGTTATATTTTCAACAAAATGCAGAATGAGGGGAGGGGGTCTATAAAGGTTTAGGATTAATATAGTATGAACACCAGAGGTTTTTTAGCGCACCATGAGGACACAAATGAAGCTCAGGGTGGATACTCCAGAGGGGTATTCCAAGTGCCTGGTTTGGTGACAATCCTGGGTAAATTAACTCAGAGTAAATGGTAAACTTCCTAATAGAAGAGCCCCATGGCTTTGATTTGCTTGGAGAATGAAGCCATCGGGCTCTTCTATTAGATGTTTTACCACTTACTCTGAGTCAATGACTGTATATAGAGTATATATGGTATACAGTATATGGTCATTACTATGAGTTAACTTACCTAGGTTTATCACTAACCACGTAAGCTACCTTCATATTTGTTTTGATTGGTCAGTATTATGAGTAACTCTTGATGTTCTTGGTAGGGATTGATTATGATGATGTGGGGGTGGAGTCTGAGGAGTGACACTGGACATGAAGAGGTCAGCAGAGGACTCCCATCAGCTGTGGTGGACTAGAGCTCTGAGTTTATCATTGAGAGATGCCAGACACTGGCACTCTGAGATTCTTCTGAATGAAGAGTGCATTACAAATAAAATGAATTATTATTATTATTATTAGACATATTTGATAGGGCTTTTCAATCCCATATATATTTTATAGTGCTTTTTAATGCCATATATACTTGATAATGCTTTTTAATGTCATATATATATATATGATAGGGCTTTTTAATAACATATATATATATTTGACAGTGCTTTTAAATGTCATGTGTATTTAGGAATGTTTTTTTTATACTATTTATCTTTGACAGTGTTTTTTAATGCGATATATATATGATAGGGCTTTTTAATAACATATATATTTGATAGAGATTTTTAATTCCATTTATATTTGAAAGGGGGTTTTAATAACATATATATTTGATAGAGTTTTTTAATGCCATATGTATTTGGTAGAGCTTTTAATGATCTGCGTTTTGATTTTTTTTTTTCATGATCTCCTTACTGAAATTTAGGCAATGATTATATGGCTTTCTTATGTATCTTTTTGTTTATCCATGGAAATATTTGCTTTATTATCTACAGCAAACTAAAAGAAAAACTAGACATTTCAAAACCTTTTAAACTCTGATCTGTAAAAAGGAAATAATTTCCTTCAATAACAAAGACTTGCCAGCAAGCCATAACAGCAGGCTATGTTAAATTGTATAGTCAGGGCATGTTTTTTTCTCTTTTATGTTCTGCTGAGATTTTCAATACATTTTAAGTGAACCTTGTGTGTTAATCATAGATTCCTAACTGCCCTGTTGTTGAACTGTATATTAGAACCAACTGGTTGTCCTTCAGTCAAGTTTCTTCATGTGTTTGGCAGCTGAGACATGAAATGGTGTCTGTGAGCCCAGCCATCATAGTAACAGATTTAATATGTGAGTAAATCAGGTTCACTAAGCCCAGTGTCCAGTGAACCTGAAAGATCACTGCCTCCTATCTCCATGCTGATCTTTGATTGGATGGAGGGATATGTTTTCTTCAGCCTGTGATGATGGTCTCTGAAGACCTGTACATGCTGAACATATTCAGGGTAGTTGATCGTATGGCTCCCTCTAGAGGCCAATATTTTATTGTAAAAAATTCTTCTTAACAAGAAATTAAAATGCTTCTGGACTTCTGATGATGTTACTCTGAAGACATTATGAATAAACAGTGTTTCTCAATAATATTGTGCAGTTTACACACACACTCTGTTTTAAAGCCTTTAAGTATATATGTTTACATATCTTGCTTGGCACAACACTCACAATAAGAGAATTCCAAAAATGAACACAAGATGATATTGATAGACCATTACTGGTATAACAAGCCATATACTAATTCCGGCAAAAGAGTGAATATTTCAGTTTTTTTTTTTTTTTCAGACTTCATTCAGACCCTTTTTAACACATTATTTCATACAAGGTCAAGTATGAATCCACTGAAAAAGAGAGTTCAGCACTTTGACTCCTGCAGCCCCATTAACACTCATTTACATACACTGCTGGTTAACTTTAAAAAAAAAAAAACCCCTGCTTGAAACGTTTTTCTTTTTTTTTTCATAAAAATGTATGCGTCATACCCAGCAAAGCCATCTTTAAACAATTATATTGATTAGAAGATACAGAAAATACTTCTGTAGCATTCACGTGATTATTAAAATGTCTCTCCAGCATATCCTCTCATCTTCTCCCTGAGTGTTCCCGTGGCATTACTGTTTGGCCTGGACCCAACATGGGTGGCTGAGAGCCCCTAGTGGTTTGAGACGGTATTGATGGGAGTTTAGTATAAAACCCAAGAGCAGGGCCCACAGATCAGGCCAGGCCTGTGCAGTTTACACACTTACGCTGTTTCAGAGCCTTTACGTATATATTTGTTTACACGGAATTTAAAAATAATTTTAAATTCAATTTTATTGTACCTATGGCACACACATTACTACACTTCCTCATATATACACCACTGGCCTTCCTCTTCATAGGTAGGTCAACATGTTTAATATGAGATGTTAGTTTAGCACGCATTGCCTTCCTGAAATAAACACAAACAGCTCAGTTTGGGTTGTTGCAAAAACAATGGACTTTCCCAACATGAAAACATAACAAATAAAATCGGCTGGTTTAGGTTAAGTGGCTCTGCATTATTAATCTGTGTAGGCCTACAGCATCCAACAGTACTTTTCTTTTCAATTAAATTAAATTACAATTTTATTTATATAGTGCCTAAACAATAGAATTGTCTCAAGGAGCTTTAGAGCCGAGTGCCTGGACCCCCTTAGAGCAAGCACAATGGCTAGAACACGTCTTCAAGACACCCAGAATGCAATTGTTCAAAGCGTTGTGTATGTAATGTATGTTAGTGATTTGCACGTAAGAGGTCATAATAGAAATTATAGAAATGGGTCTGTATACTCCATATTTTGCTGTTGCACCTAAAAGGTCATGTGCCAGCCAATTTTGCCTTTGGTGCCAGGTCACTGTCACAAAACGAAAAGAGAACTGCCATTAATACAGAAAACAGTTACACCTTTATTGAAAAAAACTTAAAATAGCTAAATCAATCACACATGTACAAACAAGTAAAACATTTCATTAAAAATGTATGTTTTGAATGGGACTTAATAACATTCTCAGAAGAATTGCTTGACCTATATCAAATACTTTAAAGATTTAACAGAATCCAACTAGGTGCAAAGAAAGGATTTCAGTGACAAGTTACTCAGTTAAGGGACCAAGTGAAGTGCTTGTAGTCAGTAAAGGGACCAAGTGAAGTGCTCATTGAAAGGGAAACACTAACTGTGATGAGAACCCGTGTAAGAGGGAATAAAGGCACTTAGAGTTTAGGAGCTCCTCTCAGAAAGTGTGAGAAATCTATTGTAAATGTAATGTTTGTCACTTTTCATCATTTCCACGGTCAAAAGACCTAAAAAATTGCTGTGTTCAAAATGCACCATTGGAGCCCCCTTCCTGCACCACAAATAATGCGTCATAAACACATACTTTGACACGGCAGATGGGTGGGGCACTCTCTAACACGACTCAGCACTAAATTCCCTGGATAGACAGGTGGAGATGAGTAGGTGGCCTCACACCTGAATTTGTCGCAAACACAAACATATTGGCACATCCTATTTGAAAACGTCCAGTTGTGCTGGACAATACATCTCTATCTAAAGGCTGTAGAGAGGGGAGATAAAGTCATGAGTCCCTGAGTAGCATCTGTACAAACATTAGTGCTAAATGAGTTTGGTTCAAAACCCAGCAAAAAATACCTTGCCGGTTTGATTTCAGTTTTGTAGTAATAAAATCAGTTTCTCCCTCTCGTCTTCCCTACAACAGGATAAGCCATGTTGAGGACAATCTATAGAGTAAAATCAAAGATTTTCTTGGCTAGCATTACAAGTCTAGTCTGTCTCAGAGGCCTGTTGCTGACAACATGCCCAACACCGTTGGCTCTTTTTCTTTGAAAATACATGAACACTGTTAGACTAGAGAAAATAATCCATAACTACCATCAAAATGTCAACCCTGCTCAGTGAACGTGTGGCATTGTAAAAACATGATGGTTAAAAAGTGGATTTACAGAGCATTAAAAAAAAAAAAAAAACACCACAGAAATACTACAAATCTGTCAAGTGTCAGTGATTAGCACATGTGTTCACAATGGGCAAGGCGACATCAAATTTAACATGGTGCCATACAGGAATAACCCCCAATGCCAGCCTTACACCATGAAACTAAATTAGGCATAGTGGTTGTCAAATCTATTAACATACTGACCCGTCATAAAAACAACCACAGTTCAACAGGCTAGGCTTCGTCATTGATTTCAAGTGGTCATCTGTTCAAAAGTAAAACCCTTTTTAAAGCATTGGTTATGCTACACTGATCACTATTGTTGAATTAGTACACTAATACATGCACATACTGATGGCTAGTCTTTGTATTAATGATGCCTTCTCCATCTGATCAACTTGTTCTAGCTCCTGCCATATATACTTCCAGTGTGATGTGGCTATGGACCTTTGGTTAACAAAACACATTTTAATACCACTTTGACCACATGTAGTTAAAACTAAAGGTATTGCAAATTCAATGTCTACCATAGTCTTTGGCAGAAAGGGGCCTCTGTTAAGCACAGCACTTTTTTTTTAAACTCATGAGGGGATGCTGTTAACTGAACTTACCAGTTAGCTACTCTTTCTAGGATCGACAGAGAGTGTCAAAGTGTCTAGCTCTATTCCCCCAAAACAGCACTCCTCTCAGACGAGCACACTGAGGTGCCATCTTCATCTTGCCCGCACTACTCCCAGGATGAAGCGTTACCAAGAGGGCTGTTTCACGGCCGGGTCCACAAGGTGGCGCTGAAGTTACAGGTGTGCAGGCTTTCCGTCAGGGCCGCCCCTCAGATCAAACTCTGCTGCCTAAGCAGATTTGAAGGCTGGCTGCAAGATGACCCTTAAGGTCTGCGCAAAACACAGAGTAGGCAGAACACCAGAAACCCAAGCTGAGGCACAGCGAAGTTTGGCAGCACTGAGGGGACAGACCCTGACCCTGACTACCCAATGTGACACAGCACGCGGCGCAGTGTCAAAACGAAACCTACAGTGTTCACAGGAATTGCCCGTGTCTTCCTGCCAGCCTGCTGCTGTTGCTGCTGTTGTTGTTTAGGGTCTGCCTCTGTGGTCTGTCTAGCTAGGAACACTGGGCTGGGTACAAGTTTGTCTGCAGCAGATTATGTTGCACAAACATGGTTCTTCATCTTTGTCCCTTTCTCTACACAGAAAGAGACTGACTATGAGCACCGTCTTGAATTTGGCCCAAATCGCAAACCCAAGGGACTGGTTTAGACCTCTGCGGATTGAAACAGGGGCAGCACCATCAGGGCCCTGTGACTGGTTGAGAGACTTGAGGGCTCGAGGGGCGACTACTAGATAGGCTGTTACAGTCTGCACACTGCAGTCAGAAGTTTCCGGAAGTCGTCACAGCAGGAGGGGGGTGCTCTCTCCAGCGGGCTCCGGGCGGCAGGTGAGCTGGCGGATGCGGTCAATGAGACGGGTGGGGAAGGACGGCGTGTGGTGGCTGGGGTCCAGGACGTTGGTCTTGCGCCGCTCCCGTCCCTGGCGCCACATCAGGTAAGGGCTGGGTGGGAAGAAGGGGCGGTTGCGCTCCCGGTACAGCTGTAGGACGATGCCCGAGACGCCCAGCACTACCCACACTGTGATCAGGATGAAGTCTGGAAATGAAATTCAAACTCTTAGTTAACTCAAGATCCTTAAAAAAAAACATCTTAAGGTCTGACGAAAATGCATCACAGCAATTGCAATGCAGTTTTCATAACCATGTATCTATATTCTTTTTATTAATCTTGTTTTTAACAACCCATTGTGTGATACTTTATTTCAAAATCAAGCAACCTACTTGCAGTTTTGTACAATGCTCTCTAACTGTTAATAGCAGTTTTCTTACACAGTGGGGCTCATTTATCAGACTACGGATAAAACAAAAACAAAAATCCTCTACAATGTTTTATTGTCCATCGGGTCCAAGTGGCCTTTAAAAGAGACCACATAACTAATGCAGTCCTTTTGGGTATTTCACGCACCAATGTCTTGGAAGGGCACAGAGATGAAGGCTCGGTTAAAGTTGTTGTTTAGGAAACGCTTCAGGATGTCCAGGGTGATATATGACAGGCTGGTGTATATGTAGGCGTTCACGGCCAACACCACTGCATAGGCACCCGCCACCCCACATGCGATTATATTACCCTGTGAAACAAACAGGAACATTCAGTTTAACTCAGTTTAACTCAGTTTAACACAATTACTTTTCATCTCATGCACATATACACTCATCTCCGTCAGAGACTGTGCTCACTGCAATACAAAGGAAATGAAATCGTGCATTGCTACCTCTCTTGGCCAGCGCACAAAGAGGATGGGCACAACGAGCACAAAGCAGCAAAATGTCACCCAGAAGACCGCATCTGAGCGGAACACATCCAGGTCGCCTAGGAGACAGAAAAATGCAAAAATGTGATTTTTTTCCCCTGTGTACTTCATGACACCATGAGTGCATTCCTCTACTTTCTACGCTCTGCTTAATTCCATGACGCACCATACTATCTAGGTCAAAACGACATGGCGCTAACCTAAGCAGGGGCAAACAGCAGCACGGATAGCATGATGTGGAAAACTGTGTTTCAGAGTTTAAGTGGGGCCGTGTAATGTCATTAGTAGGGTGGGCGGGAACAAGGGGAGTACTACAGAAGAGCAGAGTGACCGTCCTCTGAGACAGAGAGAATCAAAAGGATCTTCACTGCAAAAATCAGCTTTCAAAAACACGAAAAATTATATTACGTAATATATTACGTAAAATAAGCAAAATTATCTGTCAACAGGAAAATTTGACTTAAAAAGATTTTTTTTAAAAGAACCAAAATATATCTTAAAAGTAGTGTGGCCACACTAAAAACAAGTACATTTGTCTTGATTCTGACAAAGCAGTTTTGTACTTGTCAGTGGGGATCAAACTAGTTTTAAGCATTAACTTGCTCAGAACCAGTAATAAAATCTCAGTAACAAGTTATAATACCTTATTAAGATAATTAAGGACTGAAACGCTTGAAGCAAGTGAAATGCTCCAACATAAGAAATGCCTGGTAAGAAGAAATATCTGACAATGTCAGACAAAAAACAAGCATATATTGCCTTGATTTAAGATATTTCATCTTACTAGGATTTACATTTTTGCAGTGTTCTGACTACCTCTACGCTGTAATTGACAGTTTGCGATTAACCAGCATCTACCAAAGTTCATTTGTGATCACTCTCTTACCCAGTGGAGTGAAAAAAACGGATGACGCAAGCAGGAAGCCCAGAAGGAGTCCGACCACCATGACGCAAGCCATCACTGAGCCAAACCGCCACCAGCACATCACCAGGAACACGCCTCCGACTGTGCCAATCAGGGCCGTCAAAGCCAGGCGAACTGGGAGAAGGAGAAAGACACAGTGGGTTCAGCTCAGTCCGTTTCATCAGATTAGAGCAGCAAGGTGATAAAGCACTGGATAACTGCAGAGGTGAATATAGTGTAAAGAACTGATCCAATGCCAGTGTACCAAAATCAACTATCATTGAAAGTCATGCTGAAATTTTCATTTTCTTGAAATTCCACAGTTTATCAGACATCTGAAGTATAATGGTTTGTTTTTTAAGACTTTAAGAGGTTCGCTGTCAAATGGGGGCCTGACATGACAAGTTTGGGAACCACTGATCTATTCAAACAATGGAGAAGGAAAAGTGTTCCCATGCTGTTTTTAACGCTTTAATGCTGTCTGCGGTCTTTCAAGCTCATTTGAGATGAGGAAATTAGCATTGGCACAAGAACAACTAACCAGGCCAAATCTTGGAATGCCCATTCCTTTAAAAAAGGTGTTTTGTAGATCATTCAGAATGAAATTGAAACTAAAAGTCAGAGGACGTTCCCGAGATGAGAAGTTGGAGAGTGTTTACTGGCCTATATCTTCAGTGACTCTTCGTTCTACTGGACTATAAATCACATTAGCAGGGCCTTTCAATTTCTTCCTGCCCTTCTGCAAAGTCCAAATTGGACTCACTTGAATGGCTGCATTCAGTATGTACTGCTCACAAATGAATTTCTAACTACTGGGAGTATGGATTTACTTAGTGGCTGCTACTGCTAAACAAGATCAGTTTTTGGTTACAAAAAAACGACTACCTGCTTAGATTCTGGGCTTCACATCAGATAACTGATGTGCCTTTCAGTCAAGTCCCCACCACTGAGACTCCAAGTCAAACACCTTATTTTGCCCAAGCTGCTTTTAAACAGCATCACACAAGCAGGTAATCTGCCTTGCATATATAATATTGCTCCCCATCACCCACAGAGCAGCCGTCTCTTTCCACCCAGACTCCTTCAGACTGCGTCTTTGTGGGCCTGAGCTCAGAATAGCACAGGGACGGGGTTATCTGATGCAAGGCCTTGCATTTCAAACCAACATCACTAGCTGTGCAAGTGATCTGTGTATGAGATTTGTGTAGCAACTGAAAGAGCATCTTTGATCTTTTCCCAGTACTTCAGTGCAACCACCCTGGGTGTAACTATATATGGAGCCAGGCTCTTGATGGCAAGTCCTTATTTGGAGATCATATAATTATTTACAAGCACGTCTGGATGTTTCTGGGTCACAAATATCTACACCCCGTGACAAATAATGTGATTGGACGCATGCAAAACCAGTTTGTGCAAGTAATTTCATTCCAAATATGCTTTGGAAATATTATGTCAACAAGGCTTAAAGTGGCATTACGCAGTAATTGTACATCGGGATTAGGGTTAGGATAAGCAGTTTTACCTTAAAATAACAGCTTTAAAAAAATTGGGGCGCTACAATGACTTTTAATATGGAGAATCGCCTCCGTGCCATTGCCATACCAGGGTCCATAGGCATATTACTGCTAAATGTAGGTTTGCCTGAAGCCACCCGGTTTCTACTGTCTGCCGAACTAGTAAGTAGCTTATTTGCCGTTCTTGCTTTGTCTTGTGTTGCACTTGCTTGATGTTTGACTGTGTTAGGACAGTTGTTGACTAACTAGTTTGTCATAATGTCAAAGTCAGCACATTTCAAGAGATTTCGTTAGTTTTAGCCGCTAGCATATCGTTAGCGATTAGCAATTGTTCCGTTATGCTACTTTAAGTGGATAAGCATGACTACATTAATTGTAATTAAAAACTGACAGATCAATTGACTTCCGTTGACAAAGACTGATTTCCTTTGACAGTTGTCAAGAGCGTAAAAGGAAGACATCATATTTAGTCACTAAAAACAATATAAAATATTTCAGCAAATCAGGTTCATCACAAATACAACAAGCACGTACTGTCATAGTCCTGTGTGGTGGTCCGGGTGATGAGGACAAAGAAGAAAAAAGCAGAAAATGCAAACCCCATGCAGAACAGCTCTGTTGGGGAAAAGAGAAGAGGTTTCACTCACCAGAAAAGCATTGCAACATAACACCAGAGTTTGGTTTATTGTGTAACAGACTTTGGTAAACCAATTCAACTTCCACCAGGGCCACCCAAAAGAACAGATGTTGTGAGAAAAATTCCTCTTAAAGAATTATATATATATAAAAAAAAAAAGAAGATCTGTGACAAATGCTAATGATATTTCATCAGACAAAAATAAGAAGATTTTGAGAATGCCGTGACCCCTGTACCACCGACAGAGAAAAAGATCTGGGGGATAAACAAAGGGGACCTTTGGTAGTAACATGTCATGTCAACTTTAAATGAAAGTTCCCACTGATCCACATACATTCAACAAATCTTAGTAGTGATGTTGTTTGGTGAACCACACATTTCAGCCGTTGAACGCAGCATCTAAGAGTGGTCTAATCAACTTCTACAAACACGAACTGAAAGAACCTGCGGGTGTTGATTTTAGGGAACTCTACTAAAACTGTCTGAAACCTTTTCTAATGCAAAGAAACAGTATAAAAATGAGATGACCCACCACATTTGAAGAAGCGGTGTCCAAAAAAGCACACGATGAGTCCTGCCACACCCACAATAGTGAAGAAAACTTTGGTGGATATTTTACCTGGGAAGGAAGATAAAGAAGTATTACATTTATTAGAGCCACAAGAGAGCTCAGATCAATTCAGTAGAAAACGAATCAGGAAGGGAAGCCTATGTCTGTGACGCAAGTAAAACAATGCTAAGTACATCTTTACTGTTTACCTGCAATATATAAAAATAGCTGTGATGTTTGATATACTCTCACCTAGAGTTGCACAGTCATCCAGCTTGGAGGCAAAGCTGCAGGCATATGTGTGGGCTGGAATGTAGGAGGCTGAGGTGTTGAGGAGCGGGTCCCTCACGATGACGGAGTAGATCACCCCTTGCCCCGGGATGGAGGAGAAGGCCATGGTTGTTCGGTCATTGGAGGTCAGAGTAATGACCTGGAACCATTAAGAGGTGAGTGAAGGAGAGAAAACTCTTCTGATAGAGCAACAAAATATAAAAATCACAATTACACACAGTGAGATAGCAAAGAGATGGTCATTCGCCATTTTCAGTTAGAAATTACCCCAAAATCACAGGGGGTGCAAAACCTATTTACACTAACGCTAAAACATGGCCTTTAATTGCAAGCCCACATGATCCAATGTTACATTTTCCCATTAGGATGTCCTTTTCATTGACCCCATTATCGAATCACTGGGAAAAGAATATGTGGGAGTAGGGGCCTACCCTCTTCCCATGCTCCCTGAGGCTCAGGACGTTGGCCACCCTCTCCAGGCTGACGATGAGGCTCTGCTCCGAGAGGTCACTCTCTGGTAGGAAGTACTGGTAGATGTCGTACTCCAGACGCCAGCGAGTACCTGGGCCCGTGTCTACGTCACACTCTGGTGGACTGGCCCCTCTAAAAAAAAAAAAAAAAAAAAAAGGGAAAGGGGTCAAACCAGCCAAAGGTCATGTCAAATTTAATTTAGAAAGTAGTATTTGGCAAACAACAAACTTATTTTAGCAGGGAAATGGCAAGCTATTCCCATCACCAGCTGATGAATGGCATCAAGTCATTTCCTTTGACCTGTTGTTACGTTTGCTTGTTTGCCATTAGTAAATCAATGTCATTAGCCTGCCTCATGCTACAGGATTTAACAGCCCCTAGCACTGGCCTTTCCCATGACACCTCAGTAATTCTCCAGCAAGATTGCCTACACTCAAGCTTTCCTTTAGCCTTCCTCTCAATGCCCTATAGTAACACCACACCAGCTCCTAATCCATGCAGATCCATTCTCACCGTTCTTATCACCACAAGAAAATGACAACTTGTAGCAGATAACTCTGGAAACACATCATCACTCACACGTTGTGCAACAGGGGCTATCTCTTTAGAATGAGGTGCTGGCTGTTGTTTGCCATATGTCAATCCTTTCACGGTTTAGTCAGGCTTTAAAACAAAAAGTGAAAGTGATGTGGCAAATAAAAATAAAAGAAGAATTGCAAGTCATTACCGAACATATCCAATATTTGCTGGAGCAAAAGTGATGATGGTCTCAAAAAGGTTGTAGTGCAGGTAGACATTTGGGTCAATGTCCAGGTCGAACTCCATGTTACAGGCTCCAGGCACGGGATCTGCAGGAAGGAAGAAATGTATGTCAGACTGCAGGACATGATGATTACCTTTTAACCCCAATTGCAACCACTTCTGTAATACTTGCAATCTTCCCTTATTAAAGAAATCATGTACACCAGCAATATATTTATGCAACACAACTGACAAGGCCTTCCAACTGTAGTATGTAGTATGTAAGTAAATGTGTCAATAAGGATAGAAGTCATTCTGAAGCAAATTATGGATGCTAAACCTGACATTCCTGCACTTCTTTTTCCTTTCTAGGTCGTTTTTCTATTTCTTATGTAAAGTAGTATTTATTGTTACACCAGGTTTTTCTACTGCTCTTAGCTTGACTGTTCTCTCCCTTGTACGTCGCTTTGGACAAAAGCGTCTGCTAAATAAGGAAATGTAAATGTAATATTCATTTGTAGTGCGTGTAGTTGCTGTGATGTTTCAGATCTCTGGTATCTGAGCAGGTTTTCACTTCAATCTTTTAAAGTGTCCATCAGCCATTTCTATGGGGTGACTTCAATCAGTGAATCTCAGTAACTGGTTCACAAGAATATCTGCCTACTCTAGGCACCTTAGGCCTATGTGATTTGAAACCACGTGATGGTCATTTCTTAGTGACAGCAGACTGCTCCAACCTCTGTTTGTGTAGGGCAGAATGACGCCGGTCCCGGCCACCATGTCTCCGTCGGGCGAGAGCAGGAACCAGGACAGCGAGGACTGAGTGGGCGTGAGGGTGGACAGCAGGCCAGTATCAGCAGCGGTGAGGGAGAAGCCAGGCAGCGGGACCTGGACAGACCAAAACATACAGCAGCACTGGATCAGCTGGGGGAGGTATACTACTGCTGACAAGGTCTGTGCACGGTCAGGATAGCGCAAATTTTGTTATCAGCACAGTCCTTACAGATTTTTCACCTTTGCAACAGGAGAAAATCAAGTGTAATTTGGAGACACGCATGCGTATGTCCGTGTCTACATTGCGCAAAGCCGTGTCTGCAGTACTATACTTCCTCTACTATACTATACCTAACCTATACCAGCCACTACAGGGTTAAACACAGGCACTTCAATGGCTTACCACACAAACCATCACACAGATACAGCACCGCTAAAAAATAAACTAGATATAGAGAAATACAAAATATATATACTCTCGGTACGGTTTCTTATTTAGAGACAGTAACGCAAGAATTCTTTGCCATGCCAAGCGTTCTCCTGAATCTGACAAACGTGCACTCTAAAGTGAAGTAGTTATAGTCACTAAGCATTAGTCAGCGTTCTAGCTGGAGGACACTGAGAGCTTGTGTTCAGGTTATTGTGGCTGCCCAGAGGCATGACCGCATGCAGAGTTCTTTTACTGTTTGACTGGGAGCTTGTGATTACCCGCTCACATGATGGGTTTTAACCGAGTCTGCCATCCTGTGCCTTCGTCAGAAGACTCCATCACAAGTGGGTCAGCTGTGGCATTGTCTGTCTCCCCAGTGAATGTGCTTGTGTGTGGGCGGGCAGGCAGGCGGATGTGTAAACTTTTTCTACCTACATTTTTATCTCTTTCACAGAAACGAGCTGAGACATGTGAGAAGACACAAGCTCAAGCCCTGACACACACACACACACACACACACACACACACACACACACACACACACACACACACAATTTTCCTATGGCTAAATAGGACATCACTTGATTTCCAATTGTATTCATCACATCATCACACCATTACACAATCATATAATAAAGGGACAGTGATGGGTACACATGATGAGTATGTTTGGCAAGAAAAAAAACTCATGCCAAAAAAGGTTCCCTATTTCATCAGACCTTTATTAGACCTCCCTCAGTACTTCAAATACTGGATGGCATGCCATTAAAGTGCAGTGACCCTTAACTATTTTGGTAGGGGTGACACTGGTGCAATTGCCAATAATAACAGTGCATTTAGACTAAGACTGGTGGACTTTAAAGGGAAACTTCAGGATTTTGTCAACCCGGGCCCTATTTTTAGATGTTTTTGGGTCAAAACTTTTATTAAGGACAATTAACGATCGAAATCGGTCCTGTATTAAGTGAGAATAGAGAGATAGATCTGTGTCTGTTTACCTCAATAACTGTAAAGAAAATTTTGAAAATTACTGTTTCAGTTTTAGCACAAAATGATTGTAGAAACGAGGTTGAGAATAATGTGACTGCAACAACATTTCTGTTTATAATGTTTTCTGCTTTAAAAAAAAGATAATCACATGTCTTTGTGGCTGGTTTTAGGTTAAGGATACTGAGGTTCACACATCTGTTACTATCAAAAGCAACACAGCACTGAAAACGCTGTTACATTAAGTAGAGGTAATGCTGCTCTGTGTCTTGGTGTGTGTCTGTGTGTCTGTGTGTCTGTGTGTCTGTGTGTCTGTGTGTCTGTGTGTCTGTGTGTCTGTGTGTCTGTGTGTCTGTGTGTCTGTGTGTCTGTGTGTCTGTGTGTCTGTGAATATATGTAGTAATGCACGTGCATTTCCTCTTACCCTGTTGTAAGACAGCGTGGCGTTGTGGTGCTGCGTGTGGAACTGCAGCGTGATGAAGGAGACATCCGTGGGGATCCTGGAGACCACCACCTGCACTGACCCATTCTCAGGGACGCTCACGTTCTGGAAGGTCCCAAAGGAGAACACCACGCGGTCTGAGGAAGACAGAGAGGACGAGCGTCAAGCACACGGAACTGCAAAGATACTGTCAAATGCAAAGACATGGTCAGTAAATACTTTACAGTATTTACAGTAAATTCTTAAATATTTTGGCATGGGTGAAAGGGCCTTACTTTTGCCATGAGAGAATTTGCACATCAAACACGATGATGTGTGAGCGCTGATATAGAATGCATGTTGCAAGAGTAACTGTTCACACGGACGCGTGCTGGAACAGGAAGTTGATCGTGACTCAGGGGCGATCTTAGCTCAGACTACAGTCATTCGAAGGCTGTGATTACGTATCCTGAACCACCAGGCCTACCGCGTGTTCATAACCCAGTTCCATCTCTACTAGGGCGTGAGACCCTCTGCTTATATTGGTGACTCATCTTTTCCTCCTTCCCCACAATTAGTCAGCTAGGCTAATCACTTTTTCACAACCAGCCATTTGTTCAGAAAAGGGGTTGCCATTGTGCAATAATAATGATGATGATAGATCTCAGATTTGATGAAATGCTAACTTGCAAGATAGGCTGCTGTAGGCATAGAGTATTGATGATGCCAAATTAGATAATGCAGAGGTAATTAAGGGTGACATCTCCACTACAGTCCCCAGAAATCTCAAAAGTGTACATACAGTAAACATTAGGTAATTAAGGCCATCTCAACAGCCATTTGTATCTGGTAACCTATCCCAGAGGGGGGTCTCTGAAACCAATCCAGGCAGATTTCACACAGACAAGAAGAAGCTACATACGCTACAAGGGAAACAAGTGAGCTGAGAATTGTTTCCTTGAATGAGATCATCAGTTCGGGCTGCAAAGTCTTTTACTATCCGTTGATTAACTCGATGATTTTCAATTCAATTCAATTTTATTTATATAGCGCCAAAACAATAGAATTGTCTCAAGGTGCTTTACAGTTTTTTTCCCATGATGTAGAGCAGGAATCACTGTGCTCAGATATGAGGACTTGTTCAACACACAATCAGTTTAAAAGAATCTCAAATCTTCCTTTTTAATCTGGAGTTTCCCTGCTGAGGGATATTAAAAGGCGTTTTTATTATTTTATCAGATTCACCCATCTACATATCAACAGCACTAACTTCCTCACATTGTTTGATGTGACAATTATGCTGAGTGGTCTCAACTCAATGTTGAATCATGGCTTGTGAGATATAAAAGTGCATTGTCTCTCACTCATAAATCATGGTGTGGGGAGGAAATTGAGCAGAAAATTCCTGAACAAACTGATACAGACCGTGCCTGTGTGTGTGTGTGTGTGTGTGTGTGTGTGTGTGTGTGTGTGTGTGTGTGTGTGTGTGTGTGTGTGTGTGTGTGTGTGAGAGAGGGGGGAGAGAAGGGATGAGCAGGTGACCTGAAAGAATTCGCAAACCTCTCAAATCCAGGAAGTTATAAAGACCAAGAAAAGCACAAGCTCACTAGCTAATGTGATTACAGCTCCAATATGACCATAAGCCAAACACATGGAATTTTCAGAAGGCTAAGCGTGCATGGCAAATACCTATGTTCAACTGCTGGGTCAGACTTCTTGATCCATCGTTATTTTACTGCAGTCTCATGCGAGTCAAAAATGCCTGTTTGTAACATGCCACTCTGAGAGCTATTGTTCTCATCACATGCTTACTGGCAGTAGCAACTGAACTGAATACTGCAGGTCTTGTAGCATGTAATGATCAGTAATGATGGGGGGCTACATGATGAAATTCTCCAGATTTCTTGGCTTTGTTTGTTCATCCCAGAAAGACCTGTAATCCCTCTTCACTGACCAAACATTTATCAAGCGACCCAGTCTTGCTCGAAGGTGGCCAATGAACAGGTTTAGAGGTCTTTGTATTCACAGTTCGACGTCTTTGAATCTCATGACTTCCCCTTCACTACAAGAAGAATTTCTTCTTCTGCTGCCGTATCACCATCCATCACAAGCCAACCTCAGCTCTATTAAACTAAAGCAATCAACCTCACTGTTCAACATACTAACACATGGAACTCCCTGATCACAAACTGGAATAAACACAATTTTGTATAGGTTTCTCTAACAGTTCCATGATATCTGCATTAAATAAAACACAGTTTTTTTTTAAATTGTGTTTGAAAAAACAGCTGAAATTATCAAGCTTTGGTTCTAGAGCTGGTCTTTGAACTAGGAACTCAAGTCCAGCCTTGCGAAGCCAAAATTATCCCACAATCAGTAACCTCTGGCCATGAATTATTTAGATAATCACACAGTTAGATCAGCACTGTCAAAATTTATGAGGGCTAGCTAACATTTTTATTTAGGCCAAAATATTGAAGACACTTCTTTAAACTGTCAAATAACCTCAGCCCGGGAGTTGCCAGTCAATATCTCACCCATTTTACTGAGTAAAGTACAGTTTTACTGAGTAAGGTACAGTTAGTACCGCAAAACACATTTCGTTTTTTGGGGACGCGGGTCTATGTGGACTTAATTCTCAAAAGAAGCCGTGTTTGTGTGTGTGTGTGTGTGTGTGTGTGTGTGTGTGTGTGTGTGTGTGTGTGTAATTAAAAACCACAAATGAAAATTCGAAACTGGAATATTTACGGCTCCCTAAAACGTGCACGGTTTATGGGAAAACTTTAACTGGCCTGAAGTGCAAAGATTTCAGGATGGTACGGACATACAAGTTAGCGTTGTTTCACAGGAGGCAACATAAACCTGTATCGTTCTGTTTGCCCTTTTATGTCAGCGTGAAAGTGAAATTGTTTTTAAAAAGTAGTTAAACTGGAACGAGCAGATAAGATTTATGGAAGATTTGCAACTCTAGAATTCTTGTTTGACAACAAAAAGTGCATCGTTAACCTACATTATTCAAAGATTCATCTTGCTATCGTTTAGTACTATTCCACATCTCGATGGAATCCGTACAGAAATGGTAACGTTAGATAGCCTAATGTTACTACTAGCAAACAAACTGCCTGTGTTACCTGTCTAGTCACATTGTCTATGTGTCTAGAATGCCAGTCTACTACTGTTACTAAAGCACATGTAACAATCCACATTAGCTAATATTAACAAATAACAGAAATACTTACTTTCATCTTGCGCAAAGAACTCATCACATAAAATGGAGAAGATAAGCAAAACAAACGTCCAAAAATGAGGCATTTTCTTCGGGCCCACGACGTAATTCCTGACGTTTCCACTATGTGCAAATACCTCTTGGTTTACCATTATGGACAGTTCTCCGACGAATTTTCCTCCACAAATAACAGTAACATGCTACGGCCATAAAGAAGCCTGTTGATGACAGATATTTGAAGTGTAGGTTGGTGTAGGGTCCATCGGTTTCTTGGGGTCTCCCTACGCGGCGCGGTAACACAGCTGAAGACGAACAGTAACTCCTCCCCTTCACCATCCAGCGTTCCGTGAGCAACAACAGTCAAATTATCTGGCACAACTTCCGGCCACATTTAGACAAAAAAAAAATACAAAAACAAAAGACATCAATCAGATTTTGTATTTAAGAAACATCAAATAGATTAAGGACATAACCATGATAATAAAAAACAAATGGGCACAAAAAGGGTTAACTCATCTTACAAACTTATAATATATTGTTTATACATTTATATAAACAATATATATTGTATATATTGTTAAACTAAACAGGTACAACTTCATTATGTTCAATAGAAAGACATTCTGACAGATAATACTCTACCAATGAAACAAAGGGTTGTGTCTCAATAAAAGTGGGATGGAATATATTCAGAACATCAGAATATTCGGAATATTATTAAAAATGTGTTAATAAGTGATGAATGTCACATCACATTATTTTCAAGATGGCTGATCATAGGACTGCAAATACATTGTGCTCACTGGGAAGTTAGTCGATAAGTAGAGCTAAGTGAGTAGGAGGAGGGTAAAGTAGCTAGTTTGGGAAAGCCCCCTACTGTGTTTACTGTAGCTGCGTTGCTGCACTTAACCGGCACCTGACAGCCTGCATTTTTGCCTCGAGAGACGGCCACGGTTGTCTTGTGTGACCTAATTGATGCGCAACTGCTTTGACATAGTAAGAAAAGGTGAGTTTTAAGTTGTAAAATGCCTAAATCCTATCACTGTTTTAGGGGTTGTTAAGTGTTGTTAAGAGAGAAGCAGCTTAAGGAGGCAGCAACGGGGAGCACATCTTTGCAGAGTTGGTTGCAAAGAAGCAAACCAGCAGGTGAGACAGAGACATTGCATTGTGATAAAGATGACAATGTGTAGGCTAATTAATTAATGTGAAACAGGCTCATATTTCCAGACTCATATTCTTAGCAATCAACAAGAAATAGGGTCCTCAAGATTTGTATTAAAATAGCCCCTAATAGAAGGCTTCTTCTTTAAAGCTTTTTTCAGGCCCTTTTTTCAGGTCAGAGCAATGGCCCTTCAAAATTCCTGTGCACATCCCTGCTTAGAATGTAGTTTGTGTCATAGTATAAGTGACTGTGGACCGTACCCTGTGGATGGCACCGCAGCCTTTTTTATCCTACAACAAGACAGGGACCAAAGCCGAAGGCGAAGTTTGATATTTCCCGGCATGACCGAACGGTCGAGGTTAGTAAGTTGTTTATTATATAGCATTTTTCGCACTTTTCATTTTGTAAATGAAAAAAAAATGGTAATTGTTAATAGAAACATGTCGTTTTGTTCAGCTCTCAAGTCTTCTCACGACACAATAATGTTAGCGTTAATAATATAATAGTGTTTTAATAATAAAATAAAGACTCTTAATATGGGTTTACAATATAGATTATAAAATATGCTAGATATAAGAAATACTTCTGGAAAAGAGCATAGGCCCTATGATGTCTTTCACGTGAATTAGCCAATGAATGTGATGGTTTGCTTTCACCCATTTAATTGAAAATAACAATAACAACAACAACTAATACTACTACAAAAAATGGTTATTACCATTTCCAAGTAAAAAGTTACATGTCAAATGCTCAGCGCATGGACAGTGTTGTTTCCTTGTCAAAACCTTTTTTGCTGCAAGAAACTCCGATTTCGTTTCACTTCCTGAGGATATTGTGGCTTATTGCTGCCAGCTGAAAGGAACTCCTTTACCACAAGTTCACCGTCCCTCGTGAACTGTCAGAACCATATAGATCAGAATTTACACTACTTCCGTAATTTCGTAATTTCCCCTTTGCAAATCCGTAAAAATGTTTTGGCGTCAAAAGAAATTGGCGACTGTGACTTTCCTCTCTCTTTCCTTCTGTAATCCACATATATGACTTTAAAATAATCTAATTGATCAATAAATGTATCAAAAAAGTGCTACCTTTCTTATCTACTAGGGTAATATGACATGTTGTACGGTGTAAGATTTATATAACGATAGAAAAGCTTTGGAAATAGAGTTTACGGCAAATGCAAATTAGTTGCTTGATAATCTAGAATCCCTCCGTTAATGTTTCATGATAGGTTAGAAATTATATGAATGGCAGGACGCTCAAAACTGTATCTTTCTTTCTATTGGCCACATTCTTATTAGGTGAAACCAATAGCATTGCGTGATGTTACCCAGCTGACACGCTACTCTGAAGATGGCGGACAGGCTAACGCAGTTACAAGATGCTGTCAACTCAGTAAGATAAATCTGCAATTTGGATTGAAATACGCTTTCATAGAGTGTTGATTCAGATATCCACGAGTGAAGTTCATTAGCATGTAACTTTTGTTGAGGATGGGGGGTCTTAAAAACTAAGTATCTCCTCTAACATTAGCCAACTCACTGAAAAGCTAATCTTTGCGTTGTGTTGGATTATGGCTAACTAGCTAGCTAGGACCACTATTTAATATTAAATTATTGGTCATACTTCCACCCCATACCTCAGTGTGTGGTGCTCACATTAAAACTCATATTCTTGTTTACCCTCATGTCTCCAGCTTGCTGATCAGTTCTGCAACGCAATTGGAGTGTTACAGCAGTGCGCTCCCCCGGCTTCTTTCAGCAACATTCAAACAGCCATAAATAAAGACCAACCATCGAACCCGACAGAAGGTAAATAATTAAGTAACCTCGCTGTAACTTTGCTGTAATATCTGGACTTTACCCTTCAGCTAAATAGTCATATGCTTGCTTACAAAGAAACTGATATAGATTTCCAGAAGTTAACATCATGGTCATACCTATTATATTATTAAGTCTTGGTATGTTAAGTTATTAAATAGATCTCGTGCATTTGCAGAGTATGCCCAGCTTTTTGCAGCACTGATTGCAAGGACAGCCAAAGATGTGGATGTGTTGATTGATTCTCTACCCAGTGAGGAATCTACTGCAGCACTTCAGGTATGTCAAGCGGCATCACAGCCACACTTTACCATCGTAAAAAAAACAAAAAAAAAACAGTTGATATAATTTGATGTCCTGTTCTCAAGCAATATCATTCTTTAATGCATCTAAGTGTCTCAGAGTATGGTCTGAAGAAGGCATCAAAACGATTATGTTCTTTATTTTGCCATCATGATTGCTAGACCTAAGAAGCCACAGGTCTGAGGTCACATTCTCATTTATTAATATACCATGGCTCCAGCAGCAGAGTGACATTTAGCTTTTCACTCTATAACTGACTTAAGGGCTGTGTGTTAGTACCTCACTTGGGCTAGCCATCTAGCAAAATCAGATACCAAGAATAGTTTCAAACAAGTGATTTCAGAGTATTTTGATAGAACTTTATTAATCCCCAAAGACAAATGTCAGTGATGCAGTAGCAATTCTCATAAATGTCGAAAACATAATTTACAAAAACAAGCACAATGATGTAGGTAAAAAGACAAAATACAGAATTACTTTATATACACACACACACACACACACATATTATTGCAGCGAAGCTGAAGGAGGCTCCGACTGAAGACACTCTGTTGTCTGATCAGTAGGTTGTGTAGCTTATGGCCTTATGCAACATCATTCTCTCCACAACCAGTTCTAGAGGCTCAACATCTCTGATGCTGCTGCCCCAACAGATGGCTGCAAAGAAAATTGTACTTGCCATAACAGACTGTTTTATATGCGGTAATGTTGCACCACCATAACTGACATCTCTATCATTATTGCAAGAATATGTTTGGAAGATGAACCAGTAAATCGAATATTGCTGTTGTTCTTTATATTAATGGTGTGTTACAAATAAATAACATGTTGCAGTAGGCTAGTGATAGTGGTTTTATCCAACATGCAGCTCATGAGACTACTTTCGTTAGTGTCCGCGGTCCAGTGGTTGAGATCCACTGTGGCATTTTGGTAATTTGTTATCAGTGATCAATCGACTTCATCCTTTTCCTCAATTTCCTATTCTATCACCAATTCTGTCTCCATTCTCACTGTCTCTTTGCCTGTAGTGTGGCTTAAGATGCCTTCATGGTATTCATCTCTTCATCTGTATATTATGTTTCATCATCTTCAGCTTCGTTCTTGTTCTTTCTACGTTTACCATCGCCAGTTCCCTTTCTGTTGTCAGCCTTTTTAGCTGTTTTTTTTGGGGCTTCTCATAATTAATCCATACATATATGCACCATACCCTACATATACCCAGCACTGACTCTCTCTTGTCCTTTGTATACCCATCCCTCCTGTTAACTCTGCCGTCTTCTGCCCCGTAGGCCGCCAGCCTCCGTCAGCTGGAGGAGGAGAATCATGAGGCAGCGGCGCGGCTCGAGGAGGTTGTGTACCGGGGGGACGTGCTGCTTGAAAAGATACAGAGCGCGCTGGCTGACATTGCTCAGTCCCAGCTCCGCACCCGAAGTGGAGCCCCCAGCCAGCCTATACCCCCCGACTCCTGACTGCAGGGGGACTGATGATTATCATGGACTGCTCTTTTGGGGTGTGACGGGTGGGCTCCAGTAATTTGTACAGTTTGTAAAAATAGTGTTGCTTTGGATTTTTGTACTTGTTTGCATCTTAGTTTAGAGTCATGAAAAATCATTGTTGCCATCAACTCTGTGTGTGTGTGTGTGTGTGTGTGTGTGTGTGTGTGTGTGTGTGTGTGTGTGTGTGTGTGTGTGTGTGTGTGTGTGTGTGTGTGTGTGTGTGTGTGTGCGCAAGCATGCGCTTTCTCTTGAAAGTGCAGTTGCTTGTAACACAGGACTGTCAGTTCTTGAAGAACAAGAATTGATCTTCACGGTCACTTACTGAATGATTATGCCATTACTGCACCACCTGAAAATCTTCAGTGAGGAGTAATTGTTAGAGAAATAAAGTTTTTTTTCTTTTTCTTGAATTGGTAGTGAACCTGAACAGTTGTTTCTTAGATGTGTTATTGTCTACTTTCGTAATGCATATTTTTACCAGATGTAGCTTAGCTCTTCTCTCATCTGGATCACTGTTAGACCACTCATCTATGTTGTAATATCCATCAAGAACACACTCTTAAAAAGAGGATGCCGCGTCTCCTGGGTGGAGTAGATTTTTATTTCCACTAGATGGCAATAGTCTCTCTTTGATGGAGCCCCTAGTTCAATCAGTGCAGAAACCACTCAAGAGGTGGTCTGAAGTGCGATCTCTGCTAAATATAAACTGAAAAATCAAGGGAACACTTATTGTCTAGCGCGCTATTATTAGTGCCCTAGATTTCCTACTTTCTGAACATCTGAGAAGAAAGTCAACCCACGTCAGTGTCAACTTTGGATGATTAAAAAAAAAGAGTAAATGTTGTATTGAGCTATTTTCCACACATAAAATTACAATACATCAGGGTCATCTTGTCAATATTAACACCAGCATTGATGTGTTTCATCACAGGCCAGTCATACAATTTAGTTTGTTCACATTTTAGTGTATTATTCCTAAATGTGGTTTTCCCTTAGCCTGTGCTGTTCCTTGAAATCCTCAAACTCAAGAGCCGGGGGGAAACCCTGCTTCCATTCTGCTGAGATGTCTGTTATTTTGAGGAGTGTGAAGAAGTGCCGCCTGTTCAATAAAGGTTTTGCTCCTTCTACCCACCTCCTCTGGAAACAGGTGTTCAGAGACCACCCCTGAAATTCACCTCAATTTGAAGCCTATAATGTATTTACTGCCATTCTTTTACATTTACTCACTAGATGTATATTTTTCAGCACCACACCTATGTCTATTCTGAAGGTGACCAAACGTGCTCTCTCTGTCATGCTGAGGTATCCTATTTTCAAAAAAGAAGAAGCCTAACTCCTTCATTATGTGGTTTTGCAAACAACGTAAAACCCTTGTGTACACTAGTAGTGCCTTTAATGAGGTATGTTACATTACCAGTAGTTTACACAATCTTTCAATATTTTTTTATTCAAAGGATATATCAGTTCTGTGTTAAATTGTCAGTGAGACAAGTCAAACCCTTTGTGGTAGACACCTGTGCCGCTGGATGTTCCTTTGATTTACTGAGTGGGTGGTTTAAAAAGTTGACCTTTGCCCTGTCCTTGTTCGCATTCAGATTAGAGTTTTAGTTTCTAATCTCATTCTTGTGTCATGGCTGCTCATTTGAGAGCCAAAACTGTGAGAGAACCATGGGGAGGAAATCCCTTATTGCCTGCCGCAGGTAAACTAGGCTCTCCCAGCCATATTCCCCACACCCACTGAAGGCCCAGCTATATTGAGACAGGACACAAGGAAGTAGTGTTGTGTAAAACTGACAGTCATGGAGAGACAGCGCTGGTGTGAAACCAGTCAAGATGCAAAGTATACTTTTGTTGACTGGTCACTATGTGAAAATTTGCATGACCCAAAGTTGACCTGATGCCCTGCTTTGACAGCAAATTAACTGATTGCCTTTTGGTGTGCAAGGCAAAATTGCACACCTATTTTGTAGATTTTAACAGGCTGTCATTAAAAGATATTTGCACACAAGATATTTTGACACTGGCTGTCCTCTCTTTCTTTCTCTCTCTCTCTCTATCACCTGTCAATTGCTCTCTCTCTCTCTCTGATATTAATTGTGGCACGGTGGCTCAGAGGAAGGACAGTCCGGGATGGGAAAATGCAGAGATTAAATTCACAGCGACCTCAGGCGTGTGTGTGTGTGTGTCCTGTGTCGCCACTATATATATGCACGTGTGTGTTGCAGTGTGTCGTTTGTGCGAATAAAATCTGACAATTATTATTATATATATGTACATATCCAAAGAGTAACTGCTAGATGTATGTAATGAAGCAGTCAGAGACATCGCAACGCAGTACACAAACATTTTGAAAACCAAATTTCAAATGAATGTTATTCGGTGCTTCGGTGACCCATGAACTGAACAAAGATATTTCTACAGAATGAAAGTATAAACAGATGTGACACGTATTTAAATTTTACACAATTATGGCATTATTATATTTTCATAATTATAGTTGTATTACTGATTCATATGTTATCATAGTATCCCTGAAATGGCCATGGTTATCCAACCCATCTCCATTCAGAGGTTTTCAAAGCACTGCTACTGGGAGAGTTTTCCACAGCATAGGGGATAAAGAAACTGAAAAACAAGACATTAACTTGAGCGTAGTATTGCTCACTGAGACGGTGTCAACAGATTCTAAATATAGCAACTGTGTCATTGCTATTGCCTGGTCATGTTAATAATGGTCAGTGTGAATCAGGCATGTTAAAAAAAAGAAAGAGAGAGAGTGAAAATGAAGGCACACCCAACCCTATTAGTTGGGCATAGACGTACGCCTTGGCATGAGTGAATTCACCCATGGAATGGAACAGCCCCAGGCAATGGAACAGTCCCTATAAGGCCAGGACAAGTACTAGACATCTGGGAAACAACCCTGTGCCAAAATAACAGGAATCGGTATTTCATCAGCCACCTATTAGCCTGAGTTCTCTCCCCATAGCCTTTTAGAAATACTGAAAAACAGTGCTATCAAACAGCTATAAACTCTTTAGCACGGATTTTTATGGACCGAGTCAGAGACATTGTCTAAACTTATTGAAAATAATTTGAAAATAACCTAGTAAGTAATTAAGGCCATCCTTGAGGAGAAATAAATGTATGATTGTATGGTTATTTACGGTTATTTAGGGTTTTTATTCATGGATTGTTTGATTGTTATAAACAACCTGTTTTAATTTCACTTTACCTCCAGTTTTTAACATTGCATTCATATAGATGTTTGCGAAAGCTGAACCTTTCTTCTATTTTCTCAATTGAGAATTAATGGTAAGCGCTCATTAGCGGGATGAGACACACAGCAGTCATTTCATAGGTTCACTGTGTGTCCGCCTTCACCAACGCCTCCACGCCGGATTGGTTTGATTCAACATTCGTTACTGCTTCTCTTGTATCATTGGATGCTGTAAATGTCCTTTCATTTCTGACGTAGCCTGGACATAATGCTAGCAAACCACCAGGAAAGATTGGAAATGTTATTTCTAACAGGGAGGCTTTGAGGTTGGATATTGATGTGCATAGACAATCATATACACTATACATAGAGGTGTACACGGTTTTCTCGTCAGACCCTAGAAGGGAAACATCAAGAGGAATCAGTTATTTGGAGAGGACGGGGAAGCTTTTTAAAGCTGTCCTCTGGCCAGACCAATTTACAATAAGCAACATCAAATCACTAGTGTTACTTAATTTCTCTTCTAGAGATTGCTAGTTAGCTAGCAAGCTAGCTTTAGACTCTGGAGCAGGAAACTGAGGTACGTGATAATGTCAACGTTATTTTGCAACCAATAACTGTTTATGTGTTTTCAATGGTGACTGCTTGCTAACTGATGAGCTAGCACGGTTACCAAGCTAACGGTAAGGTTGTAACGTTACCGCTAGTATTCTCACGGATTTAGAGTTGGCTGTATTTTTGGAATTGCTATTAAAATCCACGGGAAATATCGGGATGGAATGAGTAACTCGACGCAGGCCCTAATTTTAGAATAAATATCAGTTTTACCCTTATGGAGTCATCTTAAGTGGGTATTTTTAAATATATCGTATGTTTCACCACCTTATCCGACCGACTACAGAATAGCTACTATCCTATTATGGCGAGACAGCGCAACTAGCCATCAGACCATGAAATCCAAATGGCAAGATTTGTCGGCTTGTTTCGTTCATGTCAGCTATGTAAACACGCATTCTTATGAACCTGTCAAACTGCATGTTAACGCCTCTAAGGATACACTTATCAGTGCGCATGTATCCAGTGACATCACTGATCCACCAATGCTCTCCGCTGAAGAAAATTCAGAAACGATGGCCAGCTTGCAATGATCACTTTCTGAAAAAGGCATTTGCGACCGTGGCAATCACGTATTGCGAATGCCTATAATGCACCTGCCTGGTGCGTTGAGTGTGTCCTGACAGCTGCACTGTAAGGGGCTTGGTTACCTGAGCAAGGCATCTGCACGCTTCTTTCTAGTGAAAAGTCCGCAAAGTTCTGCGTGATATGCCACTTGATTGGCTAGGTTCCAAACAGTGTCTAAATCTTTTTACAGCGTCGAACGAATTATGCTTCATACATTCAGGACAGATTAACTACTGTTTGGCTGTTAAATGCTAACGTGAGAACTGTAATGGTGAATGAAACTTGATGACAATAAAGTTAGGCTGAGTGTCTGGCTCGGGCCCGGGGACAAAATTATCTTCAAGGTTCCAAAGGGTAACTTGATGATATCTCAACATTGTATTAGGAAATTACATTGTACGAGGACATTAATTGTACGAGGAAATTAATCCCAGCAAATTGAAGGAACCACAGGTGCCTTTCCAAACATTTTCTGGTTGCTACTCTGGACTATTTTGTTGAATAAAGTCAATACGACTTGTGTGTCAATCTCCCTGGTTCCTCTTTGAAAATAGATCTATTCACTGCCAACTCCAATGGGTGTGACAACATTTGCCTTGAGATGCACACACCACTAGTGTTGTTTACTTCTATTATGCTTCTTAAAACCAGATCTCTGCGTTAGCTGAACGTGTTTAAATTTAAATTGCCCAGGGACAGTTGCCCAGGGACATGTGTCTTTGGAAGTCTGGATGATGAGTGCATTCACCCTGTGTTGGAGATTACAGAGCCCAAAGACATCAGTAACAGAATGTAGGCTAAATAGAGCTTCCTTATTTATTCAAAAATTGGGGTTGCTTAAAACAGTTTTTGTTATGGTTGATTATGATGATTGTGATAATTATTGTTTTGCTAATGATGATGGTTATCATTATTAGTTGTAGTAGAAGAGGTGGTAGCTTAGTTGTCGTTATTGGCCTAGTAGTAGTGATAGTATGAGTAGGTCCTGGAAGCCACCCACTTCAAAACATTTTTGGTTAGACAACATGCAAGGAGCTTATTGATGCTTTTGAAATGGCCTTCAACTTCACCGTCTCAACAGTCTTTCAGTAGCACTGGATGGTTAGGAGGAATCCAGCGCTTGATCAGCCTGCTTCGTCCTGTCAGTTTATTTGTGCACTGTAGCATGTTGGTGCTGGAGGCACACATGATTTACACTAGTTCCAGTCCTCATGAATGCTCCCTGATGATGCACACAGTGCCTTCAGAGTCGTGAGTCTGTCCTCCTGCTGTTCTACTGTAATGACTAATCAGACATGTCACAGGCTTTTTGGCTCCGTGCGCGACCATACCACGTCTCATTGGTCCAGCGCTCTCCTCCGCTCCACACTCCCTTCATCCAGCTTTCCCTTCACTCTTCCCCTGCCTCCATTCCCACTCCGAGAGCCAAAAACGGAGGTGTCTAGGCCGTCATCAGGAGGGGCGTGCTGCTGGCGTGATGCGTGTGTTTCTTGGCCCAGCTTGTGGCCTGCTGCTCCCTCTCCTTCTCCCAGCCTCCCTCCCGTCTCCTCCCGTCGCGTTCTGACTGGTCCTTTTTATTCCGGAGGGGAGCAGTTTCCTGTCTGGGAGCTGTGTGCAGGGTGGAGGCCACCCTCTCAACAGGTCCCTTGTTTACCGAATTAAGTCTTAGGCGCTGAGTTCCGTGTTCTAAAGGCCCAGCACACTCTCCTGCTTTCCGTCAGTAACATTCCCAAGGGGTTGGGGCGGGGAAAGGGGTGCTGAACTGCACCCCTCAAAACACCCACCTCATTGTTGAATTGAATGTGTCCACGTTGCAAATAAAGACCGAACAACCTCTTGTGTGACGTAAGCTCTGCATCCGTACTGCCTTTTCAGTCCTTTCACTGTTCTGTGGGACAGTGGCTTGCAGGTTCAGCTCTGGTTCAGAATGCCTGAGGATGCATACCTTGCCCATGAAACACTTGACACACAAACTGGTTCCCCCTGGAGCTAGCAAATTGCTGATTACAGAAGCTGACATTTGGCAGTTGGCAGACTGGTGCATTATCTGCCATTTTCCCCCGGTTACACGTGTTGTCTTTTCCTCAGACTTGTGTATGTTCTCCTGTACTACACAAAAGTGAATTGGTTGAAGGTCAGGTGTAAAAAGGTATAGAGATACTCTTCCCTATAGAGAAACCCTTCCTTAGTTGCAGAAGTGCCTCTGTTCTACCCCTTCTGGGTAGATTGCTAGATAGAAGGTGGCTTGGTAGACACATTGATGCTGACTGCATGACTATGCCTGCCTTGGGGCGGGCTGAGACTCTAATTAGAATGGTCCATATGTGCTTCGGTGGGGCTGGTTAACACTCCTTTTGTGTCAGTGGACGTGGCGATAACCACCTGCCCTCCGGTCCCATTTTCTTTCTCACGGGGAACCAGCAGAGCAGGTTTCCCATGGGCGCCCCCACCTTGACCACGTTGGCTTTAATAAACCACTATTCTGGCTGCTGCTCTTTTAAAGCACCGTTAAACCAAGTCCACTAACTTATACGAGCTGTTGATACAGTCATGAACGGCTAGCAAGACTGTCAAGTTTAGACTCTGTGACCATCCATCTCATGTGGCTGGTATGCAGCAGTATCCTGTTTTTATGCACAAAAGAACGATAACAACACCAAGTACTGAGATTGGTTTACATCCTGCTTATTGAGGATAATGGAATGTCTTGTTCTATTGAAAGCTTCAGCTTTCTATTGAAAGTCAGCCTCTGAAACTTATGAGAAAGCTCTGTCGTCACCTTTTTTTCCAGAACTTATCAAAAGGGAATTTTGATTATCCTTTGAAGACTGTTTTACTTAAAAAGCCACTTAAAGTAGACTTAAAGTCTGTTTCACCACAGCAGGACTGTTCCTGCACTAGTTCCATTCATATATTCAAATTGGGAATGGAACAAATGACATGTGCAGTCTAGAGATCAGTTGGTCTGTTTTAGTTAATTTACCATCACTCAGTTAACACATGTTAGATTGCGTGGAACAGATAGAGGTAGACTGTACTGGTTTGTTTAGCCATAATTAAGGTGATAGGGTATCAAGTGCAATCAAAGGTCAGCTTTGTCTCTACAAAATAGGGCTTGCTTTGTTTTCTGTTGTACAGGAAATGTTAGAGAAGCTATCAAAGGTGTAAAGCTATTCATTCTAACGTAAAGTTAACTCTAGAGTAAAGTGTAAAACTCTAACTTTTCATAGTTGATGGAGCATGTTCATGTTTTTGAGTGACTGTTCATTTGCAGCCTGTGCTTTTTTTCTGTTTGTCCGTTTCACTCTCTTCCCTCTCTTTCTGTGTGTCTTCTTTACGTATATATATATATTTAGTTTTTCTTGAGCAGTCGGTGCTTGTGTCTCCTCCACAGGATAGTATGGCCATGACGGGAGGGACGGTCGCCCCCCTCCCCATGAGCAACCATACGCGCGAGAGAGTAACTGTGGCCAAACTGACGCTGGAGAACTTCTACAGCACCTTGCTCACGCAGCACGAGGAGCGAGAGATGAGGTATTAGAAGACAAAGAAGGCTTTGGAAAGTGCATTGTTTCCTGTAGTTGTCAACAAAGTTTAAAAAAAAAAAAAGAATTTGTATTAACCGCTGAACTTTAATTTAGCTTTGGTGGAGTTGTATTAAAACATATCTTCAGTTGGAGGAGTTTTATTTGCCAGGCCAAACTGTCAGAAATGTTAAAGATATCAATTTATAAGATTAACGGAAGACACAACTCTATTATATTCTCTGTCAGTATTCTTCTAGGTCGAGGAGTTGTCCAAATCATAAATTATACTTACCTTGGTTATAGTTGTAATATTTTCTTAGTATTATTGTAAATAAATAAATTACAAATGAATCACAAACCTAATGACTTTAAATTAATTTAAAAACATGCTTGCCTATTCTGTGGTCATGATATGTGCAACCAATAACACTGTATCTTCTTGCAGGCAGAAAAAATTGGAGAAGGTCATGGATGAGGAGGGCCTGCTAGATGATGAGGTGAGTAACCATAGTGCTGTTAAAGGATGTCAGGATGGATTTTTGGGAAAACCCTATTTAGGACATTTCCTATAGCCTGTAAACAACCTGTGTTTAAAACACTCGAAGACAGCAAAGATCATTTAGCCAAAGCAATGTGGCATGAACTCACTATAACTAATGGCATGGAATATTGCAATCCATACTTTTTTGATATTATAAAACAACCTGTTTTTTTCTTCTTTTTTTTTTCTCTGGGTCACAGAAAGTGATGAGGCGCTCTCAGCATGCCCGTAAGGAGACTGAGTTCCTGCGGCTCAAGAGGACGAGGCTCGGCCTGGATGACTTTGAGTCCCTCAAAGTAATTGGCAGGGGAGCCTTTGGAGAAGTACGCATACTCCCCTAGGAATCGTGCACACATGAACCCCGGGTACTCCCTACTATGGAGGAGCTGTTATTAATAGATGATTCCACATCGTTGTATCATTTGGTCGCCACTGGTAATAGTGATCACTAAATCACTTGCTCTGGCACTTGCCTTGACATAGAAACACTTAGTAATGCTGGAAACCCCGGCGAAAACATAATGACTACAATGCTACAGTTGTAAAAGGAAGTTAATGCTGTGTCGTTAGTTTTATTGCCTCTGACTTAAGACTGAAATATCAATCTTTACATCTACCACTACAGCTTCAGTTTCTCAGGTGAGCCAGATGTCCAAGACGCTTTGTACAGTTTTGGTAATCATTTACTCATAGAACATCATTTTGAGGGCGATTCCTGAGTGTTATGAGGACTTTTCTGAACAAGCTTTGATAATTGTCATATAAACTGCCTCCTGCAGGATGCTGTGGGTATTGCAAGTTCGTGGAGTTATTCAAGGTGAAGATACCACAGTGCCCCCTTGTGTTTTGAGATGTTAATTCTTTCCATCGTTGTTATTTTGTTTCTCCTTGCCAGGTGCGCTTAGTGCAGAAAAAGGACACAGGACACATCTACGCAATGAAGATTTTACGAAAAGCAGACATGTTGGAGAAGGAACAGGTGTGTATTGGTATGATCTGTCTCTTGAGAATGGACGAGGACTCAAACATTCTTGGAAAGATACTTTGTTCAAATACTAACAAATTGACCCAAAAAAATTTTTTATTTGGCTTTTAATTTCTTTAGGTCAGATAACACCTGTACTTGGTGTTTGGTTACCTGTGGTAGATTGTTGTAGATAATTACCCACATATTCCATGTCCATATCCTTCCACTCCGTATCACCCACCTATCCTCTTGGTGTCATCCCTCTTAGGTGGCACACATCCGGGCAGAAAGGGACATACTGGTGGAGGCGGATGGTGCCTGGGTGGTGAAGATGTTCTACAGCTTCCAGGACAAGAGGAACCTCTACCTCATCATGGAGTTCCTCCCTGGAGGTGGTACATTCAATTCTCTCATTTTATTGCCTGTATAATGTGGGTTGTGAAAGTTTTTAAACCTCAAAGCAAGCCTTATAATTAATTACACCGATTAATTAACTGTTTCATCAAATCTTTGTTCTTCATACAATAAGCCTTGTAGATTGTAATTATGTAGTAAAGCCAACATTTGTGTTCTAAAATAAACCCATCATATTGAGACCTTTCTGGTCCTCTTTGTCACTTTGTCTCACTTCACAGACTATAAGTAATCTTGTGTCTATCTCCTCTTTCTCTTTGTGTAGGTGATATGATGACCTTACTGATGAAGAAGGACACTCTGTCTGAAGAGGCCACTCAGTTCTACATCGCAGAGACTGTGCTGGCCATCGACTCCATCCATCAGCTGGGTTTCATTCATAGGGACATCAAACCAGACAACCTCCTGCTGGACTCCAGGGTTAGACACACTCACCCCCAACACAGCACACTGAAGGAGTTGGGAAAAAAATCTGAATTAAGGATCAGAGTTAATAATGATTGACAATAATCAGTAATCCAATGAATCATATATTAATTTGTATTTGTTGCTTTTAATTGGACTTAGGTTCAAATGTAAGAGTTTCTGGTTGAATATACTGTTAGATGAAAATGCTATCAACACTCACACTGTGATCATTTTGACAGTGATGAGAGTTTGTTTGCATGCACAACAAGAAGACATTCTCATTACCACCATGTGCGAAAGCTATTGGTGGCTAACAGGCTACTTGTTAAGTCCTATGACAGTTTTGAATATGCCTTTTGTTCACATCCATCGATTTGCTGATGTGCCTGTTATTACCAACGTAGTCTTTAAGGTCTAAGTTCCCAGGTCTTAAGCTTTTTCCCCTTTTTTTCCTCCTAAAGATTGAATACGTACAGACACTTCACAGACATGCTCATACAGGCCTACACGTCTTGGCTTTGTGTCCTTTATAAATTCAGCCTCGTTGATGTTTCTCTCCCTTGTACGTCGCTTTGGACAAAAGCGTCTGCTAAATGACAAAATGTAAATGTAAATTTTGTATTCATAGAATGCTGTGTTGATGGTTCGGTTTCAGGGACATGTCAAGCTCTCTGACTTCGGACTCTGCACTGGTCTGAAGAAAGCCCACCGCACTGAATTCTATAGGAACCTGACGCACAATCCCCCCAGCGACTTCTGTGAGTCATTCAAAATGAATCACATTCTCTCTGTCTTTCTGTCTCTCTCTTTCTTTCTCTCTCTCACACACACACACGGCAACACACAGGCATCCACATATAGTGGCCATGCCTTTTTTGCTGTCTGACACACAAACTCACTTAAACACAAACACGCAACCATCGTGAATTAACTACGTGGGCAAATGAATGTATACTCACGCATGGATGCACGCACGTACACACGTACACACTTACACACGCACTTACCACTTTTCACCACCTACCTCTACCCTTCATCGCCTAGCTACAATACTTCCTTGTCGGTCACAAAAGCACCAAGGTCTGTCTGTTCAACCGCCCACTGACGCAGGAATCTGTCTTTATCCCCCGCAGCCTTTCAGAACATGAACTCAAAGAGGAAAGCAGAGACATGGAAAAAGAACAGAAGGCAGCTGGTGAGTTGACATGTGGATATGAGACAAATTGAGAATATACCTTTTGTTTCTCATGTCATAGCACACACGAGACAGGGGTGTATTACAAATATTCAAGATCTACAGATGGTGCTGTACATCCATAGGCTTGATTTTCCCTGTGATGAAACTGTGATGTGTTATTCCCTACACAGGCATACTCAACAGTGGGCACACCAGACTACATTGCTCCAGAGGTCTTTTTGCAGACGGGGTACAACAAGCTGTGTGACTGGTGGTCCCTGGGTGTCATCATGTATGAGATGCTCATAGGTGTGTATGTGGGTCCAAAACATATACATGAGATAGGACTAAAGACAACTGCTGTTTATAAATCTTTAAAGGGTGCATTGTATTGCTTTAGTAGAGTTGACCTCAGGCCAGCAGTACTGGCATGATGCTCCAGAGAGGGGTTCTGGTGTGGTGTGAGTTTACGTTCCCTGCATGTTTAGTCTAATATGGAAATAGCTCTGTGTAAGTGAACAGTACCTTTTTTGCTGCCCTTTTGGTCAAGTGCCACTCTTGAGGATTTGCTTTCATACTTGACCCTCTTTGTTGGGGAATTGCAGCCAGTTGGCTCCTCACTCTCTAATGTGCATTTCCTCTCCCGCAGGCTACCCCCCCTTCTGCTCGGAGACGCCGCAGGAAACCTACAGGAAGGTCATGAACTGGAAGGAGACGCTGGTCTTCCCCCCCGAGGTGCCCATCTCGGAGAAATCCAAGGATATGATCCAGAGGTAGGCCTCCCAATCCTGCCCAAAACAACTGCTCAGCTGTCAGTACTTTGGAGTCATTACTTGGGTCATTACTTCACTGAAAGAATGGGCTTGTACTTCTGACAGCAAAATAACACGTTTAGTGTTACACGTTCTCTGTTGAGTGTTGACCTGTGAACTTGCCTGTCGCAGGTACTGCACCGATGCAGATAATCGGGTTGGAGCCGTGACTGTGGAGGAGATAAAGAGCCACGCGTTCTTTGAGACGGTAGACTGGGAGCACATCAGGTGTGGTGAAGGGAGACAAATGAGCTTCTCTTTAATCCGACTTTGATTGTTGCACCGCATATTACATCCTTATGTTAAGTATGATCTTACTTAAATCAGCTTAGGACTCACTAAGGGATTGTCTTTTGCACCAAACTGTTAGCATTCCATGACACCACCTTGTCCTAATACGACCTCATTTTGATTAAGGCTAAGTTTTAGCTCATAGCCGTTAAGTAGTACATCTAACATGACACTCTCCTTAACACATGTATACGAACTAAGTATTACACATATAAAGAAGATATGTAATTTGATGTACGGCACATGCTTCTGTTGTGTGGAAAGAAGACTTAATTTGCTGGAGCTCTTGAATGAGCCAGCAATGGCGTTTTTCAGGTCTGTAAATTGAATATTGAAACATCCTCATGTGTAATGGCTGCTAGGCTCCCATTGTCCTGGTGATGTGAAATGGGTAGAATGAACATTTAAAGTGCTGCGATCAGTGACATTAAAGAGACTGCAATTGCCAATCAATTCAATACAATTAAATTCAATTTTATGTATATAGCGTCAAAACAATCAAATTGTCTCAAGGCGCTGTACAGAGCCCAGGGCCTGAACCCCCTTAGAGGACAATGGCCACAGGGACAGGGCCTGAACCCCCTTAGGGCAAGCACAATGGCCACAGGGGCAAGGAAAAACTCCCTTTTAATCAGGAAGAAGCAGAACCGCAGCACATAAGGGGGTGCCATTCTGCTTGAAGCATTGGCAGAAGGGGAGGGGAAACAATCAGGAACATGGTAGATGAAATCATACACGTATCAGGATGAGCATACTAGCATACATGTGGTAAATGTACACAATACATACAAACATAAAATAGTACAGTATATACATGCTACATACAAAATTGATGGAGGATAAGGTGGGAGAGTATTGTACAACAGTATTGTTCAAGTATTGAACAACAGCTAAGTGGGTATACAGTGTGCTCTTAAGGTTACTATTACAAGGGTAAGTAGAGTAATGGAACAGAAAACTATGTCATTGGTGGCAATTCAACTTTTGAATTTAGACATCGCCCCCACGTACATAGCAGAGTCTGATTTCACTGCTGTCACTGCAGGGAGAGACCAGCTGCCATCTCCATTGAGATCAAGAGCATCGATGACACGTCCAACTTCGATGAGTTCCCAGAATCAGACATACTACAGCCAGGTGAGTTGTGTTAGAATGTTTTGAATCACTTGGTGCTTCTGTCTCCTGTACACAAATGAGTAATACTATGATTAAAATGAATTTGAAATTTAATATAGTACGAATGAAAATGATTATAATATGTGTTGAAATGATTTCATGCTTCTGGTTTTTATTTGCTTATTTCAGTAACAAATGCAACAGAGCCTGATTTCAAGTCCAAAGACTGGGTCTTCTTGAACTACACCTACAAACGCTTCGAGGGCCTGACTCAGCGAGGCACCATCCCCACCTATATGAAGGCGGGAAAAGCCTGAGACAGACAGGGGCCCTGAGCCACAGGAAAGGGGAAGTGTTGGAGATGAAGGGAGGGGTTGGGGGGCGGGGTTCATACCGTGGGTGACACGCGGGCGGCTGTTAAGGGGGTGGGGGAGGCCACCTCCACTCTCCCTTATGTCAATACTCAGCTCCTGCCATTCCTCCGGCATCCCCATCACAGTCGTCCCCCCCCCCTGGCATTGCGTGGGTCCGATTTGAACATTGGCTCACCAGCAGCGTGTCACTATGGCAACAGGAAGTCATCTTGACGAACCTCTGCTCAGTGGAGATTGCCTGCCAGCTAAGAAAAACAAAACCAAGGTCTCCCTTAGAAACATGTAGAGTTAGCTGTCTGTACTCTCTATAGTTTAGAACCGCTGAGGTGCTGGGTGGCTAAATTACTGGTCCACAGGGTCAAAACACTGTATCTAAGCTTTCTATACAGGGTCCTGGCACAGCTTTATGTGTCCACCACAGTCTGCAGTTCAGAATTATCCTGTTCCCTTTATCCTTGCCATTTTGTGGTGAAATGTCAAGGTTTAAAATGAGTAATAACTTCATTTGGGGTTTAACAGAAGTCGTGAGGAAACCGTAATGAAGGAGAAGAGGTCATTACTCATACACACCCCTCTCATCCACCCCATAATATATTCATTTATAATTCAGAGTGCTCTCGGTGAGAATACTTGGCTGTACTCTGACACAAACACCTGAGAAATGTTGCAGAAAGGTTGAGTTTTTGCGTGACTTGATGCTCCTAAAGCCAATTAGTGTTTTCTTACAAGGTAATATACATGGCAAAAACAATGCTTGTGATATCTAACATCACAGGGTCAGCCCAGTTAGTCTGCTAATGCTCCAAGATCCAGATTTGGCCCTTAGAGAGATAGTTATGTTGTAGCTCTTCTTGCAAACGCTTTGTGTCTTGCACATGAAAACAAAACCAGAACAATATAAGCACACTGAACTCAATCACATGCAACTCTCCATCCCATGTGCACTTGAGGCCAGTAATGAACCAAACATCTTGGTAATACAGATAACACAATCCTTAACACCAAATCAGTATCTTTTTTTTATACCACGAATTATTGAAATTGCACTGCAATATTCTTTATTAAATAGAGCGAGTACCTCTAAAGAATCTTTTTAAGGCAAAGATTCATCCCCAGAAGAATTACATGAAGTTTGTATCCTGACAGACCCCTACAATCCATGTCACAAAGCCTTCTTTTGTGTAGTATGTAGTTTTTATTTCATGACTTTACATCCATTTTTATTTATTTTTTTACCTGTAAGGAACACTGTCTCCACCCTTTGTGTTTGTTCAACGTGACTGTGCCATTTTTTTTCTGCATGATTAGCCAACTGCTCGCTGCCCTAAGGATGAAGTTTAACTCATTGTAAAAGTGAGTCCTATTCAGCCACACTGTAGCCAAGAAGTATGTGTTAATGTGTATAGATGAACAAGAAATAATGCTGTTGTAAGGGTGAGGTAAATTAATATATTTAGCTGAAGACCTTGGTTTCCTTGTCTAATGATCATGGGAGGAAAAGAAAGAACAAACTTCAGAATAAAAAAAAAAATCTAAACGTACGTGTAGTATTTTGTGTGAAACTCCAAATACATGCTTAAATGTGTACTTGATATTCAAGGGGGGTATATCGCAACCTTTAAATACCACTTTTGAATGGTAGTGTTACGACGAAAGGGGGCGCTAGATAGCCATATATGCTCGTATCCCAAACTCAAGGTATCATCCTTTGGTTGGAAGGAACCTTGCTAATGGCGGGTTCATTCGGGGACGGTAAACAGTAGTTTGAATTTCTGGTTGTAGGGGGATATCCACCTTTGACCTGCGTCAAGGTCCAGAATAAATTATTTGATTTCCATTCAGTTCAATTTCATCTTTTGCTATCTTCCTGTGCACATCCAAAGACTAGAACATTTTGCTACATGTTTTACCTCCCGGTTTATTTCCAGGAAGCTGCCCTGTCATACTTAATCTGCGGTATTGATTATCTTCTCAAACGTGACTGCACAAAAGACGATGGCTCATTCTTACCACGGCGCAATGGTTAGAAATATGCCTATGCGAGGGCATTCCCTTGATAGAACGATGCATGAGGCAACACCCTTGTGATGACGCAAATGAGAGTGGGTTGGGTTGGACCGAATTGAAGGGGCAAACGTGCCAGTTTGTTGGCATCGTCACACGGTACCGTGATGCATAATTATCCATAAAATAGTCCGAATTTGTATTGTGATTTGGAGTTTAATTGTTGGTTAAAAGTTAAATATTACATGAGCTGTACCAGCCCAACTGAAACCAGACACATCAAAGTGGGCGAACTAGTGTGGGCTATATCTAGCTGTTAACACACTACTCCTTGCCCTTCCGTGTATTTTGCTTCTCGGAAATGCAGGTTGAACAGATGGCATATTAGGCTAAACTCAGTCACCCGAGATGGCCTGTATGAAAGTAGTCTACTGACAAAAATTTGCAAAATGGTCTTATCTCAAAGTTGTCCGATCCAGCCTTCGCTAAGCACAGTGGTTGGCAGCTATCTCTTTAAGTCTCAGTCGGGTCTAAATGGGTAAATAATCCGGGTAGCTGCACGTGACGGTTTCTCCGTTATATAAAATATAGGTCAAACATGCTCACGTTTCTGCTCGGCACGTGCACCGTTTCACTTACGTAAAGTGTCGTGCAGACGGGTCAAATTACATTTCGCAGGTGAAAGACAAATGCCGGTAAGGGAAAGTAGGGAACCCGTTCATGTCAGTTAACTAGGAACCGAGTTTTGCCCATCATTATGTAGGCTACATATGTGTCTTTATTCATTCACGTAACCCACAATCATTCATATGTTATTAAAAATAAATATGTAGCGTAATTGTGTATGCTTAGTTTTGGCTATAGTCCAGCGAAAGAAAATAAAGGCTGTAACAGAACGACACGGAACATAATCTTTTTATTTTAGGGATTTTGTGTAGGTTTAGGGGAACGCTATAAGGATACCGTGACCCAGCAGGATTGATATTGAGGGAAATTATATTCTGCTATAGATCTCTAATATCAATCAGTCTCCCCATGCCATTGCTTTTAAAATTATTCTTAATGTCATATTTAGGCATCCCCGTTTCTAGTGGAATGCGCCTTTTGAGTTTCCAAAGGAACTCCATAGCCACTGTCCATTCATTCATTCATTGCCTGACACAGCCTCACGTGAAAATCCATGGCTGTATGACAGGGTGATTTCAGTGAATGAAAGCCGTCTGGAGTTGTACTGGTGAGTTTGGAGGAGGAGACAACGGTCTCTCTCCTTCCGCGTTTCCCGGTGTACAGCACATGTCCTGATTACACTCCCTGCACGTTTCTGTGTCGTACTTGCCCCCTCCCTTTCAACTTCCCCCTAGAAAAAAAGAGGATGAAGAAGAAAAAAAACTCAAATTATACAACACCCCTAATTCACCGCCTCTACTCCCCATCTCTCCTACCTTAACATATATTCCTCTACTCTTCCACAAATACACATGCACTGCGGTGCTGGTCCCCGGCAGACCGGCTCTGGCCATGTCGGCGGGGAAAGTCGCGGCCAACAGCGTCGAAGGAGCGCCTGAAGAACACACAGGTATTATTAACATGCATATAGAGACTATGGAGACTGCCGTTCCATTCATATCCGATGTCCTGATCCTGCTGCTAGTAAGTTAGTATGCTGCTGCAGTCGGTGTTATGCGCCGGTCGGTGGAGAGGGGAGCTGTTGGGGTGTTTCTCGTCGCCGCTTGGCAGTAGACTTCTGTATTCCTCGGAAAATTAGGTCACTAGATCAGTGGGGCAAACTTACCTTCGAAGAGATTTCTTTTCGAATTTTAATTTTCCATCATCTTGACTAAAATGTCCCCATGCAGTTGGGCTTCCTAGTGTATTGTTTCACGGTTAGCTATTGATCAGAGAAGCTTGTAGGGGAACTTTTGATACTTTGACGCACGGGAGCTGTTGACCGAACCGTCATACTATTTCAGCATCCTCGGGTCTTTTTAAACCTCTTGACATTCATTGGGACTGGATGTAACGAAGCTCTTTGACGATAGATAGAGACGCTAATAGATGGATGATCCTGCGGGTCAATATATTGCGTAGCCTACAAAGTTTTCGTTAAAAACATAAATCTTTATCTCCTCTTGAAATGTGAGTGTCTTTGAAAAAAAATTCTTGAATATAATTTTGGGGATTTGTTATTTTCAGCAATTGAATAGTTTTATGCTATATTAATAGCATAATCGAAATTCCAAAGGGGACCTTTAGGCCTAAAACCAAACTTTAGGCTATACATTTAATCCTATTGGATGATCAGGGATTAGACAGCAAGAAACGAAGACCCTTTTTTAATGTTTAGTATAAGTAGCCTACAATTAACAATGGTATTAACTTTTTGGAAGAAAGTTATTGTACAAAGTTCTTCTTCTACACACCCTGACATGAATATAGGCTAATCAAACAATAACTTTTATTTTGGCACAATTTGAGCAAGTGTATTCTAATGTTTTGAAATGTTTCAAGGAATTTCCATTAAATTGCATGCCTTTTGAACTGCTCATTTAAAATCCAACGGAACATAACAGTGTCTGCTTGCATAAGATGTAACTAGGTCAAAGGAACAGCACAGTGTTAGTGTTTCCTTTCACATGTGCTCTATAAGATCAGTTTGATAGAAACTCATGAAATGGTTTTCATCCATTGGGAGTCCAGTGATTTACGTGGGGAGAGTTGTTGATGTACTATCAAAGCTCTTTAGTGTTACCAGGTAGGGGTTACAAATTGCACTTTGTGAAACTGAAGTCGTTTGGAAGGGAGGCTACATTTCTCACATTCACATAGACTGTTTAACACCAGGATTTTCAAGAGGTCAGCTGAGAGATGTATTCAAACAGCTTGATCTTATTCCAGGTATTCCTTATTAAGACTGACAGACTGAATTGTCCTTGAGACAAAAACTAAGCCTACCATCTCACTAATTGATCATTCAGCCAGTGGATTCCATCCTTACATTGTTTGTAGCTACACAATGACTAATGCTTAATTTACAGCTGTCTTATTTACAAAAAAAGTTTCTTATGGTAACCTTATTAGTTTTAGGACCTCTATTTACTTTTTCCTGACACTACAGTCATTTGCAGTGATTGCCATGTAAAAACACCCTTAAACTACAGATGATGATTCAGAGTTAGATTCATGCTAAGATGTTATCCCCACTCCCCCCAAAAGAGTGATTACATTGGGAAATGCTCCATTTTGAAGTGGTTCAATGACCCTTCATGGAAGCTATAAAGTAGACATCTTGTTTGTTTCATGGTAAGCTTGTTAACCTGTCCGATTACATTTTAAAGACCTCCTGCTATTTTGACATTCTGTGTGCATGGTGTGATAAATCAGTTTACCTGGGTAAATAGTGTTGTCAGTGTATGCTGTGATGTGCTTCACCGTGATCTGTTACTCCCACACAATTCACATCCCACACCTCTGTGTAACCTAGTTTCGAATGTGTGCCCACATTCTCAAAGGGAGCTATGTCATGAGCACAACCTTTTTGGTACTTTCTGTTTTGGTATTTTTATCATCAGCGATGTCTAAAACAAAGCTGCTGTTGAAAGAACAGTGTGGTAAACCTGTTATTGAAATGTTCGTTGTAGATCCATAACTGGCAATTGTGTGCGAGTCAGTTAGAGGCATGGTGGAAGGGGCAAGAATGGTATTAGGATAAAATATCATATTTTATAAAGTTGGAACAAACTAAAAAATGAGAATGAAACGTACTGCTCTCATCATCAGAGGCAAAGGCAAAGTCAAAATCATTCTAAGATGAAGAGACACCGGTTCAGACTTTTTTTTTCAGAATCTGCGTCCATTTTATTATTTATGATCATGGATTTGGATTTCTTAAACTTACACTGCACATATAAACTCTAGGCTTCTTCAGCAAATCATCAATCCACCGGGCACATTCTCTCAACACCAAATCCAGACAAGTTTGGCTCTGCAAGACAGACCTAGTTTGGCTCTGCCAAAATACATTTCAGTTCTGCATCTCATGTCTGAAGGTCCTCTATTTAAGAGTTGTAAGTCAAAGTCACAGATTTTCTGTGGTGATTTGTGCGATGTCGGAAAAAGCAGTTTAAATATGTTTTTGAAAATCAGTGTTGCTGAAAGAGAGAGTGTTGTTAATGCTGCCAAGTTAAAAGCTGATCCAATTGCTTCAAACTTAATTTGGGTTACGCCCCTGTGCAATGCCACTAACCCAAAGGAAATCCACTGGAGGGTGGCCAGACCACGATTAATGCACAGAAATCTGTGGGAAGACAGCGCCAAGCTGACTCACTCCTGCATAGTTCAAAACAAATAAAAGCCAATTCATCGTGCAGAATCATATTTTAAAATGGCATTCTTTGTGTTAGGGTTTATAGTTATGGTATTTTCCACAACAACACACTCAACATTATGTACATAAACAATTAGTGTTGTGGTATGTGTGTTATGCTAGTTTTTGTAAACTACGAGGGAACACCACAAATACCCTGAGAGTAAATATTGATACCTAACAAGTACATTTATGTTAGGTGTTGATATGGAACTGTTTAAAAACTGAAGGGATATGTCAGTATTGTTCAACAGTTGATGGATCAAAAGAGGCAACTGCACTGATACCCAACTAGACAGAAGAGCAAATGATAAACAAATGATAAGATCCTTTAAGTTTAAATTCCCAGGTCAATGTTGTTTAAGTGTTGTGTTGTGTACTGTTCATTGTGATCAATTAGAAGTGGGTCAGCTTAACTGGCAGTGTTTGTACAGGGCTTGGGAAAGCTCTATTAATAGTGTGGGCAGTAAGAACACTACAAGGCAGCTCCTTAAAATGTGAGAGTGAGATAGACAAAGTTGAACTCCCCTACATGAAAATACCATATTTCCCAGGGACTTCTGTGGGGGTATGCAGAGAGGGCTCTCTGTTCTCGGTAGACAACTGACCTGCTTTCTTCCAACTTCCCTCCCTGCTCTGTGTTACCTGTCTGTGATGATATATATTTTAATGGGCCAGTTTATTTCCCTCATTCCTTATTGTTTTCATTTAGCTACTCTCCCATTTTTTTCAGTTTGTGGAGTGTCAGTGTTATTTTGTACCCTCCCTGTCTATTCCAGTTAAGAACCCCCCTCCCTCCTCACAACCCTGAGAGTACTTCAAAGGAAGTTAGCACTTTAACGTTTGTGTTTGAGAGCAGAGCAACTACTAGAGGGCTAAGAATGTTAGTCCTTAGTTGATTTTCATCAAGTAGTCCTTTCCCTTAACTGGATGTAATACATATGTCTAATGTAGGCTAATAGGTGAAGATTGTATTTATAAGCATATATATTCGCCTCAGTAGTCTTCTGTTTTACTATTTTTAATTGACAAAATGTAACAGTAGGGAAATAATAATATCATCTGTTGATAATTATGTCCAGACCAACTTAATTGAGTGTTTTCAAGGTAAACCTTTTTTAAAAAAAAAACTCTTTTGAACAAATGGACAATATAGGTCACTTGTAAATGTCCAGGGATATCCACATTTTGCGGATAACTTCAAATAAAATGTCATAGTTTATAATATAATGGGAGCGCGAAGTTGGATGTAGGTCAGTGTTATGTAGGTACAGAGTTTATGTAAGCGCTTAGGTAAGGTGATAGCTGCAACTCATTACTTTCACGTGCCACACACTCGGGGAGAAAAGCCAGCTGCACGTTATGGGCAATGAACAAAGCTCTCGCCTGGCGGCGTGCCGGCATCTGCGCCGACAGATAGGCTACTTCACGCGACAGCGTCCCTCACGTTCAGAGACAGAAATAACCGAAACGGAATGTCTCTGGCATATTCTGCTGTTATTTCGCAACTCACGTGTTGTTTGTCTCCTAGAAGAAATGGTCCAAGTTTTTGAAAGTGCTGAAAATGACAGTAGTTTGATACATATGCTAAATCGCAAACATCTTTAGCCTACATTGACTGCACTTTTGCTTGTGATTACCGCCCGACTATGCTCCCCCTCCTTCATCAGGCAGGCCCGCAATAGTAAGACTTTCAAAAATAAAGCTTACATTCTAACAGAGACCAGAACCAACATACCGTCTTACCATATGTATCACAGAAGACAAACTTTAAAATGTATATGAATGGCTCTAGGTCGTTAATCACAAAGCAGGTCATCAATAGTAAAGTGCTGTATTTTTGCTTTTATTCATAACAAAATTGTACAAGATGATACAGTGATAGAGGCACAAGTGTGCTTTCCACACACTTTCAAAAGAGCAACTGCGCCATCGCCTGGGCAAATACCCCCTCCCAGCAACACGAGAGTGATGCGTTGGCCTCAGAAAACGTCCTTCGCTGTTCAAAAATAAGAGAAAACTTCAGAAGTCAGCAATCGTCTATAATGTGTTTATGACAGAGTGTTGTTCATGTGGTTAACTGATTTGCATGTGTTGTCCCTAAATAAAAAGTGTTAAAATCTGATTAACATTAGGATAAATTGAATTCCAATCAACGTGATAACAATGTTGCACCCCGAACTCTCCAATGATTCGGTTTACATTGTTGTGTTTGTGTAGAAATGGGACTCTTGACCTTCAAGGGGAGTTGTGGACCTTTTGGGAAATCCTGCGCCAGGTGTTTCTTTAGAACTCAGGATAATAGACCAGGCCATTATCATGAATGGGGATACTAGGTCTGTGGAAGAGTGCTTTAGTAAAGGGAAGTCACTAGAAGCACACTCTTTCATTCATGTTTCAGTGAAAGTAGGATGTGTTTTATGATGTCATTTTGGGCCAGTTTCCCAGACATGGATTAAGCCTAGTCCTTGACTCAAAGAGAATTTCAATGAAGCTTATAGTCTAGAATTAGGCCTAATCCATGTCCAGGAAACCAGCCCTTGATGTACAAAGAAATGGCTCGCTCATGTTTTAATATTTTATTTCCAGTTTATGCTTACATTTTGGAGAGTTTTCTCAGCA